>NC_056472.1:8136230-8472986 GCF_008729295.1 Plectropomus leopardus
GCTTCATGGAGCACTAACAACATTGTTAGACTCACTATAGAAATGGAAAGAAAATAGATCAACACTGATGCAGAACTGGAGATAACGTATTTTCTGTTCCACTATGTCAAAACCAGACACTCACATTACACACAGTGCAACTTGAGAACAGCAAATTAGCTGACACTACGACAACAAAACCTAAACATGAAATTTATTTAACTCATAATAAGGTTTTTAAATCATAAATTCATTGATGATTCGTGCCAACCGCGAGGCTTACTTTCAATAATCACCTCAGCCTACCTGTCCTCAATTTAATGATCTTAAAAATGATTCTTTTAAAGACGGGGCTCACTTGGAGAACCACTGGCTCATACTTTTCTGCTAATTACAGAATTAACTGTTGTGATAAAGTTTCAACTGCATGACTTCCACCATCAGTCTCCCCCACCAACCACTTGAAAAGTCATGGTGCGACAAAAAAAAAAGTGCTGAGAGCAGGGTGGATGAGTGCAGACTGATGAAACAGACTAACAGAGTAAGTTAGATGAGAGAAAGAGCGAGTTAAAGCAGCAAAGAGCAGAGGGCCGAACGACACAAAGAGACAGAGAGAAAGCAGGAGAAAGATGGCATTATGATATAGAACAGATTGTGCTGATTCTACTCTCTCTCCGCCCGTCTTCCATCAGTGGCCCCATTCCTCAGCCAGACACTTTCTTAAGCTAAACTAAATGGGCTAATTAATCTGGGCTAATGGTGGGTGACAGCAAATATGCTAGCACAATTATCATCCTATTAAAGATTCATATTCCAACCCATAATTGAAAATGAAAAGGTGGGGTGTAGGGAGGATGGGTGGGAGTAGGTCCAACAGAGTGGAAGATGAGAGTCATTTTTCTCAGGTAGCAGGAGCCAGGTGCCCCCCGGCCCCCACACACTCATCCAGCAACTCAGAAGCACCATCACTGCACGCAACACTAGTTGCACTACTTACAGTGCAGGACTCCGTATGATTTCATGTTACATTATTAAATTTCTAGATAAATATAGATCGTTTTAACATCCTATAGTGATTTTTCACTTTCAAATAAAGCCTATTTGTGTCCTTGGTGTGGCTCGATGTGGGCAAGAGTGGATAAAAATAAAAGAATTTTCAGAGTAAAACTAAATATTAAACAAGGCCGTGCTTTTATTCACATACTCCTTCACAGCTCCCCCAACACACACTGCTGTGTAGTTTAATCAGCACGCAATGCAAATGCGCCTGTCAGTTTTGATTTTCAGATGAGACCGCCGTGGTTATAAATCTGTAACTATTCCTAAAATCAGGTGCAATCAGCGGGGAGAGCACGACAAAGAATTTGTGAAATGAGCATATGAGCGTGCACGTTGGTGTACGTGTCTGTGTGTTTTGAAAAGCAGTCCTAAAGGGCACTCGCTGTAGAAAGAGAGAAAAAAAAGAAAAATATGGTCACTGTATTTTTATGAAACTGAAAGCTCATTTTTTTGTGCTGAGTGAGATTAATTTGATGTTTAATTTAAATGCACCAGTGCCAATAGAAGAATCGGTGTACTGCAACTTCTCAGAGAAGTAGACACGTGATTATAAGGACACATCGGTACTGTTTTAAACGTCAACAAAAAAGAATTGACAAAAAAAAAAAAATTGAACATGAGTGTAATGGTGGAATGTACAGAGAGAGCACGTGAATCAGAGAAAATTGAAAAGGCAAAAACCACATTGCACATACCATTTTTTAAATTGTTGGTTAAGTATTATTATTGTTTGTTAGCTAAGGTGCTGAGAGTAAGGTCTGGGTTTAAACGCAGTGCTACGATGGGCATTGGCCTTAAAAACTCCTTAAAAAAACCCTTTTTTTAAGGAGTGAAATTAGATAAGAATGGAGTTTTTTTTTTTAATAAACTTTTATACATACCATCTCTTACATTGATTTCAAAATCTTTGTGCAGCCTTTATATATGTCTAAAATGTATGACAGGATCATAAAAGGAACGGTGAAAAGTGTAAAACACGTGGGGAATGATCTGTTCTTTACCATGTCATTATAGGTGTGTAAAAATAAAGTCTGGCCTATAAGAATAGAGGTTTAAAAGCACCAGCGACAAAGGCGAGGCAGCGGCAGCTTTGGTTTATATTAAAATTATAAAAGCTCCAACGGTCTCTCACTTAGCTGTTAAAAAAAAGACACCTGTGGTGGACATGAATGCGACAATCAATAAAAACAATTAATTTAAGAAAAAAATAAATAAACAACAGTTCATAATAAAAATGATTTCTTTTTAAAGAAGGGTCTTATGATGAGTGTTGATTTGATTGAATAAGTGGCCCAATGTAATAAGCAGCGTTCTAACTGAGTGCTACAAGGGACACAGGCACAGGGTTACTGTGAACGGTAAAAAAAAAAATTAAAAATTAAATGAGATAAAAAAAGTTTCAGTTCTCATTCAAAATGTTAAAGCTCCCACAGTCTCACCCAGCTGTAAAAGAAATATAGCTGTTTATGGTTGAGGTTAGGGTTAGGGCCGCTCGTGTAGGGCCATGCATGTGCTCGGTCTGGTGGTGTGGGTGTGTGTATCAATCTCTTTGAAAAAGTCAATCCAAATCAAATTCAGCAAAACACTGAATGCAAATATATAGTCATCTCAGCCTGAGTCTGTAGAAAATATATCAATTGAGTGATCACTGATAAAGTAGAGAAATTATACATTGCCTACACTTAAACCTACAGTACTGGGTTTAAAAGGCAGTAATATTTGCTTTAATAGGGGCCATTACTTTATTTTCCTGAAGGTATTTTAAAAAACAAAACTATTCAAAGCTGCTTTGTTAAAACAGCTGGTAAATGATTCCAGAAGCAAACAAAATGTGGGTTTTGTGAACTGTATGTATGTATACTGGAGCAAAGGTATGTATTCTAAGGTTATACTGGAATGTCTGCAAAGTCTGAACTAAATTTTTCCAGTACTGGTGATAGCAAAATGGACTGACAGCAACCTAATGCTTACCCTTGATGAGAATTTGTTGTGCTATTAAACAGTTGTGATCTAGAGGCATGCCATGGTCTTCGTTTGGCAATAAGAGGATATATAACAAAGTTAAACCACAAGCCAACAAAATTTCTAAAGAAAAGTGGGGAAACTGAACTTCAAAGAGAGATGTTTTCTGATGGACGCTTCAGCATTTTTTTCTTTCAAGATCTGCCAATTTTGGACATTAAAGCCTGCAAAACTAATTTGGACATTTGCATGCGTGGCAATCTTTGATAGATTTCGGTATTGACCGTTTTAAAACACACGACTGAAGCCGTGAATTCAAAGTGAGTCAAAATAAGCGATGGCGAAGGCTGACGACTATCTCCCTCCAAATGCATATATGATACTGCGTCATCAAGTTGTGAGACGGCTTGGTTCCAGGTAATTCTGAGTGGACGCCAAGGGAGGCAGGGAGAGGAGAAAGATGAGAAAGAAGATGAAAAACCTCAAATTCAATCTGGCACGGTGAGAGGGACTGAGGGGAAATAAGGTGGTTTTGATTTGTCTCTCATCCCTCGCTTGCGCTGTGACGGAGCGATAGAGTATCGCCACCGTGGAGGGAGCACCAGCAGCGGCTAACTGACGGGTGAGGGGGTGGGGGGGTGGAGCGAGGGATGGAAAGGTAAAGGTGAGGGAAGAATGGAGGACGAGAGAGATAGAAAATGCAATCTTATTTCAAGTAAAAGAGAATCATTATCTCCAGTAAAACAGAAAGCAGTGGAAAGGTCTGCCCTTGGCAGGCCGTGGGGTTCACGCTGTCGAAAACAAACTGCCTGTGAAGGCGAGTGTAGGAAGTCAGATTCTCCATCAAAATCATTTCTGACCAACTTCAGACCTGAAATAAACACTGAAAGTCAAAAGCATAAATAATTAAATAATCTTTCTTGCATGAAGGGATAACCTTTAATAATTCAAAATAATTGAAAACGGAAAAATCTATTTGGCATGCCAGAAATATCACATAAGTAGCACCCTCTGCAACTGGATTACGAGCTGTAAGCAAACACTAGAAGGGTAAGTTGCCATGCAAAGTGGAGCAAAAAAAAGAAAAAATAAATAAAATCCCATGTTTAACAGGCTGAGTTTTAAAGCAAGAGCAATGATACCAGTATCATATCAAACTAGAGGACCCAAGGAATCCAGTGGTACCAAATTTAGGCTAATTTGTGGCGATGTATAAAAAAAAAAAAAAAAAAAAAAGCCATTTTACAGGTCCCCCCCCCCCCTCCCTCCCCCCAAAAAAAACAACAACAACCAAACACACCAAAAACAAAACAAAACATGGAATTGAAAGGTCCACTGGTGCAAAGGTTCCAAATGCATTGACATTGTAGCAGCATTAGGGGAAAGTTGTCATCTGAACTGCAAAAGGTACTGGATCCATAGTTAGCTGAATTCTTACAGCATCCAGAGTCATAACAGGATTATTTGGGATGCTCTTTGCCTTTACTCATAAAGTAATGCCTGCTTTTTCCTTATCTCTGTACTATCTTATCTAACTGACCTTTCACTGCAAATGGTAACGGACAGCTCTGGAAAAGCTTCCCCTTAGTCAGGTCAGAAACACGTCTCAAGCTTTTTAAGAGTGTGTACCGAATAAGGCGGTGCCTCTTTTCCGTGTCCCATATTGCTTTAGATTCTAGGTTTCTCTCTACATTCAGCCTTTTTATTTGGTGGCCCGTCAGCCTGGATTTGTGAAGCCGGTTTCATTCAATCCAGGTTGGTGCGTCACTACTTGCTGCTGTCACTGGTAGTTTGGTGTTCTGGCTTTCATCACATGAAATAGCTTGAGCCTGTTCATGGATTTTATATACATCTTTGTGTAATTTACTGTGTAGCCTCAAATGGTTAATCTTAATGATGTACTTTTACACCTAAGCATCAACCTCCGAATTTGTAAAGTGAAGCCAATGCAATAGTGCCAAAAACTACAGTTCATTAAATGGCCATTTGAGGCTGGTTCCAAAAAAACGAGTCAATCCCCCTGAGACCCTTATGTTAAAATGTTCGACTTTACATTAGGAATAAACATGTTTACAGCCTGGTCTTTTTACATAACTTGACGCTTTTAATTTTAAGAAGGTGCTTGGCTGCTCTGAGTGAGGCACTGTCTGCCATAGTGTTCCCAATCTCTCAGTCAGATCCACCCCTCACTGCTCCATAGCGCCACCCTCTCAACCATTTAGGGTCACCTCTGGCTCCAAAACACCAAGATGGCGATGCCTGAAATGCCAAACTCAAGGCTTCAAAGAGGCAGTCCACACACCAATGGATGACATGACGATAGCTAGGTCCATTATTTATACAGTCTATGTTAACTCCTTAACTCTGGCTCATGTCCTTCACTAACTTGCGCAGTTGCACTTTTCTTGACAATAACTTTTCCACGTTTTTCCTGCTTATTCTCTGAGCAGCCTTTAAATTATTCTCTTTTCCGAAATTTTGACACGCCATGTGTTTAAAATGACATTAGGTCAGTACAATTACCTTTGTCAAGCCTGATTTTATATCACATGTATTCCACTAATGAAAAAAAGCTTGGCTGTAAGTTGTCTTTCTCTTTCCCTCAGCAGCACAGCTACCACCTAACAATGCTGATTTTCTTTGCAGAGAAGAGGATGTGTCCAGTTTCATCCATACTTCAGAAAAATGCCATCCAATTTTTACCAACTTGTGTTTTACATTTATGTAATTAAGACGAATTCAGCACATAATGCATCTGCCTTTATGTGACCTGTATAAGCAATAGCTGAGGCAAGTTGTGCAGAAATGTATAAAAGACAAAATATTGCGCTTATACCAGGCAATACCACCGAAAGGACACAAGTCGACAGGGTTGTAATTTGTATCAGTGATAGCACAGCGATTGGCCCGCTGATGGAATGATGACATCTAATTGGTCCCTTGACAAGATGATAGCCTCTAACTGGTCTGACTGTAAACTCCAGTCATCTGATGAAAAAGCTTTGCTCTTTGGTGTGATTACACAGATGCTGGGGAAGGAACTTCAACAGTAATTTGCTTTAACTTTAGTCTTTTACCATTCACTCAAGCTATGTGGGGTCTGCTGTCACTGAAAATAAACTTGTTTTAAGAAAAGGCCACAAATGCACTGCATGCTTGGCATACCCAGCACACCCATTTAACTCAACTCTGATGAAAATAAACCTTTTATGTCTTATTTTTCTGGATGAAATGACTTGTGTGCAGCTCAATTGGCACTTTTTGCCTTCCATCATTTTTCAGTCTGGATCGTCGACAAAGAGCGTCAATGACACCACTTAACGCCTCGGCCCAGCGAGGGAATCTACTACTGTCGCCCAGACTACATTAACAGCATATTAGCAGACAACAGCCTCCTCCTTCAAACTTTCACAAGCTTGATGTGCTGCTGTGTTGACAGGACTACGGCAGACTCTAAAAACAGCTCCTGCTTAGCTCCCGTCAAAAGCAGCAACGGAGAAAAACCCAGCATGCCTCGCTGCACAAACACAGCCATATACATACATATCACTGTGATCTTAATGTTCCTCTCCATGCTGCTCGAGCAAAAACAAAAAATCCCTCTTTCCCAGGAATCACACTGTAGCCAGAGTCATTGTTGACCTGAATGATTTCCTAACATGCCTTGTTCTGTAAATCAGCTCAAAATTTGCATTTACGCTTTAACGAAGACGATTCTGTAACTCATGACTATTGTCTTTTGTCATATCAATATGTCCTAATGAAAACGATAAAAGGAAAAAAACTAATAACTCACTGTGTTTCAGTGATGATATTTAATTAATGCATGTGAGTTATATGTTTGTTTATTTATTGCATATGGCTGAATATCATATCGCATGGGTGCTCAGTAATTGATGTGTCAAATCCTAATGTCTTTGCTCTAAAAAACAGCTTTCATAACAGAAGTGATAATACCTTATGCCAGACTGGTATATAAGTAGTTATTATATTATTAATTAACATTTTTTTATTGAAATCACATATTTTTTTCTTTGTGAATTTAAATTACAGCTTGACCCAAATGTTTGCAATGTAAAACTAGAAATGAGACAGATGCAAGGTCACAGTGACCTTAACCTTTAACCACAATATTCTACTGTTGGGTCTACGTGAACGTAAATTTGAAGAAATTCCTTCAAGGTACTCTTGAGATATCACATTCACAAGCATGAGATGGATGCAAGGTCACAGAAACTTTGACCTATGGCCTATGACCACTAAAATGTAATCAGTTCATTTTTGAGCCTGAGTGGATTATTTTACCAACGTTGAAGAAATTTCCTCAAAGCATTCTTGAGATATCATGTTCACAAGAATGGGATGTACGATGTAAAATGCCTCCAGCCACAATTATCGCGTCAGAGGTATAATAACATATTATTAAAACATGAAAGGCTAAAATTTATTTCAAAATAACTTTCTGAAAGCTCAATCCAGGCTGAGGGTTTGACAAAATGGGGGAATTTTCAGTGAAAAAGAAAAAACAATTTGAAATTGTGTTTGTGTCCTATAATTAATTTGGTTATGAACTCAGCAAATTAACAAAAATATCATGGAGCATGTTTGAGGTATTTAGCATTGCTAACCCTTGTTCTAAAATCAAATAAAAAAAAAACCCAGTATTTTCAGATCAAAGGAGTGGTAGACAGAGTCCATGTGAATGAATAACCTATGAAGGTTCAACTAAATAAACGGACGGCTGAATCTGACTTGGCATTTAGTTATAAAAAAACCTTTGAGTAGCCGCTTTTATGAAAGAAAATAAATACCCTTTTTAATTCATGTTTAGTCATTTCACCAATTTATTTACTGCAGTCTTTTTAATTGTCATTTTCTGAGAGTTTGCAATTCCTGAATTACAGAGAGTCCTTGAACAGAGCTTTCCTTCCTCAGCCATGAAACAGTTTCTTATTCCATGTTTGTTGGTTGTTGATGATGTTGGATTTCATTTTGATGATGTGGCACTAGTTTCAAACAAGATAATGATTGACAATGTTGACTTTGTTATCAATAGTCATTTTATCATAAGACAGCTGTTTATATGCTTCAGTTAATACTTTTATATGTATCCTGGCAACACAACTACAATTTTTATGCAGTATGTTACTGTAATAAATGGTTTAACACAAACTATAATGTAACTGTAAGCAGATAGAAGTGTTCATTAATGTGATTATTTGTAACTCCTGTGGGTAGCCATAAGTGGAGGCATAGGAGTAATAATAACTTCACAAATACAGTACCCTAGAAAGAAGAATGTATATTTATAGCTGCATAAACCTACATTATTGTGTATTACAGACCATCTATTAAACATTTATGAATGCAAAACAGATGAACTTAGGTGATATCATTTAAACTAAATGTGAGCTGAACTTGTCATTACTCTTTTGATTGTTTGGTTTTATGTTTAAAATATTAGAATATAAATTAAGCTATGCAAAAACTGTATATATATATAACATTAAAAGGAGAGAACGTTTTAAAGACAAAGTCATCATAACATTCAGAGCTTCAAGTCGTTACTCATTTACAGCAGAGGACTTGCCCGGGCAAGAGTCTGCTTAACTGTCCGCTCGGGCTGACGGGCTCTCTGGGGTGGTATCGTGGTTGGCAGCAGAGTGCCAGCACTCGCTGGGTAATGGACCAGTACAGAGGCTCAGCTGGGGGTTAAGATGGAAAAAATGGCCACTGCCCTTGCACACACACTGGCACTCGAGCCCCTACGGCACAGCTAATTCAGAGGCGCATGGCTAAGATTTCGTCTTGGTGTGTGTGATTTATCTCACAAAAAGTGTCACAAAACTCCAACACATGACAACTTGAATTTTATTTGAGATTTTTTTGAAGTGGGGCTGCGACCAGCAATTATGTTGATTATCTATTAATCTGCTTTTCTTTAAAACTCTATTTACATTTTTCTTCATAAAACATTAGAAAAGAGTGGAAATCATAATTTTCTAGAGCACAAAGTGAGGTCTTCAAATTACCTGTTTTGTCTGACCAAAACCCAAAGTTTTTTAACCCTTTAAAAATGGACCGTGGATGGCCATTTGTTGTTTGCATAATCCCTCTATATGCTGTATATCAATTTAAAACAAAAACACAATAACTACATTTGCTAACTACATAACTACAAGCTAAGACGTTTGTCTTCCCCATCATTATGCTGTCCGCACCGGATTAAGGCACTGCACTACGTTACATATGGTGCAAAACCATGCAAAAACATGCAGAGGAATGAAAGATGAATCTACCAAAACACATCTGCACTCTTCTCATGACATTTGAGCATATTTCCACAAAGTCAAACAAGTCCAACATTCAAATCATCGATCATCAGACCCCTCAGTTGACTGAGTTAGCGTCAAGTTGAGTCTTTTTTTTTTGCTAGTCAGTGTGGTTGTCCTTCTGGGGACATTTTTAGTCTCCAGATTTTGCTGCAGAGTAAGCACTCTTGACTTTCACCCTACTCCTTGATTCAAGCAGCTGCAGCACAGAGGAGTTTGGGACAGAGGAAGAGAGAGAGAGAGGAACTGACGAAAAAAATCGTCAAATATTTGAATTGAACTGCCAAATCTGATTCCACTGACATAAGTCTAAGTTGGGTACTGCCCTAGTCAGTAGATAAGAAATTTTGTTTAATTTCCCACAATTAAAAATATTTTGGATCAATATATTTTGTGTTTCTAATATAATTGTTATTTTTAATCTGATGAAAAACATGTCAGACTTTCTCTTCGAACTTTTTTAATGAAACCATTTTAATACTTTTATCAATTATAATGACTTATTGACCTCAATAACTTTTTTTAGAGATATAAAGCATTTAAAGATATAATGCCCTTATAAGCAAAAATATTAATGTTGACACTGATGGACCATTTCTACTGCAGAGTTAAAAGGTTAATTCGGCATTAAGTTTAAATTCACTGTAATACATGACATAAAACAGCAAATCCTCACATTTGAGAAACGCAAACTGTAGAATGTTTTACTCTAAAAATATGTATAAAACTACTTGTTTACACTCTTACTGAATGGATGTTAAATGTGAAGGCTGTTAACAAACTAGCTCATTAACTGTTGCACTTTCAGTATCCAACTCTGGCTGAAAAGCTCGGCTGAATGCCCACAATGCAAATGTAATGGACTTATATTTCCCCAAAACATGGAAATTTGTCAAAACTGAGAAAAGTGAGCTGCAGGGACGTGGAGGTGTGGAAATGGGAGAGAATCGGTCTTTTATTGTGCTCCAGACTTTAATATCTGACAGTCGGTCGTTTATCATCATGGAGCGCTGATGGTGAGAGAAGGGAAAAGGTGGAGAAAGCAGAGGCAGAGTATCAATATGAATTTTTTATTTGATGGGTTTTATGGGAGATTGCATTTCAGAAGGCTGGCAGAGTCAAGGTTCACGGGAGAGTGAAAGGAGAAAGACAGGGACAAGGCAAGTCTTAAAGGCCAGGCGCGGAATAATGGCGTCCCTGCACACGAGGAACACACACTAACACCTCTGTCTGCAACATGCTATCCACCATTCTCCGCTATGTGTGCATAAGAAGCTGTAAATCAAATTTTAGCATTCTGCTCGGAGCTGAAAACTCCCTCATGCATTTTCCATCTTTTGTTTCTTTAAACCTACACACCTTTTTACTATTTCTTTCTTTACACACACACACACACACACAAAGTTCTTAGGCTGGCTTCAGGTGTGATCATAAATCATCAGAGTGAGTGGCTATGGAGATTGCATTTCAGAAGGCTGGCAGAGTCAAGGTTCACGGGAGAGTGAAAGGAGAAAGACAAATAAAGTAGATGAGGAATAGGGTGCCTGGGAGACTGAGCAGGTCTGGTGGGGCCAGAGAGGGAGGCTGCTGCTAAATGGCTGCCCTCACTTCCTGTGTCCATCAAGGCCAGAACGACTGGCTGCTCAGCCTCTGGGCGCGACACTCCATAGACGGCCGACATCAGTGACACGCATAAGGGTGGGAATTAACACTTTATATGGACACACACACAGAAGTAGCCAGACAAGATGAAAAAAAAAGCTCAATCACAAACCGCCAACCATCCACGCTCAGTCTCCCAGTCACCCTATTCATCATCTACTTTATTCCACTCTATTTCAAATGAGAAACGCAGCACAACAGACATCGCTTGGAAAATGACGTAAGGACCAACAACTTCTACCTCCAAGGAAACCAGAGGCAAACATCTGCCTGTGATGGCTTTATATGGTCTGTTTTACGCTGTGCTGTTGGTGTGGAGTTTGACACACAGTAAAGTGAATGTCAGGAAGATTAGATAACCGTGTTGTTGTCTGGCATGAGGCTATCGCAGGGAAATATTTGAAAGCTAGTTGAGAAAATATGCTATTTCTCTCAAACCTACTCATACTGTATGGAATTCAAATCAGAGTGCAAAACAATGCTATGAATTATTTTTGCTATGTTTTTTGACTCAGGCCTGAACTCCTGACATTTTCATCCCTGGTTCTGATATTGGGGTCACATTTCTGCATTTTATGGCCTTTCAGGTGGCAAAGAGTATCTAATAAAAAAGTGGTTTATTTATCAGAGGAGGAGTCACTTTGTATTCCTTGCTTGTTTGAAGGTATTGATTTACTGAGCTGAGTTCACTGTTTGATGTATTTGTGTATTGACTAGAGAGTTCTTGTGTTTCGTATATAATGTTGTGTCTTTTATCTGGCCCCAGGTGTTTGATAAAAAAGGAAACAAAACAAAATAGACAAAAAAAAAAATAAAAAAAACCAACAACAAATAAACTGATTATTAGGTTCTTAACGATGCTTCAGCAGTCTGGCCTTTTATAATGAATTAGATATATGGAAATAACAACCCAGTTTCTGACTTTTGAATTTCTTTTTGTGCTCACTGATGGCTGTTTACTTGACAAACAGTTGATCAATCAGAGCTTTGTAGGCAAGACAGAAGCAGAACTCCACCAATTTACACATCAAAGTCTGTTCGCAGGTCTGGGGGAGTGCCAATATGTGGAAATAATGTTGTACAGTCTTTTGTTGTTCCAGAGGGAGCTGAATGAAATCTGTCACATCACCATTACCACCATCAGTCGGGTCTGAAGACTACAAACAAACAAAGAACTAGAATTACTGTCTCACAATGTGATGCCTCTGCAAACCAGTCAAGTAGCAGTTACAGTTTACATACATGTCTGTAAAAACATGGATTCTTTACATATGTTCTACTGTAATTGGCGTATGAATACTTGAATTATGGCCAAAAACAAGAGGACACAAGGTAAAACTGACCTTGATCTTTGACCTCCAAATTCTAATGATATCATCCTTAACTCAGTGTGTACATTCATCCAAAATTTAAATTGACCTTCGCCCACCAAAATCTAATCAGTTCATCCTTGAGTCCAAGTGGACGATTGTGCCAAATTTGGGGGGAAAAAAAGACAAAGAAAAGAAAACTCCCCAAAGGTGTTCTTGAGATATCACATTCAAAGGAATGAGACAGAAATTGACAGAAATTTGAAGAAACTGCATTTAAATTTGGCACAAACGTTTTAACAATTTATTGAGATATCGCAACCAAGAGAATGGGATAGACGGATGGATTTAAGTTTACCAGATCTTTGTAGCTGCTAACTTCATCCCTGCATGAAGTTAGCAGCTCAAGGCTGAATTAACTGCTACTAGTAAAATACACCCACATTTCCAACCCAAACTGCTGGATGTCTAGTTGCATCGTGGGCAATGTAGGCATCAGGTGTTGACAAAAAAAGGAGAATGTGTGGGAAAAAAAATAATGACATCTCTACTGTAAAAATCCTGTTTCTTTAAAACTTCCCGTCGTAAATTCAGTTCAATACAAAAATTGAAGTGCTTAATACATACAGCTCGCAAACAAGCTGCAGCCATGAAAAAAAGTGAGCAAAAATGAAGACAACCATGACACAGCTGTGCAGGTTGTTCTAAGTCGACTTACAGAAATATTAACTCTTAAATCAACACATGAAATCCATTAAGCTAACTGCTCCCAGCATGCACCATCACTAACTGTTAGCTGGACAGATCCATCACAGCTACTGACACAAAACAACTTCTACAGAACTCAGATAATATAATGATCATGTCAGATAGAATAGAATAACAGAACAGTCACCATGTTCAGAAGTTAATTCAGGCAAAAAAAACAAAAAAAACAAAACAGAACAAAAAACCCCCAAACCCTACAGTTATCTGAAAAACGATATAATTAATTTAAATATCTGAAGCATCTCCAATTAGAGACAACAAATTGCACAAATCCTTAATTAACCAATCACAGTTGAGTATTCAACAAAATCAGGTGGTAAACACAGACAAAATAGTTAAACTTATCTTTTATGAAAAGAAATGTTTGTAGTTTAATTAAGTAAATGACTACTTTCCATTGCCAGAATAAAATCAACTGGTTTGCCAGGAGGAACGGGTTGGAAAAGAAAGAAAACAGGAGCGTTGTGGTGGTTATACAAAAAGTCGAAGTAAAGAGAGGAGAAACAGATCGAACAAGACTGAGAATCCAAAATGAGGAATCGAAGATGAGGGGGAGGAGGAGATGAAAGGAAAAAAGAGGGGGAAAAGAAAGGGGAAGGAAGTGGACAGAGACAAATGGCCATGGGAAATGGCCGGTGCAGGAGAGCCCGCCTATGAGACAGCCCTCTCAGCAGCCCTAACACAGACTGATAGGCCCACCGGGCTGCGCTACCACTCCAATCCATTCCAGTCCCGTCTGATTCTAAAAAAAAAAAAAAAAAATCACATTTCAAGCCATATCGGGCCGACCTAACTCACCAGAATTTGGTATTAAACAATTTAATAGCAGGGACGCTGCAGCTCTTTTTGATGTTTAATGTGAATAGCTTAATTGCCAGGGGACTGGAATTAAAAGGATTACAGACTCATTTAAAAATCTTTCCCCCTCGTGTGATCTTTGTTTGATATTGGTGTGATTATGAGGATTTCTTGCTTTCATGGCAAACAACCAAGCAGCAAATAGGCTTTTAGTTTCCATTTTTTGTTGTGTGCCATTCTGCGGCGACAACAAAAACACAAAGAACAGACATTAATGCGTCCTCCTGTATTCACTTCTTTGGCTTATCTTTCCACTCTGCTGACTACACTCAGTATTTCAGATTTTGTCTGATAAATTTCAGGTTATACTTTGATCCGACCCGGAAGCTGTTTGTATTAGTTGGACCAGATTAGATCTGTTTGCTAAGCGCTAAACCGATTACATTTTTACTGCTTTCCCTGCTTCTTAAAAGCATGCATATCATAATACAGCGTTTGCCAGCATGGTACAAACAATTTCAGATGTTAAATATCTATATGATCTTCATGCACAATAGTAAAGGATTGCAGGGATTTACCTGTGAAGAATGAATAGATGCAGCAATGAAACTTACAAGTTGAGAAAGTGGGAGTGGAATAGGAAATACAGTATTGTGCAAAAGTCTTAAGTCACCATAGATTTATTGTTTTGGCAAAGTTGTGCAAAACACCAAGTAAGTCAGAACAAAATGGCTTCTTCAGACTCAATATTTACTGTGAAACATAAAATCCTACAAACCATAACAAAGGTAGCTCAAACAATCAATGCTGAGCTTTGGACATGAATTGAATGCAACCTGGTGTAAATACACCAGAAGATTAGTATTATAAATCTCATATTCATGGGAGCCAAAGACACTTCTGAATCACCCAGCACCATATTTGTGACTGACAGCAGACTTACCTCGACAGTCAAGGCTGCAAACACAGCGCATCTAAATGCAACAGGTTAATTCACCACTATTTATTAGTTAAAAATAAGTCATTGCTTTCTGTTTTGGTTTGTTTGTTTAATCTGCTGATCAGCTGCTTTGGGATGGAATAAAATTGTAGTTTGGTGTTCCTCTGACGGCAGCACTGCTGTAAAAACTTCCTATTTCTTCGTACCTTCTTGTGGTTGTAGTGTGCAAGTTGTGACCAGTCACAAAAACAGCAGCACTGTGACGTGACATGGACCACATGAATTGTCCTATCACGACAGTTGAAGACATGCTGAGTGAAAAGAAAGGTCACACTAAATACCTGCAACTTTAGCCTGTGTGAGTTGTTACATTCTGAAATATTTGCATGTTCTGGTTGTATTTTAGTAAAGAGACTACTAAGAAATAAGTACGTATGATCATTATAACCTTATTAAAATAACAAAGTTTAAGGTGGCCTAAGATTTTTGCACAGTACTGCAAAGACAAGGAGGAATACGAGCCGGGGATCATTGTTAACTGTCCATGTATGCGGTTAGATAAGTGAGTGCTACTGTCGCTATCCCACAATCCCATTACTTTCCCCAATAAAGCTTTGGCAGTCCAGTGATTACCCCAAGAAGGCGAGAGAGGAAGAATCTTAATAGAAATGGGATCAATTTTTCTTTTTTTTGGTGAAGTCAGAACCTTCCTCATCTCGCGCTCCCTCTCTGTTGCCTCCTCAGGTGATGTCTCCGGGCACTGACCAGGTAATGCACCGTAATGGAGTACACGTGTGGGTGCCGGTGGCCTAATGGAGAGGGGTCGTGGCGGCGCCGAGAGTGCCTGTCGTGCTGCCTGATTGAAACTGATGGGCCAAGGTAAGGGGGCCACGGAGTGCCTGCCACCCAACATGGCCCTTGCTGTCTCATCAAACAGACACACACACGTGAAAACACACGCACGCCCTTACCTCAGAGTCCATTATTCAATTTGGCCCTTCTAATGACCAGTGAATTAGGCTGCCAGAAGCGATTTGCCTTCTGAGCCCTACTGCTGGACGTACATGCTTTTCTCCACTCTGCATATTAAGAGGCAGCCATTCAGACGCTGACAGCCAATCAGTGACTTTAGCGGGTAGAAAAGGCATTAACGCTTAATAAAAGATCGTGTACATGTCGCAAGATTTGGAAGAATCGTATATCACCTTAGGTTGTAGTTAGAACAAACAGTCTACATGGTTCCCTCTCGTTTTTAAAGAATCAAACATCCACATTATAGATGTATTCAGCTACAGTATGTGGTTTAACTGACAGAGTACTAATATGTCTATGAAGATATACAATGTTTTTAATCCAATCACCCTCACAATAAATGGCACATAAACACTGACCCTTGACTAAAACTAATGGCCACTAATGTTTCAGGTCACTGATGAAGCAAATCTACACTGGACAAAAAAATTCAAACACAACAAAGGGAGCGTTCCAGCGGCAAGAATATCCACAGGAGCTGTGGCCCCTGGACTGAATGTTCATTTCACTACCATACTGTCTTCAATATCCTTTCTGTAAATTTGGCAGTAGATCCAACCAGCCTCGCAACAGCAGGCCACATGTAGCCACGTGTGGGCTCCTACAAGGCCAGCTCCCTGCTGATGCAACGATTATTTTGCACAAACGAAACATTTCTGCACAAACCCTTAGAAACCATCTCAGAGGAGCGCTTCTGCATGCTCATCGTGCTCTCAGAGTCTTGACCTGACAGCAGTTAGTCATTGTAACCGACTGTGCTGTTATGACGCTGGTTGGATGTACTGCCAAATTCACAGAAATGACATTTGAGACATTTTATTTTAGTGAAATGAACATTTAGTTCAAAGGCAACAGTTGTTAGACATCCCTGCAGTCAGCAAGCCATGAGAAGTGCTCACTAACATGGATTTTGCCAAATTTGTGACCAAAATTTAAGATAAATTTATCTATTGAGTGCATAAAAGAGTCTTAGATCTTTAACATCAACTTGTGATAGATAGCAAAAACAAAGTTTTTATTATCATTATTTTTAGTATAGATAGCTGCTTGGTATTTACGTTCACTATAGAAAAACCCCCAAAACAAAACAAACCAAAACAGATTGATCAAACAAATCCTCTATCGGCTCTTTCTACAAGGCTAATTGCAGTGTTTCATTCATTAATCAATAACTCTATAGCCAGAAACACCACAATATAACACCACAGCTTTACCAGAAATGCCACCAGGAGTACCTCTCTGATTTGACTCCTTCGCAGTTATGATTAATTTTACATTTTTTTGATAAATAAAAGTGTCCCTAAAATAAATAAATATTTTCCTCAATTTCTAAATCAATTACTGAATCAGAAATATCCTGATGTCCTCTCCCACAGCCACAATGATAAACACGGGCAGTGAAGGAAAAAAGAAAACAAACAAACAAAAAACTGCTAATACACCCACACACACACACACATATATATATATATATATATATATATATATATATATATATACATTTTTTATATTTATATATATTTTTTTCCTCTCTTTTTTTCTGTAACATAATTTAACATGCATTATTAAGAGAATTACTAGTACAGTTTTCTGGATATCCCCTTGTCTTCTGATGATATCTAATAATCCCCTAACCCCCCAAGGTGATTTTCAGATTATGTTCTTGTCAGTTTAAAAAAAAAACGTTGCTTGTTATGTTTTTTTCCCCCATGTTTTTGAAACAAACCAAACCAGTTTTCTCAGGTTTCAGAGGTTTAAATGCCAATGAAAGGGGTCTGAATGCAGCACAAGAAAACTGATGTTGAGCCAAGCGTTAAAGGGTTAATTTATAAAAAATTGCACTAATCTGCATACAAATAGAAGTTAAAATGAACTTGTTGTGAGGCTGGACACACAGCCTGAATGCTAACTGGATCCACATTGTGTCATGTCACTCACAAAGGACACACAACATTTCAAAATAACTGGAAGTTAGTCTTGTCTACACTGAATTGGTCCCCCTCAGAGCTCTGCTACTGCTGAGAGACACACAGAAAGACACCAACCTGTTCTGAAAACATGTTATGGCTTAATACTTGTGCATACTGAGCTCAGGATTGCATCATATCAAACAGCAACAAAGATACACTGCATCAGTACAAAACCAACATACTGGTCTGACTCATTATGAAGGCATATCAACATGGATAGAGACTCATTTTAGGATGGCTGCTGAAGCTAAACGAAGACTAAAAAGGAAGCCCAAATCAGATTCCTAGCTGATTCTCAACTACTGATGACTATGTTACTTTTGTATTTAGCCTCAGATCAATAGTGCAGTTGGTGGCAAAACTAACCTATTGTTCATTTTGTGATAAAAAACACCAAATTTGGTACATATAGCTTAATACATTTACGGAATCTCGATATTGGACCATTGGAGATTGGCATTTTGATGAGCATGGCAGCTATTTTCCAATAAATAAAGAGCACTTTGGGCATTTTAGAGCACTTTGGCTGCCCCCAAGCTGCTGTTTTCATGTTTCCAGCACCACAAATATTATTTTAATACAAATGAAAGTGAACATATGTTTTATTACAATGTATGGCATGACATTTGCTGTTGTATCCACCAAATCCAAAAGAGTTTGTAATGGTCCAATATCCAGTTTTGTTCCCAATCTATCTATCAAAACATCTGTCAAATTCAATGCTTTTATCAAAAAATGAACAACTGTGATGATACATTGGGCTATACTGCCCCACTAACTGTATTGAGATTAGACTGTCAGGTCATTGCAAATGCCATGTGCCAAAAAGTTAAAAAAAAACCCTACAACAAAACCCTTCAAAAATCCTATCATATGTTCTTATTGTACAGCAAGGACTGTTCTGATGGTCTGGTCAGTGCAGGGACACATCATGCTCCCTCCACCAAGAAAGTGAAAAACTGTCCCGTCATTCTTTATAGATTCCTTAGGTCCAGGTATCAGGTTTAATAATAATAAAACTCCTCTACTTTTGCTTTCTTCCATCTTTTCAAGGTTGTTGGGTGGCTGCCTCTCCTCTTTTCACTAGAAGCTGTAAAATCTATTTGACAGCTCTGATTTATGACACAGCATAGGCACCGAGCGCCTGTGGGGAAAAGAGAGTATGTTTGGAAGTGTGGGAATGTGTGTGTGTGTGGGTGCGTGTGTGTGTGTAAATGTGTGACTCACAGAGGACCACCGCTGCTGTGCTCAATGTTCAAGTACCCGACGGAGAACACAGGTAGGGAACTCCCGATAACTTGCATGTGCACACAAATATTCAAGGAAAGACACCTGTGATCGAATGACTTCAAAAGTCAGAGCACAGGGAGCAATACACAATCTGTAAGCCCCTTTCACACAATGCACTGCAACCCCGAAGGGGCTGTATGTGAGAACGCAAATGTCTGAAACAGTTGGATCGGACATTAAACGGACTTCAGCCTGCCAGCTCCCCAGTACAAAATGCCCAATTGAGCCCGTGTGAGTAAAGCAGGTCATGCTCAGCAGAATTCACAGCCAGTTGATGACATTTCTATTAAATGACTGGCGTAAAACCACAAGAAAACAAACATCAAGAAGTAAAGAAGAGGGGTCACCGACACATAGACGCTGATAAAAATGTCTAACTGGAGATGTCAAAATTTGGGAACTTGTGCTGGTAAGGGCCAATGTAAAAATCATCAGACAAATTCAAGGATGCCAACAGCTGTCTATCACCAAATTATGAAATGGATTTCAAAACAAAAGACTGCCATTTTCGCTGCTGACTTTGTGCATTATATCCTTCACACTTTATCCAGGTGCCGATCCTAATCTCAAAGAAACCAAGCATCAATCTCCAGGCTGAAAAATGAAGCCAATGCAAAAGTGATAAAAACTGCAGTTCCTCTAACGGCCACTTGAGGCTGACTCCAGAAGCCAGTAAATCCCCATAACACCCCCATGTTAAATCTTTAAAGCAGAAGTAAAAATGTTTACAGCCTGGTACAAAATGCCGTTGGGTCTCTACTGCTAATTCCAAGAGTTTTTAATTTTTTTTTTTTTATAACTCACTTGTTTACATTTATTAAGTAATGTCGGGCGGTGCTGCTTTGACTGTGTCGCTACAGTCGGTGAGTCAGGGGCTGATTTCACAAAACACCTTTAGATTCTTCTTAAATAACACTTAAGGCTTATCTCTCCTTAGCTGAGGGAATGACTTATGGATGTTGCATCGAATTCCTTAAAAGGTTCATGTTTTTAAGGAGAAACATTAAGACATTTTCTGCTTTAAAAGAGAGTTTAAAAGAAATGCGACTGTTTGTTCGCTTGCACTTGTGATACTGAAGGCCATTTGTGCAACATTTTAACTTACTTAAGGGATTCCTGAATTATAAGAAAGAAATGAGGAAAAAAAATGAAATACTTAATTGAACAATTTAAGGAAACCTTTAAGATTTAAGGTTGTTTTTGAGCAACTGAATTTATTCTAAGGAAACTTTAACTCAGACTTTTTTGTCACCTCCCTTCACTCCTCCACAGCTCCACCCCTCACGTCAAAAATTTGGTCACTTCTGGCTCCCAAAGACCAAGATGGTGACAGAAAAAATGCTAAATTTAAGTCTTTAAAACAGAAGCCCACAAAGCAATGGGTGACGCCGCATGGGCCATCATTTATACAGTCTATGAACTAGGGGTCAACACTTCATTGGCCTGGCTGATTATTGGGGCTGATATTTGGTATTTTGCCAGATAAATGCATGTAAATGCATATTGGCTCCAAATATGGGTTATCAGTCTCATTAACTACTAATAATCAGTATTGTCCCTGAAAAACCAATATTGGTCGACCCCTTAACTAAACAGGTTATTTCCAGAGGGAGAGAAAGTGTCTGACACAGACAATGTCCATTATGAGCTACATGTGTTTAAGGACCTCTGGACCTAATTCTGCTCACTATGTCCGGCATTCATTTGAGAAAACTGCATAAGAAAAACTTGGAAGCCAAAAGAGGCAAAAAATTTTAATTGTTTTATTAAGTTTTTTAATTGAGTTAATGCCAACACAAATTTTCTTCTGAATGTGCAATACATAAACAGCAGTGCATGTATGGCACCCATGTCCAATGCAGCAGTTTACCTTCAGAATTTGAAAGCATTTTTGTCAGTTCTTCTCTTCTGCCTTCCTCTGTCCATCTAACCTCCCACAATCCTCTCCTCTGTCCTCCTGTTCTCCTCGCCTGGATGCCCAGGGTGCTCACAGCTAACACCGTTTGTCACATTCAAGGCCAGGTTAGACGCACCAGGATGCTGCTCCGCAAGGAGAGGGATGTGTGCTGGAACGTGTTTGTGTGTGTAGATATGGGGGTGGGGGAAGTCTGAAAATAAATGCTGTGCAGAGACATAAATGCATCCATGTAGATTTGTGCGCGCCTGCATCTGTGACAGTGTCATCTAGGAGTTGAATTTCACACCTTGTGCCTTCGCTATTGTCAGGGGGAGAGGTACGGTTGACGGACAGCAGGGGGAGGACAGGGTGAGGAACTTCTGCCAGATGAAACCAGGTCGTGGCAGCTGACAGAGACAGGGAGAAGGGATCCATACACCCTAAGAGGACGGGTTTCAGGGGTGGGAGGCGTGAAGATGGGGGAGGATGGATGTGCAGTCCGAGACAGAGCGGAAAAACAGTGAAGGCGTCACTATATCACAAAAAAGCAATATAAACTGTGATTGAACTCTTTCCTAAAGTTTGAAATGAATCTTGTCTCGGTGTTACTGGCGAGGGTTTCCATATACCATATTTGTATGAGAATCAAATATTCATCACTACAAGTCCTGCTTCATTACCTCCAAAGAAATTCCTTTACCACATGAAAGCAGCGGAATAACCACCGCAAACAGCAAAACACTTCAAATCCATTTGAATCTACACCGACTATCATCTACATACCAAGTTTATCTCTGAGGCGATGAAGGGAGTCGACACAAATCCCTGCATACGTCTCTAGGGCCATGAAGTGTGTCTCCGCCAGCTAAACACACCTCAGCGGTTTGTGCTTTCTCGCTACAATGTTTTTTTTCCCCCCTCTGTCAGTCTGTTACAGTCATTAGCAGCATGCTAATCAAGGCTAATTACATTGAGACAGGCAGAAACAACTAATTTCTTATCATGACAGAGTGCCGCTGTGCCTGAAAATGTGGCACTAAATAAGGCGCTGCTCATAATCAACAGTTTGTCTGTTGTTAGGTAAATGAGTGTGAGCATGTTTTGTTTGTGATTTCTATTGTTACTGTTGTCGAATGTTAATCGGTGTGTTTGTGGCTGTAAGTCAATTTTTGTGTCTACATGTGTTTATTCTATTTCGTATATTTTTCTGTAATAATACAATGATGATAATTATAAATACAATTTTGTGGACATTTTCCCTGTTTTTTTAAAATGTAATTTTAGTGTAATGCCCCCATTTTTTATTACCTTGTACTAATTTATTACATTTTGGTCTACATTTCTTGATAAATTGGTAATCCCGACTGTACTTAGTATTATGTTAGAGATGATCAAATTGATCAATGAATGAACAAGTGAACACTCAAGGATTAAATGAAACAAAGAAAAGGTAGAAAAGACCAGGAGGCTTCACAAGGAAGGATGTGAGGTTATCCCAGAAGAGAAAATATGAAAACGGAGTCTCCTTGTAGGTTAAGTCTCCTCCACGGCAATGGATTGTGAGTGTCAGGCAGTGCAGATCTCCCCCTCTCTGCCCCCCTCTCCAAGTTACAAAAGCTCATTTTGAAGATTTTGCTGGCAATGCAGAAAAAGGCCTCTGTTCCCCATTTTCCATATTTCATATACGGCCCATTGGAAAGCATCGTCTACGACTGTCATGGCTTGGCACATTTACGAGAGATGCATTGAAGAACTTATCATTTGGAAGATATGCTTAAGTTCAGCATTTTAAAAGTCACTATGCACTCTATGGTAATTCACTTAGAAAGCAAAAGGTAAATTATGATCATCTACATGGTTATGCCATCAATAAATACCAGTCACCTAAAAGTTTGAATGACAGAGTTGCAGGTTACACAAAAAATACTTTATTTACAATGTTTCATATAAATAAAATGACTACAAAATCTAAAAGTTTAATCAAAAGTCAAAGTAACATAATATTAGACAAGTTAAGCAAAAAATAAAATAAAAGAAGACATAAGGCAGTCGAGTTAAGTTAAGCCCCTATTTATCGGCTCCAGCTCTGACTCTTTGTCAATGTAGCACAAATTTCATGCATCTCCATCCAAGCAGAGCTATTATTAGTTATTGTACCAAATAAATCAGCACTCAGTTTGAATGAGAGACTGAATAAGTAACAGACATAAAAAGATCTACAGAAAAGATATAAAAGTGCAATATATAAAAAGAAGTAACAACTTTTCACTCCCTCCATGCTGCTTTACTTTTTACTAATCCTGTCCTCTGGCAAGTTCGTGTCGTTGAACATGACACATCAGATTAAAAAAAAAAGAAAGAAAAAAAAAAGAGGCATACCCAGCTACTGGTAATGGGAATGGAGTCTATTGCCTAATATAAGCAGGTTTTTTCACTTTCAAAAACCCTGCACCCTGCATATATGTGCTAATTTTGGTGGAAAAAGGGGTGTTACATAAAATTACTATTCTGAGATTTTCAATGCAGGGTTTTACTTGTAACAGTAGTTTACTGTTTCTTACAGTTTTAAGTAAAATATATGAATGTGTTTTCCACCACTGTATAATACTAAATATTAGGCACCAATACAGAAAAAAAAAAAAAAAAAAAAAAAAAAAAAAATAATATATATATATATATATATATATATACACATATATATATGAAAGTGTCCTCCTTTCAACACTGATTCGTAAAGTAAACAGCCAACCTGGTTCAAAACAAAACTTTAGGGACTTCAATTGCAATAGGGCATAATCATATAAAGGTAAATTTAACTTGCTATTTCCAAAGTTGTTCTGATTTGCAATAGTGCTATTGTCCTGCTGCAAAAATAAATAAAATAATTAACGTTTGCTTTATTGGTCCTCTCAGTAGAGTGTGGGTTTGTAAAGAAAGTGCTTGATTTCCATCTGCCTAAGTCTAAATAAGCAAATCAATTGAAGAAAAAAAAAAAACAAAACAAAAAAAAAAGTGTTGATATGCATGGTTCTTAACTGTTCCCTAGTTTTAATTAATACCTTGTTTTGTATTTTAATGAAAATATTTAGATAATTACTGTAAGTTTGAATGAAATGTATATGTATGACAAACTGAAAGCATAGCTTAAGGATAATTTCCTCTTTGTGTTCAAATGATTCATTCAACAGTACAGTTCAACTCCACACTCTTGGAGTGTTGCATGTACTCTGGGCACAGATGGAGCAGCAGAAACCAGGCACAATAATAGTACAGCTTAACCATTCATTGCACCGGGTCTTGAGGTTTGCTCCTGTCATTCGTCAATCTGATCATCTCTGATTGGATTGATCGATCAGTTATCCACTCCATGACTCAAACTCCTCAAACTGCAGTTAAGGGAAAACAGAACTCATGATGAGATCTGCCTGTGCCCACAAAAATGAAGAATGTAATCACATAGAACCACATAAATAAATAGTAATTGTGTTAAGAATCAGAATCAGATCTATTGGTCAAGTAAATGCATACCGGACATCGAATTAGACCATTTTTTTGTGCTCTCAAGGTCTACACAAAGAACTGGACTTGCAATTACAACAAGGACAACTGAGGTGAACATAAACAGAGCTACAGTAAGGATTAGTTGTTGATGGCTCAAACTCAAACAGCTCACCCCAGTCAACCTCTGTATCGACAGACTGAAGTGTCCTTGTGGAAGACACTAATCGGCACTTAATGGACTTCCCAGTCCAGTGGTGCTGTGCTGCCTCTGACCTCACTAAGAAAGAAACTAAGCAAAGAGATTTTCCTGAGTCAGTGTCACATTATTCCACCAAAGATTGTCTTAAGTCTGTGACCTCGTCCTCACAGCTAGCATTAGCTGCTAACCCAATGGGCGCTACAGCTAAAGCACTAAGCAACTTATCAGAGGGATTCCAGTGCAGGGCATTAAAGCTGACTGAGAGAGCAAGTGGAGCAACACGGGCCCAAAATCCTGCTTAGTCATCGCTTCTCACAGTATGGTGAAAAAGTGCCACTTTCATTCCCATGGTGATAAGGGAGAGTGAAAAGGCCGGAAACGGACCTGTGTAATGCTGATGGACGCAGTCGGTCTCTGAGTGAGTGGAGCTCGAGTGCGAGTCGGGGGGCTAAAAAATGCAGCATCAGCAGTGGTGGATTTACTTGGATGAATGGGCTTGGCTCGGCGAGGAGGGTGATGGTGGTGGTGGGGAGTTTGGAGGGTTGTGGGGGTGTCAAAGCAAGTGGCTGAGACATGGCTAATACTGCCAGTGAGCTGTGGCCACCTAAGTAATTACTACCTTTGCTGTTAGGCTAATCCCCAGAGCAGAGCAGCAAACTCAGGAGAGAAAAGCTTAGAGACTCTGTGGGGCTCCCGTCACCCGACGTCAGTTACACAGAGACACGGACCTGCCTCAGTCAGAGGGACGGCAAGGATGAGAGATTACCTTTCCTCAATCGATCAATCATTCTGATCCTTAAAGAAACACAAACATACAAAAATGTGTGTTTAATCAAAAGTCACATCATCTAAAAACAGAAGACAAATCTGTAACCTAGTCTTGACTAAACTGACTTACAGCTTTTAAAATACCCAGCAGAGCCAAGTTGTAATATTTTCTGATGGCATGTCTTGGTTTATCTACTGGTTGCATATACATTATGTAATTATAATGCAAACACTTAGATTTCGGCCGTTCCAGTCTCTCCGTGCCCACATATTTCTTGTTTATCTCTACTGTCCCCTGTCAATGTAGACTAAAATACTGAAAAAAAAACAAAACAAATTTAAATTAAAAAAAAAATGTTTTCTGATGTAGTTTATGGTTTGTTTACATAAAAAATGTGATTTTTTTATGTTTTATCTCTAAGCATGTTTCTTGAGCTAAATGTGAATAATCAAAGCCGTTAATATGGTGAATATAAACAGTGGCAGGGATATCTGGAATTTATTTTTTCAGACTCAATTTTAAACAAGAAAAGCAGAGATTACACAAATAAATAATAAAATAACACAACAAAAATAATGGAATACAAATCACCGATGAATCCCAATTAAACCATATACTGACTTTTATATGCATCAGCAATTACTTTTGTCAAGAATGATCTCTTCTAGACATTATTGCGTGGCAAAAAAAAAAAAAAAACAAGCTGACATTTAGGCAAAGCATCCTGATGAATATATTTCATATTTAATATATTATATATTAAAAGGTGCGGTTAAGTCCCAAACCCCCACATTACAGGAGTTGATAAATATAGTAAATGATATTCATCGTATGGAAAAGATATTTTTTCTCTTAATCTTCAGAAAAATGTGCTTATTAAGTCCTGGATGAAGTGGGTGAAATACATAAGACCCTCATGGACAGTTTTTTTGGTCATATGGGATAAATGACCCTATTATGTTGTTGTATTCTATTAAACAACATTTACTGCTACTCTATTTTTTTCTCAAGTCTTACCCTGACATATTTGTCATAGCTCTAGTGTGTATACTTAATCTCTCTCAAATTGTACAAAGTTCCTAAATTTAAAAAGAATATATAAAAAAAATAAACAGTGTCTGTCCTGTGATATAAGCTGCTGTCTAACAAAAAATAATTTAAAAAATGAATTAACTAAAACTTCTCCGCATGTAAAACACTCTAGAAAAGAAAAAAAAATAATTTCTTTATATTCCACAAGTTTACTAACCACAAAAACACATACTATAAAGATTTTTTTTGAACTACAAGGCATTGCCAGTGTCAAGTTCAAGGACAGATTTAAAAGCACTCCTCAGATGCCCTTTACAACTTTAAAATTCAGACATGTGAAACAAATGGTTCACTCCAAGAAGTGTGCAGCTATGCTCTCCTGCCAGTTACTCAACATTACTAAGTCTACACAAAGCCGGCTCAGCATCACTCTCTGTGGATGAGCCGCCGCTGTGAGGGTTACCTTTGCGTTCGGAGCGTTTCTTGCGCCTCCTCTTGAACCTGCGTCGGATCAGGCAGTAATAGGAGCCCAGATTCTGTGCGCCGTTGGTAAGAAGGGCCATGGCTTGGTCAGCACTTCAGAAAATCACCTAAAGAGCTCTCTAATGGCACTAGACTAACCTGGTCCACTTCAGCCGCTGGGATCTCACTGTGAACACATGCTCCACCTGTCCTTCACTGTTGTCCAGTGTGTCGAGCTAATGATATTCAGAACTCCACACACCTGCAGCCTTTCTTTGTTTCTACTTTAGTCCTTCCCTTGTATCCGAACTCTCTCTCCCTCCCTCCCTGCCTCCCTTTCCTCCTCCTCCTCCTGCTGTTTCTCTCCTCTGTTGACTCCATGTCTGCCCTATCAGTAGTCAGAGAGGGGAGGCGATGGGGGAGAGTATGAAAAAGAAGGAGGGGACTAGTGGAGGAGGGAGACTTGTCGTGTTTTCATACAGTTGTGAATTACCACAGGAAGCAGAGTCAAACTCTACCTGTCTAATCCTCTCATAAAGTCAATGACGTGTCCGACAAGCAAAAACAACCTCTCACACTCCTCCATGATGAAACAAACGAGTGTACACTAAGTATAACTCCAGTACATACATACACACACACACACACACACACGCACATCACACTCAAACCTGCTGATATGACAAGAAAAGTCACTTTGCCCCCTTTTCTCTAACTCAAGGATTTAAAATTCCTGTGCTTGTATTCCCTCTCTTCTCAGGTACCTCCACTGAAGAATAAGGATGAGAGCATTTCATAAAGAAACACTCTGCCTACATCTAGTGGTACTCTTTTGTTATTACATCTGTGATAAAACAGCATCCTCCCAGCACCACATTCTAAGCCACAGAGGGCTCACTAATGCTTAAAATGATATTGTTTGTAGCTGATTTATGATCGTTATTGAAAATTCTGTTAGTTTTGTTGATACTTGGGATGGACAATATGGAGAATATGGACTTTTTTTGGCAGTAGCTGATGGGGGTGGGGGGCTGAGACAACAGCAAACATTTTGTTTCTTTTTGGGATTTTTTTGTATGTGTCCCTTTGTATCATTGTGTCCCCTCTGTAAGTTCATAGTTTTTTGACAGTGAACGCAACGCAAGCAGAGCTTTCCATGAGTCCTTTTTTTCTCCTTAGTGACCTCTGGGGTGGACGACTGATCTGTCGATCTGTTCAGAGCTGCAGATCGGATTAGATTGATGGATGAGAGGAGCAGCTGCTACGACTGAATTTAATCTTTAGCCCCTCAAAATTAACAGTTAAGTTGCACTTTCAATGCACTTGGAATTCTGCGGCTCAACTTGTGGCCAGGTTATGCACTACACTTTGAGAGTGTGGTGCATACATACATGTGGTGTATACATATTTCAACAGTGCTCCTTATGAACGGTCAAGCTCCAAAAATAGAGAATCTATTTGTGGCGACAGATGTTTTAATTGTGGTCTTCCACAAATAAATGAATGTGTGGAAACCCTGAAATACCTTGATATCAATACTGGCACGATACTGTATGGTTGACTATTGGAGCTTTCACAAAATATTTACAATGAGACTTTTGATAAAAAATCATCAGTAACGTGAATATAATGACTAATAACTGCAAATAACAGCTCGAACAGTCAGAAAATTACATGACTTCACTGTGATGCAGCCTTTCCAACCAGGAAAGACAACGCTTACGATATTATGACATCCAAAATCTAAAATAATTTCTAGTCTCATATTAATATATCGATAAACTGTCAGCCCTAGATGACATAATATACAAGAAGTCTATAGGCCACTTCAACAACTTATGTTGTAGGCAAAGACAAAAAGAAAAGGAGAAGAAAGAAAAGTGACTGCAACAACAGAAATGGAAAATATAGAGAAAAACACTCACCTTTGGCTTTGCTTTGATGTCTGATCGGAAAAACCTGAGGGAGAGAGAGAGAGAGAAGATGTTCCAAGTAAGTAAACAGCAGAGCTCCTGTCAAAGATCTGGACTACTGGCAGCAACATTGTGCAACAGATGTGGAAGAGTTCATGGTACATACAGAGGTCAAGTGAAAGTACATATACCACAGTACATTAGTGATTATTAAGCCAGGTTTCCAGCTGGTTTTTCCTGGCAATACACTGGCTTGAATTGTTCAAAAAACTTTTTTTTTTCTGGCCAGTAACACCCATTGTTTGAAATAATAATAAAATGTAAGTTTCTCCACTGAGTGTGACTATTAATTTCACTGGAATTTTTTTCCCTAATTAATGCATTGCAATATGGTGCTGCAGTGCTTCCCTGTAAGCATTACTTTTGGCAAAAACAACACCCTTATTAAGAAATCTGTTTGGTGGATTATGTGGCCAGTCTTTCCACAGAACGTTGATCTCACTCAGACGAAATAAACATAACTAAAACGTTTTCACTGGAAAATAAACAGGCTAAAGGCCAACAGAAGTTCCAGCCACCAGCAGACACCAACTGACAAAGCAGTCCCTGAATATACAGGCAGATAACTTATTTTTCTTTCTAACCACTGTGACTTCACGATTTGACCGGGCCAACTAATTTTTGACTAGATACATATTCATATTAAGCTTAGGGGGTTAAAATATCCAGTTTTTCTAGTATTGGCTAAATTTTGCACAGTGGGTTTTATAATGAAGCAGTAACTATGAATAGGCTTGGGCAGTATCAAATTTTTCAAACCTTCAAACCATTCTCAAATTTCACCAGGGTACACTGTATATGACAGTAAAAGTTTTAGGAAACTTACTCTGGGTCACGGAAGACTGACAAGGTTTAATTATTCATCAAAGAACACTCTTTATTCAATCTATATCGACAAAATAAAACTCAGACAAACTGTCTTGGTTACTCTTGTTGCTAATCTAGTTGTTAAACCCACTGTTTCAACAATCACCAGCTCCAGTTTGATCAAAACGAATCCTTAATTTGCCAAATTAGATGTAAAATAAAAATAAAAATGTCAGTCATTCCCCATGGTTTCTCTCAGTCATTGCTGGTTGCCAGCTGTTTACAGTCCTATAACTTATCCCTCTACCACTACGTGGCATAGTGTCTTTCAGCTAAGCTTCCTGTTCCACCAGTAGAGACAAAAGATTGAGCTCTGGTGGTGCGTGCTGTGCACTACATTCAGTGGGTTTAATAGAAAGAGAAGCACCTTTATGTATGACCGTATTGAAACATACATTTGAGCTTTCTAAATACCCTGGTATACTGTAACACCGTCTGAGCCTAACTATGAGTTAGGGTGAAAGTAAGAGTAGCTGAAGGTGTCTCCTTAAGGCCTTTTTTATGCAGAGACCCTTCAGTTTTTGAAGACGTACCTTAGCAGGATGTTGATTCCGAACAAACAAACAAACAAGGCAACCAAAGAGTTTTAAATGCACCAACAATTGTTAGGGCTGTTTTTAGGGCTGTTTTATATTCTATTTTATATTCTAAAACACGGATGCTTTACACACATCTTCAACCTGTGAGTATAAAATATTTACACAGCCACCACAGTTCCAAGGTGAACACCTAAAATTATTGTCACCAATTCAGTATCTGGCCAAATGCTTTCCCTTCTGTCCCTGAGCTATGATGCTAAGTAATGGCTAGAGAAGTGTTTTTGCAGAACATTATGATGTCACACTGTAAATGACCTTTGAACTTTTGGATATAAAATGTCAAGACCTCATCATTCTATCCTATTAGACATTTGCATGAAATTGTGTCATAATTGGCATATGAATTCTTGAGTTATGGCCAAAGACATGTTTTCAGAGGTCACACTGACCTTTGAACACAAAATTCTAATCTTTTCATTCTTGAGTCCAAGTGGACATCTGTGCCAAATTTGAGGAAACTCCCTCAAGGTCAAGATATATAGCATTATGAGAACGACACGCACCAGATCACAGTGACCTTGACTTTTGACCTATGACCACCATGATTTAATCTGTTTATCATTGCGCCCAAATGGACATTTGTGACAAATCTAAATAAATTCCTTCTAGGCTTTGAGATATCACAGAATGAGAATGGGCTGGATGGACAGACAACTGAAAACATCACGCCTTCCGCCACAGCTATTGCTGGTGCAGCGGCATAAAAAGTCCCTAAAATGATGTTCTAAGAACTATGATTGTTCTTGGTTCTGGGGTGTGGATGAAACAAAAAAGGGGGTTCTTAGAACTCCTCCGGTCTGAAAACACCAAAAGACCTTAACCAAACATGAATTTTAATACACACACACAACACACACACACACACACACACACATCTATATATATATATATATATATATTTACTAAATAAATTCAGATTCAGATTTCTGCACATGAACCCTTCAAAATGCAAGAGGTGACTTGTGAAAAACTACTCAAAGCCAGCAGAATGCTAACTAAACATAACAGTAAATCTACAGACAGTTGTGGACAAAAAATGAAAAGCCTAAAAGCTCCATAGCCTCTCTGGTAGATACAGCAGCTGGGGATAGAAATGATAGTAAGGCAGTAAGAGATGAGGAGAGGGAGAAGAAATAGAGACATGAAAGCTTGAGAAGAGGGAGAGGATAGAGAGAAAAAAACCCTGAGTAAGAAGGTAAGATAAAGACTGAGGAAATGAAGAGTGGGGGGATGAAGTTGGATGAAGTGAGGAAAGGTAAAATGAGGTGAGAGTTATAATCCCATATGAAGCCATAGTCTTGAACTGAGAGTCAGATCTCTAACTCTGGGTTGTTTAAGGTCACCAAAGCTGACTTCACTGCTGTCCAACGCCTTCACAGCTCCCCTCCCACTGCTCGATATGAAACATCTTAGAAAGCAAATCGAGGTTTTGGGGTAGACGTTTTACAATTGAGCACATGAAGTTAAACTGAGCAAAAAGGCAAGGTCGAAAAGAGAAAAAATTATAGATAAAAAGACAGATGTTTAGAGGGAAAAACAAGCAGCCAAAAGATTTGGGATAAGAGCTGTGGGGCAGAGAAGTGAGCCGAGAGAGGGGATGAACTTAAAATATTCTCCAGACGCAAATTCATTCATGCTTCTGTGTGCAAGCCAACGATAACTTTGGCTGGCCAAGTCTCACCACAGCTGCCTTGGCCGGGCGACTTGTTTTTGTTTTGCTTTGTTTTCCAAATGGGAGACAAGTCAGTCCACCTTCCCTTTGCATTATAATTTATCTAGCGAACGCTGCAGACATGGGAGAAAAGACTCAGTGCATGCCCCACAGAGACACATGTTGTTCCACAGACTCAGAGTTTATCCACAGCTCTCTCTCTCTTGGCATTTTCAACACATACTGAACGGAGGACAGGAAAGAGGCTGCGGTTATCCGGCCCGAATTTAAAAGCGTTCCAGACTCCAAATAACAGCTAAACTCCTGGTGGCCTTTTGCAGTGGTTAGACACAGAAACACAACCATTGACAAAAACAACCTCTTAAACTGCTTCGCAGGCAAGCGATCCAGGCTACTGTGGTGAGCCCATCTGTTGGTTCTTACTGTAGATGTACTCACAGTCAACTAAAAAGCACAAAGCTCTAAAAATAGACTCAGTGGGAACAGCATTTTTTTTTTCCCTAAAGCCGTTCATCTGAATTTTAAAGACAGTTCCAGGGATTCAGAATTTCAAGAGCTAAATCATGCAAATCATGCAACTTGTGTTAACCATTGAAACCTGGAGCAACATATGCTTCCTGACGCCTTTCACAAATATTTAAAGCTTTGGACCCGGAGCAAATTGGTGCAAATTTTTTTTTTTTTCAAAAAAGGTGAAAAAAGGCAATGAGCAACTTGTTGACAAATGTCCTGCAATTCATGATAAATTTGCTAATTTAGAGAAAAATAATATATTATTATTATTATCATCAACATTTCTTCTGAGGGGGAACACTCTGAGGTTTGACTTTAACGTTCTTCTTCTCCAGATGTTCGTGAGTTCTACAGATTTGTTGTTTTATCATAATTAAAATTATGTTACAAAATTATTTTATGTTTTTAAGGACTTTTTGCTGGTCATTTCTTTGTTGTTGTTTTAATAAACTAATTTTCAAGCAATTTTCTTATTCTTTTCTACTTTTCACTAAGTTCTTGCCAATTTTTGGGTCACTTCTTGTTTCATTGCTTACTTCCTTTTCCCATGTTTTTGAAGAAATCAAGCTCATTTGCTCAAGGTTCAAAGGATTAAAGTACCGCAAATACACAGACTTGAATAATGCAGTACAGCCAAACACCAGTGAGGGGAGACACTTCAAAAGGGGTCAGATGTCAAATGCTGCGGCATCATTAAACTGACATGTTGACATTTTTACTTTAACAAGGAGCACACAAGACCCTTCAGCTACACCAAAATATGCTCATTAGTATTTATAAGCATTCCTCATTAAAACCGAGCACCACAAACCAAAAAACAAACCCTCTCTGTCTAACAAGCTATTTTGAAGCGAGCAAAGGAAAACTGCGAAGCTGAAGAACTAACGAACATCTGGAGAAGAAGAACGTTAAAGTCAAACCTCAGAGTGTTCCCCCTCAGAAGAAATGTTGAGAAAAAAGCACGTTTTTTGTTTCTGAGTGTGTTCCAGCAGCATGTCCAACCAGAAACCTTACACATGAGCGTGAATACCTAAACATGACGGCAGATGAAAAATGTCCAGGCAGGAGTGGAGCTCCATTGCCTTGTGAGGAAGTCACGTTCCTAAAAGCAACACTCAGTGAACCTCATCTTGCACGCAGAGTTTGGCAAAGACTTAGAGACAGGGAGAGATTGTGTTTGAGAGATTAGCGGAGACAGAAGGGGGAGAGCCTTTCAGAGCGGTTGGGAGTTGAGGTTAAGTGTAGTATGTGTGTGGCGTTGTCATATTAGTCTCATGCTCTTTGAAGACTGGAGTTGGGGGTGCAGAGGGTGAATGCAAAGAGATGTGGGGGCTTTAGTTGGTTTGACATAAGCGATCAGAATAAGGCAGCACAGGAGGAAATAAAAAGCCATTTGAGAGCAGGCTGGACAAGAATTAAGTCAGAAAGGTTGATTATGAAAGAGAAATATTATGAAAGAGAGACGGAAAGTCAGTCCACTGTGCATAGTAAGAGGAGTGCGTGACTGTAAACCTCGACTCACGGTCTTCAGCCAAAAAATTAGGCCAACGGCTTGGTAACCACTGGCCACACACACTAACACACACACACACAAAAAGGCTAGCCAGTGTGATGAGAGCCATTAAACGCTCCCCCTCCCTGTGACCTAGCTTTTTCCCCACACGTGTATACACAGGGACACAATTTAATTAATCCATCATTTAATTACATGTCGTGCGACTGTATTGTGATTGATTGTGTGTATATGTGTCTGTGTGTGGGTGTGTAAATTCAAGGGAGAGAGGAGCTGGATCGCCATGCAGTGTAATTTCTCCCTTGTGAATGTCTGGCAGTGTTTTTGTTCTGCTGACTCTCGTCCAGCAGAGGGCAGCACTGCTACAAGATAATTAAACATTATGCAGCACGGAGAGCACTGAATGTTGTTCCACTAGGTTGCACGTTTTCATCTAATTTTCATGTGCTGTAAATGTTGACACGTTATGCTGCTATATCTCAGTGAACAGTTCAAATCATGTACAGAGCTAAAATCATCCTCATAGTTTCCAGAGGATGTTTCAAATGAAAGAAAGTTTACATGATTTGACTGGAATTTGTATGTTTAAGAAACAGTTAGTGAGGACTTGCAAAAATGTAGAACATTTAATGAATTTACACACAAAGCAAACTCCACTGAAGCTTTTAATAGTTTCCTAAAAACTCTCTTTTATAAGAAAGCCTTCCCTTAACATTCACATTGAAGGTGTTACATTTTTAAATTATTGTCATTACATTTCAAAGTGGTCCCGTTTTAGTTTGACCATGTGATTATTTTACGCACTTCAATATAAATTGCACTTTTACCTGTTTTAATTTCAGAGTTTGTTAATTTATTGGTATTCAATCTGTTTTACATGACATCACGCTTTTATTAGCCTCTTATCTGATTATTCATTCTATTCTTCTCCAGATGTTATGGTTTTACACACACACACACACACACACACACACACACACACACATATATATACACACACACACATATATATGACTGCCCTCTTAAGGCTGAAAGCTTTTATCACCAATCCAACTCCCCTTTGTCATCTGTGTGTTTGCAGGGGGGTGCTGTGGATCGAGAGGCAGCACGATTGGGTGTGTCTTAACCCCCTGTCCAGCCCATGAAACACAGCTGTAAATGCATGAGTAACACGGCGCTAAAGTTTGCTGCACATTCGGTGTGAACACACCACTAGACTGTATCAGTGCTGTACGCATTTTGGTAATAGGTGGAATTCACAGTGCAGGGGGTTAGAAGTGGTTCCACAGTTCTTGTCCTATTTGCAAAAGCACAGGGTTCTAAGGATTTTGTGTTGCCAAAACCATTTTAGTCCAATGATGTGTAGGATGTGGTATGGTCTCTGGAGGCTACACTGCTTTGTTAAAATAAAAATAAAAAATTATATATATACATTTCAATGTTGATCAAAGAGAACTGAGTTAAATCCCTGACAGAGATGCTAATAGCTTGACTGAGCTCACCATCAAATACAATTGGCAGTGTGGGAAGCCAGTGAGGGATCATGTCCTTGACACAACACTGATGGCACCAATTAGTTGGTTAGGGCTCTGTGAAATGGAGTGGAATCTGCGGGGGGATGGTATGGCCCTTCATATTTGTTATGCCCTCTTGATGAAGCCTCTCAGTGGCAGGTGATGAAGCAGCTGGTGACTCCATGTGTATCAGAGGGGCCACGTGGCTGTCGACAACACCACCAACTGTGAATGGTTGGCGAGTGGTTCTTCTGATATTCCAAAAATTGGGAGAAAAATATGTAGAAATGCCAAAAAAAACCCTGAACAATACTTAGAATTGTAAGTAATGAGTTCTTCGTGGTCTCAATGCAAGTAGTGAATACTGGCTGTGTGGCTGTGAGGTTAAAAAAAGGGAGGGTTGCCTCCTAAAAAAAAAAAAACGTATCTAATGTGAGGGAATACACACACACACACACACACACACACACACACACATATACACAGTACCACATAACCATCCAAGAATTATCTATAAACAAACCAGACTGCCAAAATAATCTTGTGACTTCTATTAGCTTCCAAAAATCTGATTATCCACATTATTTTAGAAACCACAGTGCTTATTTTGCATCATTTACCAGCTGCTATATTTTATTAGTCTCTCTAAACAGGAGCCTGCTTCTGTTCTAAATAAGAGGGACTGCGTAAAGGAATGACTTAATTCTTCCTATGGGAGTTCCCTTTAGTTCCCAAGCCGACCATCATGACCCACCCCTGGGTGTGGTACCCTCTTTAACCAGCTTCCAGCTCCCCGCCTGGGACAGATCCGCTCCAACGCTTGTGGCTTTGAGTTTTTTTGGCGGGGTATGACCAGCAGTGGTGTGTGTGTGTGTGTGAGTGTGTGTGTGTGCAAGTATGTGTCTTGTGTGTATCAGCATGAGGGAAACAATGGGCAGCTCTGTGTCAGCCCCTTTTGGCAATATATACACCTGAAGGGCAAAGTCAACTAGCTGTAACAAAGGAAGGGTGGGATATGGGCAGCGGGCTTCAAGCCACACAAGCTCTGTTTCAAATTGCACACCAACATACAGTTCATACTCAATATGGCCGAAATGCAGCGCTCAAAGGCTTCCAAACGGCAGTTCCACAAACCAATCGGTAACATCACAGAAGCTCCGTCTATTATTTATACAGTCTATGCACCATACACATAAAATCTGATTAATACAAACATTCACTAATCAAAATTGATTACAAAAGTGTAAATTAGCAGTCGGGGGTTTAAAAAAAAATAATGGCACATGTATATAAATTTGCATGTTAACTACAGATTAAAAATCACTAATTGCGACACTCTGGGTTTACTATTTTCTTAAAAACAGTCCACATTTTCAACAGGCCAGGCTTAAAAGAAAAACACAAGTTTCTCTACATTACGAATTCAACGCAACACACAGTGAGTATGTGACAAACAAGTATTTGTTTGTCACATAAACACTATTTAATTCTTTTAATATGCTTTAGAATAATACTGGAAAATATATCATTAATTGTAAGAGGTAATGCTGCCTGCTTTCGTTCAGTGGTAGCTCAGACCAGTAATGTCATAATTGGTACAGTCATGTGATGTAGTGAAGACACATGCATACTTCACTGTGAACAGCCTGCTGGTATTGCCGTACCTAATGTTTAATTAAGTAGGCAGTATGCAGTTGCAGTGCATCCTGATTAAGTGCGTCAGTAAGTAATTTTAAACCCAAATTTTCACTCTGCAGCTGAAATGATACTGTATTCTCTATTTTATAGGATTTAACCAATATTCCACACCTATATCTTCCCCACCCCCCGCCGCAGTCACTGCACACATGTCCAGAATGCCCATAACAAAAGGCAACACATTCCCACTAACTCCCGTTCTTCTCCAGTTTCCTTTGAAAATTCTCTGAGATAACAACCTGAGGTGAATACCAACCGAGCTGAGCTGTTTTGATTTTTCTTCCACAGTTGTCACGCTGTTCCTCACGTCAACTCTAGCTCAGCCAAGCCGCTGCACACAAACATTTTGACAACAATCTCGGGGAAATCCTACAAGATTAGCATGTTGTCATGGCAACATGGACAGAATCCAAGTTCATGTTCCAGCCGCAGGTAGGCTGCACGACTCTGGATGTGATTTAGAGAACAAAAACTTTCTTATTTTTTTTGCATCAGATCACAAGTTCAGGGAATAAAAAAAGAATCACTGAGAGATACTCCCAGTCAGAGTGTGACCATGACACATACTTTGGGCCAGGAGATGTCAACACAAATTACCTGACATTGTAATTCAAAACAGCTGACAATGAGCAGTGTTTTCTCTCAAGGATGCTCGTGGATGTTTTAATAGTAAATTGATGTGATGACAAACAGTGTGGCTGGCAGTATCCCTGCACACTGTGGACCCCCTCAAACACAAAAACACACACATTGCTTGCTCATAATCTACAACAGAATTTCTACTGTGTTTCCCGTCATGCTGAAGCACGGTACATTTCTCCTCACCTCTAATAGTCCTCCCGCTCTTTATTATATGTTACAACATAGATGTCAGCATTTTTTTCCTATGACGAATGAGACTCTTTTCTCAGCCAATTTATCTTTCTACCCCGCTGTGTGCCCTTGTTGACGGGACAACCTTACATTTCCTGTGCAACGGAGAGGAAGAGGGGAACTTGAGGTCACAAGGAAAGAAATGGATCTAGTCGCAGAGGGGGAAAGGATAGAGAATAACGATATTTAATTAGCAAGGCAAGGACAGATATTCTGAGGTAGAGTGGGATGGACAGACAGAACAGTAAAATGTGTTTGAAGAAATAATACATACGCTAAAAAAAAATCCAAACTCAATAATCGCCTTGGATAGTGAAATACAAGCCAGTGGAAGCCTGCCCTGAAACTACTGGATTGACTATAAAACACACACACGCACTTACTCAAAAGATTTTTACTGCACTGCAATGCGGTGTGACATTGAGGATAATGACTGCACTCGCATACACACATGTGACTGCAGAAAAACACCACTGAATACACACAAAACGTGGCGGTTAGCAGGCATGGTCAGCCACATTTTAGTGCCTGTGCAGTTGAAAAGCACAGTGGGGGTAATTTGTTATTGGGCAACGTGGAGGAAGAGCATCGTGACCGGTGATGGCAGCAGACTTTGGTTGATGCTCCATATAATGTCAACTAGTGCTCCTACCTAAAGAGCAAAACAGGCTCTTTGACATTGTCTTCGAATACGACCCTTTAAAACTGACATGTATAAGTGTTTTCTAATTTGCCACCTATTTTACATTTGTAGCTCAAGCAAACAGTTTTATTGGTTATGATAACGTTGTGGTCAAGAAAGTAATTGCTAGATGCAGATGACTTTTTTAAAAATGGGTGCCAATGGGAAACACACACACGAAGTGAGACAACTTTGGGAATGGGTTAACCCACCCAATAACCACATGGGTTAGTCAGATTTATTTACAGGGGAAAATAGAGTCAAATAGTAAAATCATTACAAACACTCTCTGTTGTAAACATATAGTTTACAGTCCAACTTCTTAGTTAGACCTTTTTTAGTTGCACAAAGAGAGATTATTGCTGTTATTAGAGAAGTTCTCTCTTTCAGTTTTACCTCCTAATTAGTTAATCTGACTAGATACATCGGCTCACATTCCGAAGTCATTTAATACTGCTGCTTGGTCAGTGATTGCCAAGTCAGACACCAACAAAAAAAGCCATCCTGCATGGTAGCATGAAACCCCGCTAGAATTTAGAATGCCGCAGGACGACGTCAGTTTGAAATGACTCAGGGCAACAATGTAACTGAAGGAGCTGAAGAATCTTCATGAGGCAGGCAGGAGTGACAGAGGGGTGGTGAATTGGTACAACAAACACCAGATTTTTACCTGCTAACCTGCTGTTCGCTTTCAGTATTCCAGCCAAACCACTTTGTTTTTTTTTCTAAATGAAACCACCCACTTTAGTTGCACAAAAAATAAGCAATTAAACAATAGAATTTCGCTTTCACTTACAAACAGCTGCTCCTCTAATACATCTATCAAATCAAATCTGACTGGATCAACAGCTTAATTAACCACACCACGTCAAACTCCTCTGAAAAGGGGAGAAAAGACTCCTAGAAGAAGGTGCTGCGTTCACGGATCCACAAAATCTTCTGAATTTAGAGAGAGGAGACACAGAATGACAAATAAAAAGCACAAAAACAAAACAAAACAAAACAAAGAAATTGTACAGCGATGCTGATGCTGATGATGCCATTATTCCATAGCCATTACATTGTGCAATTAACATTTACTTCTTAGCTACAAGTTAAAGCAAACAAGTTGTTTATTGATCTCAAATAATATTGTTATGCAATATTCAACAATATTATCGCGTATTTTCTTTATATTGTGCAGTTTAAACTGTGCTTGTGTCCGGGCACTGAGCACCCATTACTGCCCAGCCCTCCACATATTCTGGACTTTATATAATATGCAAACTGTTGCAAGACTTGAAAGTAGCTGAACAAACTCATAATGTCCGATTACTGCTGTGTAGTACGCCTTTAAAAACAAAGAGCCACATTCTGATGAAACTTTGCTGCATCAGGAGAGTTTGAGGTCATCCCAAAAATAAGCCAAAAAAACTCTAACTTTCCTCTCTCACCTGCTCTGATGGGACTGCGTGAGCATCCCTCTGCGAAGGGTGCCCACGCAGGTGTACATCAGTGTGTGTGTATCAAAGAGAGTGTGTGTGTGTGTGTGTGTGTGTGTGTGTGTGTGTGTGCGTGCACGCGCTCCTCTCCTCTCTTGCTGTGTCTATCTGGGTCAACCATCTGGGGAGCTGCCAAGGCCTTGGTAAAGTGGGCAGCTGGCCATCACAGCTGGCCAGCAAACACAAACACACACACACACACACACACACACACACACACACACACACACAGACAGAGGAAAGCGTAGAATCACCAGGTAACATCTGCATTGCCACCACCCAGTGCAAGCATCCGGCGCTGCCACCTGAGGCCACATAATCGTCTTTGGGAGTCAGGACTGAAATTTAGTACCTTGTGTGTGCACTTGAGAATTCTTGAGAAAATTGTCTGACTGTAATCATGGGGGAATGTTTAAGTACATGTTTGTGTGTTTATGTATGTTTGCATACATGGGCATGTGCCTCCGCCAGTGGGTTCATTCTCATTGAGCAGGAATGTGGAGTCCCGGCTAATTAGCCACTTCCAAGATGGAGACTAAATCCAGCCTGCAGAGCCTCTCAGACCTCTTTTTCTTTCAGACTTGCTGCTGCACAATGGTGGTTCAGGCTTTCCCACACTGCTTCTATTCAGTGGTCGCAGATAGGATTACAAGAGGTACTCGAAAAGTAGGCCACAACATGTTGTGTTCAAATTTCTGTGCGTGCATCGCACAGTGTGAGTGTATAAGACGACAAAAAAAAAAAAAAAAAAATCAGGGTAAAGAAGGCACTTACTAAAATGAGAACCATTTGTGGGTAGCTTGTATCAGTAACACCTGTTCCTAGAGGACCAGAAAATGCATGCGTGTAGGCACAAACAAGTAAGGCACAAGTGTTCCGATCAATTTCCAAATCCAATAAATGATTTTAGGACATTTTATAGCCAGTCAACACCGGGTTATACGACATTTCTTACTCCTGTTTGTCTGCAAAATCAAAAGGTAGTGACTGCTTGCTGTAAGCAGCCAGTTTTAGGCCAGGTGTAGGATTGACCTGAAGCACAAACCAGAAAATGTATGTAAACACTTAATATGATCTTTTATTACAAGCATGGCTTTCATCGGGTGATCCCTGACAAATTGAGACCAAAAATCCAGTGCAAGGATGTATTTTTTTTCAACTTGTACTGTGTGTTAGGCCAAGATCCACAAAACAGACATCAAAAAATTCAAAGTGATGAAGGTCAACCGTTGCGTCACATGTATCCCAGCCAAAAGTTGCACTTGATCACAGAGGACAGAGGACAGCCAACGGCCAACTAGCATGTACGTTCTGCACCTGAGTGAGAAAAAATACCTCTATAGCAGCAGTGGTCGATAATTGTCTTTCAAAAAGGAGAACTGGAAGACCGACAGAACAGATTCAAAACCCTAGTTAGCCAGTTAGCACATAAACAACACAATCTGATTTTAAAAAAGCAAAGGATGCAGGGTTTCCCACTCATTCATGTATTTGTGGCGATCCGCCAGGATTAAAACATCTGCTGCCATGTACTGATTTTGCATTTTTGGAAATGGATCATTCATTAGGAGCGCTATTGGAATATACTGTATATACAGTTTGGTTATTGATTACGCAACATTCTCAGGGCACAAACTAAGCAGCAGAATGTCAGTTGCAGTAAAAGTGGATATTAACAGCCAATGTTCTGCATCTAAAAGTTTGCTTTCACTTATCACGCTTTCCACTACATGGTACCAGCTCTACTGTACTCTACTCTACTCTCCTTTTGGTACCAGGTGGTACCACCTTTTTAGTACCTGCTCTCCTGGGGTTCCAAAGACAGCCAACTGGGTACCAAGAGGCACTGATATACCTGATATGACAAGTTTGTTTTGATCTCACTCCCTGTTGACTTTAGTCATTTGTTTGCTTTGCTCACTTCTGTTTCTCTTCTTGTGCGCTGAGCTGTACTGTCGATTGCAGTGATCTTTCTCAACTGGTGCAGATACTGTTTGAACAGCCAAAACTAGAGGGACAGATGCTCACCAACAGCGTGACACTGACTGAAGGGACTAGGTAACATGATCGACCCTCTTTTAGTTTGGGGAATAAAAGGAGTGACATCTGTACAACATGGCAAATATACCAGAGAGCTTTAATAGTGTGACCAATCAAGCAACAACTTTGTTATAGTCTCTACTGAGATGTTATAAAAGTAAGACCTATTTAACCCCCAACTGCTCCAGAAAGCCTGCCAAACACTGCTCACTCGGGCACTGGATAGTTCTCTTGAGTTAATGTGGAGCAGAACCAGAAAACAAAGCTTAAAATAAGAGGAACTAAAAGTTTAAGTACACTGTTTTGTATAAGAGGCAATCCACAATCACACCCCTGACAGGACGGTCTTAGGAAAGCAGCAAAGCTACTGTAAATAAGAGGAAGTGACAGCTCATGGCGCGTTGTTGTTGGTGTCAATGTGCCAGGCCAGAGAACCACAGAGGGGGAAACGAAGCATGGGTAGATGAGCCTGTGGCGCCCAAACCTTCATCCCTCTGCCAGGCCTCCCTACCCCTACTCCCTCATTTTTCCTCTTTGTTTATCCTCTATTTCTTTAAGTCTTTGTCTGTATACCGGACATGCGCCAATATAAACATGGCTGTTTCCTTTTAGTGCTGTGAATGTACAGCCTTCAATGACAGAACGTTTTGCTCCCTGTGGCTGGCAGTAGAAGACTATGGCAGGCAACCCTCAGGTGTGAGGGTGTGTAATTGTATCCTAAGTGAAGTCCTCTATTGATGAATTAGAGGAGAGAAAAGGCTGTCTGTAAAGAAGATGAACTGTGCAGCCCCGTTAAAACACACATGAGCTGTAGGTACTGAGTCAGTATCAATACGATGGCGTGGTGGGACATCTTTCTGGGATTACCATCTGGCCATGGCTGCCTTAGGCCTGTTCGACTATGGACCAATGAACAAAGCTGGTCTGACTTGCTCACTGGCTGCTTGCTATCTGTCTACATGTCCGTTGAATGTTTTTTTTCTGACTAACCGTCTGTAGCCTTGGCAAGTCCAAACATTGCAACGTTCCAACACAAAAGAGACTGAAAGAACTCTTTTGGATGAAAAAAGGGCCTTTGAACAAGGAGTTCTGCAGAATTGATCACAAAATACATGATGCACTAATGAATTGCTGATGAAACTTTAAGGACAGAAGAAATGACAGGGTTCCCCACACAAACATTCATTTGTAGCAGCCTGCCATGATTAAAACTTCTGCTGTCACGCAGTGATTTTATGATTTTGGAGATGGACCGTTCATTAAGAGTGCTGTTGGAATATATACCATAGAGACAGAGCACTGTCGCATGAAAGTTCCTGCTTGACATTACGTCTGCTAGGAAACACCACAAAAATGGCTAAAAGCTACTGTGTGGTGGGAAACACTACCAATAGTGTAAAGAACCCAGGACCCAGGACTAAGTTTTTATAAGCTGCTGAACTGAAAAGTTAAGCTTTTTTTAACCATAGAGGTTAAAGCTGACAATTACTTTTCTTCTCTTATAAACCATAAGGTGCTAAAATAGTCCTTTGTCATGTTAATATCTAATGTTGTAATCTACAGGCATTTTGTTAGCGTTCCAGCCCTCGTTTGCATATCGTGCTGCCGGTTGTGGCTGAGGGAAAAAAGAACTCATGACAAGATCGGCCTGTACTCTATGCTGCACTCACAGACCTGCGAAAACATCCGAATTTAAAGAGGGGACACGGAGTGATAAAAAAGGGACACAAATATGCCCACAACTCCCCACTATTGCCAGCTACTGCCACACTTAGATTCTGATTCTGTGGGAAACACTGAATGAGAATATGACAGCCAGTACTGTGCCATCCTTTTATCGAATGACCCCAAATGTTCAAACTGAGAGCAAGTTCTTAGAATCAGATATGACGTAACACCATATTGTCACACTTAGTCTTTTTTTCTCTTACTCAGATTATATTATCTTCATAAATAAACTAGACCATAGTCAGCCAAAATGGCCCTTTTTTGCTCTCATGCTCTGTTCTCTGCTTGTTTAGCAGTTGCACTCTGAGAAAGCTTTAAAGCCATTACGCTGCAGAACTGCATTTGACATCTCCTTTCACCAGGCAAAGGCCATGGTTACATAAGGGTTACTATTTTAGTTTGGTAACGGACCTGCCTCTGATGGAAGGACCGAAAAGAGTTCTGCCAGTGCTGCATACCTGATGGACACCTTTAAAGAATATTGCTGAGATGATATTTTATTCTTTTTTTAATTTATTGATTTATCCCTATTGATTTGGCCCTTGATGTAATATTCCCATATTAACAGCATTGATTCTTTTATTGTCTGCTGCACTTTATTGTTTTAATAAGCATGCTGTTCCTCTAACGCATGAGGACAGCTCAAGGAAACTGCCTTGCCCTTTAATTAATGGCTGTAAGACATCGTCATGTGCTTTGGTGGAAAGCGCTGCTGTAGACCGGAGGACTAATGATTCAATGTGAAACAAGCATGCTGACTCAGGAGAGGTTCAATGTCATTCGCCTATCAGGTCATTCAGGGTAAACCAGAGACAGAAATAGAGAGAATGAGGGGGCAGATCAACAGTGAAGACAATGAGAGAGGCACAGAGCTTATGAAAATGAAAATGGCATGATAGGAGCAAATGTAGATCTAAAATAGAGTGTTTTCCTAATGTAGCAAGGTGAATAAAATGAAGAAAAAAGCAGGATTTAATAGCAGTGGCTCAATGAGATCATTACATAATTCAGAAATACAGCATCTACTACTGTTTGCTTCAATAACCAAACACAGTGGCCATTGATAAGAGACATAAAAATGTTGATGTTACCAGAGATTTCTTAACAAAAATAAAATATACTGCAACCCGAAGGTTCTCAAATTGAGGAGAGCTTAAAAGGCTTAAAGGTGCCCTGTGGGGTTCTCTTGTAAACAATCCGATTCATGTTTACATTCAGCTGTTACTCACCAAAAGGCATTGTGTCTCCTCTTGAGGTCTAACGAACAATGCATTTCCATTTGCAAAGCCTATTTTTGGAGCATTTTTAATCATTCATTGTTAGCATCTATTTTTGCTGGATCTATGTTTGCTCGCCCGCCTGCATGAGCATCCTCCAGCACGATATGACCAAAACTGAGACCCGCTCATAAAAATGATGCTCTGTAACAATCAAAAACCCCACAGGGTAAGTTTAAGCCTCTATAGAAATCCTCAATTTGGGAAACAATGGTTGCAGTATTTTTTGGTGTAGAACATCCCATAAAATCTCTGGTAACATCATGATTTTATTTGTCTTTTAAATCAGCGGCCACTATTGTAGTCAGGAAATCCATGTCTGTTTGTTTTTGGGGGGGGTGTTTTTGTGCCCTATTTTGGTACTACTTAAATAACAAAATTAGTTTTTTATAATTTCAGGCATTATTGCAAATTAATGCTATACAGGAGGATGCAGCAAGGAAAAACGTGTGTACCGACCAGACAGACGAAGATTCAGAATCACTGCTCTTAAGTCAAAGGCTCAACTGCTTTGAAAAAATATTTGTTGAAAAAATTGATTTGCAAATTGTACCTTAAAAGCTACAGTTGAGCTGCAATGGAGAAGCTCGCCCCTTCTTGACAGTGTCTCTGGAGATTCGCCTCATTGGTCACCACGGACAGGAAACAACACATTAGAACTTCAGAGCAAGATGCAAACTGTCTCCTCAGCAGCATCAAGTACGTTTCTGGACTCACCCTCTGTATGCTCAAACATGTGCCCTCCTTCTCCTCTCCTGTTTGCTTTAGTACAAAGGGATGCAGAAATATTACAGTCAGATGTTTCTCAGGGTGTCCATCAGTATCCAATACATTAATGTATTACCTTTTAAGACCTTTTCAACATATTGTTTTAACCAAATATAAGACTGATTTTGGACAAATCATCTTCTTATTTAAACATTGCAGGAAAGTGTAAAAGTTGGTTTATATGTGGTCCATGCAGAGGTAGCTTTTATGTAGGAATATCATGATTAGAGTGAATCAGGTGAATCTACATTTTGCAAACAGGTCAGAGCAAGTATTAAGTAAAAAGACTGATTTAGCAGTATATTTAAAGACATCTAACATCAGAATTGTAGATTTCATGCAGAAGAGCTTTACTCATTCTGATTAAAATAAATTAAAAATGGATTAATGAAATTAGATAATATGTTTGTGGCAGTTAGACCTAACAAATTCAAATGTGTGACTATTTAATTATCATTAATGCCTAAAAGGCCTAGGAATCACTAGAGGCCCAATGATGCAATCATCATTATATAATAGCAATTATAATATTGCTAATATTGCTGATATTATAATAGCAAAAAATGTCTTGCCATATACTGAGTATTGCGATAACATATTTTGTAACATATTTTTTAATTATTATCTTTTTCACTTTTCCAAATGAAAACTTTGTCAAAGTCACTTTTATCTAAAGCAAGATAAAGTTTTAAAGAGTTTCCCACTTTAGTCCTTTTTTTTTCTGCAGCAATATGTTTCTAATGGACTGAAAAATAATGTTTTATTATTCTTGTAAGCTACTTAAGTTTAATTTGTATTTGCACTCTAAATAATTTATCAAACTAAAAAATCAATACTTGGTGTCTGTATAAAGATACAATTTTGGCACACAAAAACATTTTGATAGTATACCATGTTGAGTTATTCTGCCACCCCAATGACCTAAAGACACCCTGTTTCTGTTCAGAAAAAAATTAATATCTGTCTCATATATCTTGTCTTCACTTTTTCATACTCATTTCACTGAAATACATCGTAATTTAAGTCCAATTTGCATGCTAGCCAGATTCACTGGATTGACAGAGCAATCAGTTAGAAAAACTTCCACCATCACCTCTGTTTAAGCACATCATCACTTCACTTATGACAGTCTAATCAATTCAAACAGGCTTTCTCTTGGCTTTCGGTGCCCATGTGTGCAAGTTAAATTGTGTGTGTGTGTGGTGTGGGGGTATTTGTGGCACAGAGCAGCAGCAGCAGATGTGAGAGGTAATTTGGGGCCCTGAGAGACACTCTCTGATGTGTTACAGAGCATTATGGGTAAATTTGCTGTCATTGAACTTGAGTGGACCTCAATGACACACTGTTCTCTCGCTGACACACGCGCACATTTCTTTTTCAGCTGACCGTCTGGGACATATTTTTTGTGTGTTGGTCAGATTCACCTTTACAGAGGCATAAAAAAATGTTATTCTTACATTCATTGTTTTGCATTTGGTGTGCACTCAGTCATTAACTTAGACTTTAAAAGGGAAATTCTGAATGAAACATGACGTAGAGGTCACGCCGAGTGTACACACTGTACACTGTGTGGGGCGCAGGCTGGCGCTGGTGTGGTAAAACGCTCGAGGCTGTGTTTATATAACTAGTTTCCTAACATGGGAATGGGTCACACTCATGCTGCAATTATGACACAACAGGGAAAGAGACACAGAGGGAAAAAAGAGAAATAAAAAGCTGTATAAAGTGTAGTTAAAATGCTCAAGTGCTGACCAGCTGAACGAGGTATGATTTGTAGCATAAATGTCCTCAGGACAGAAGAGTGGGCATGATACACTGTTGATATCATCGCACACAAATGGTGCTTGTAATTACAATGGGCTGAGAGAGAGGAGTGCAGAGCACAGTTGAAATGACATAATGGGACAAACTAACATCTAAAAGGTGGGCAGTGACAGAAGCAAGCAGATGCGAACAGACTGTTGGCAGCGGTGTTTTTGACATGAACAGACAATGAGGTCACGGGCCGCCAAGGCTGTTTTTTGTTGTTGTGGTTCTTGTTAGTGCTTGCGGGCCCTTTGGCGGCACCCATCCATAGCAGCTTTACTGATAACGGCCAGAACGTTGACACCACCTTGTTTTCAACCTCTCTCGATTCATCCCTCTTTCACTCAGAGAGTCACTTAGGTAATGATGTTCACTCCATATAACATGGAGCGATGCTCAGACAAAAAAAAAAAAAAACACACACACACCAGCGCTGGCCTGGGGGAGATGCAAAAATGGGGGCAGGAGGGAGAGGGAAGCTGCAGTCACATCAGCGTTTGGAGGGAGCACAGAGATGGTTCCCTCCACTGAAACAAACGCACTTAATCCACAGAAACCTTCCCAGTGAGTGGTTTGTTCAGTCAAATATCACCTCCGTCTCTATATATGTATTATGATCATGTTTACGTCCACAGTCAACCAGCGGTGCATAATGTCATCTGACTGCTTTGAAGTGCACTAAAACACGCCAGCAAATTTCTGTCATTTCCTGCATGCAACATTTAAGAAAAGGCCATTTGTCATTCTATCACATCAATTTTTCATATATTGACTGAGCAGTCACACAGGGCTTGGCATTCAAAAACATCACGACATGTAGGTGCAGTACGTATGTTTTAAAGTGAGCCAAGAAAGTATGGTGGCAAGGGATAGTAGGCATGCTCTGCCAATCTATTACTAAGTCAACACAGACAACTCGATACTTCACATCCCCTGCAGAAAAAGAATATATAATGTTCTTCAATACTTCAGCGTTACAACAGGGTTTCCCAAACATTAATTTATTTGTGGCAGCCCGCCATGATTAAAACATCAGTTACCCTGTATTGATTTAATATGTTTGGAGCTGGACCATTCATTAGGAGCACTATTGAAATAACGTTTTGATTATTCATTGAACCACACTCTCGGAATGCAGAGCAAACTGTGGGCACAGTCGGAGCAGCAAAACGCCAATCACAATAAAGGTGAAACTTAACTTCTCATTGCCCCAAGTTCATATATTTGCATTCCCCGATCAGCTCGGATTGGATCGATAAGCTCTGATTGAATCTGATTTAAGATTATCTGGTTTTTTTTATCATTTAGCAGCGAAAATGTGACAACAAAACAACATTATACTTCAAAGAAGCATTATTACGTTTTGCACATTGGTTTTGAGAGGCTGTGCATCTCCAGTAATAGGGCTCAGTACTGGTATTCACTACCATTAAGGCCAAAAATAACCCAGTGCTAAGTAGTATTGAAACGTTTCCAGTCAAAACAACACCTGCATTTGATCCTTTTTCTGTTACAGGTCTTAATCCGGACCGTCCCGACCCCCTGCTGAATCAGCAAACTTTCTGTTGCTGCTGTCTCTGGAGGTGCTATTCTCAGTCAGTTTTGTGTCTGCCTGGTTAGCACAACCTAACACAGCAGCAGAAACTACCATCCGACACCGAGACACTAAAAGGTCCCAACAAACTCACAACGACATTGCAACGGCTCAACACTGTTGTTAGACCCGCTAATTACCATTAGGTAACATTAGCGGGATCAACATTAGGCCTATCCCTGACACGGAGCTCACACTCCTGCAGTAGCAGCTACAACTCATAAAATCTGTAGAGTGGTGAAGTCGAGCATGGTGTGTTTGACGCTGTTAGCAGTTCAGCATGCTGAGTTGCCACCAAAAACTGCTGAAGTATGGCTATATTACACGCCACTCAACTATAGTGTGAGACCCAAAAAGTAAGAACTGTATCAAATGGAATACTCTTTCGGTAGCGGTAGCGCTTTCAGGGGTCTGGTATTGGTGCTTGTATTGTCATTTTTTTAGATGATACCCTCACCCACACACTAACCAGAAAAAAAGTTGTTAACAGTAGTAACTGAATACCAAGTGTCTGATGCCTGCTATCGTGTCCAGTAATACCAGTAATGTACATATCTTATTCAAGTACTGTTTAGCAAATAGTGTGAATTACTTTATAATTGTTATTACATAAATGTAAAAGTGAAGGTGCAAAATATTAAACTGAGAAAGCAATGCATTGTTTTGTACCCTCATAGAACCAGGCATTCAGGAAAGTAGGCGTGCTCTGCCAATCCAGTATTACTAAATAAAAAAACAGGCATCTATTGCTGAAAAAGAAAAAACAAACCTTCAACACTTCAGTGTTTCCTTTGAAGGTGAGTCTGCTCCTGACATTGAAATCTGATTAAAAGTAGTAATGTTTTCATCAGGTTGTCTTTAGGCAGTCTGCAATATCAATATCAGGGCTGAGTTTTAAGAGAACTGTTACAGCTACATAAAGCGTGACTCACCTTGATCTTTTGTTTATTGCAGCCCGTTGGGCTCAGGGTAAAACGGCTTGTCAAATCTGCCCCATAGTGCTCGGTTAAAAACCCCTGAACATTTTCCTAATGTGCAGCACTGCAAGTGTGGAGCGACATGAACAAATAAACTGCAGGAGGCACTTTCAATTAAGGATAAACACAGCCAGTAAAGTGAGCAGAGCCGCTTTGAGACACAAAATAGTTGTTGTACTGCGCCTGGCTTTATTTCAGTGACACTCAGTGATGCAGCATGCCTCTAAAGTGCTGCTGTTGAAATCCTGTCCAAACCTTCATGCAACAACACCTCCACGATGACACTCCTCTCCCTATGGACACGGTGCAAAAAACACTATGGAAAGTGAAAACAGTAAAGCTGGCTGTATTTCATTCTTCCATTGCTACTCGGCTGTAATTTATCTTGCATGAATTGAAATTAGCTTCATACAAAACCAAAACAGTAGCTGAGAAATACTCATGTTTGTCCGAAGGAAGTCGTAAAGTTTTTTTAATCAGTGGCCTGATTCCTGCTTCCCAGCACTTTGACAAATGTGGCAAACTTGATGTTGCAAGCTGTGAAAAATAATCATGACCACACACCTTCTGTTCATCATGACAACAAACTGAAAATTCACACGTATATTTTCTTTGTTTACAGCATTTGCTTCCCTGTAAATAGAAGGCCTGAACAAGCAAAGCAGCCCACAACAAACCGCCTCCTGCCAACATATACCGAGCTGATAATGAGTGACTCATCAGTGCTAATTTGCTGTGCTAATTTTATCAGTAAACTTCACAGGCTTGAAGGAACCTTGCTATGGCAGAATGGGTGAACAGCAGGAAGCTTAACACCAACACGGTCACACTGTCAACGAACTGCCGCGTTGTATGTGTGCGCTGAAATGTCGACGCCCAAGTCCATATTCTCCTGTCATCACAGCCCCGCTGATCATCATGAGGAAGAACATGATATATGTGGGGTGTTTTGGTTCTAGTCAGCTGATTGTGAAAAACTCGTATCACCACTGAGTTCACCTAATCTCTCCGCTGTCCACATTAATCCAAAAATAATGAACTTTGCTATTAAACTTGACATATTGGCAGCAGTGTTGTCCAGCAGCAGTATGGCTCTGACTGCAGTGCCAGCCAACCAGCTGGAGCATTTGGAAATATGTGTGTGCATGTGTGTTGCAGTATGTCGATTTGGCATGGCTGTTCCACTTATTTCAGTTCTTATATAATGGAGAGCACTTCAGAAAAATGTGACGGCAAACTCATGCCATGACGCAGTCATGTTGAAAGTGCTCACTGCTGCAGGGTAAGATCACAAATGTTATTCGCTGAATGGATCCAATAAAATACACTAACAGGCATACAGTTGGAACGCTTCCTACACACAACACACCGAAAGAACTCTAGATGGGTCTGTACAACTTTTAAAGGGTTTTCTTACCTGTGCTTGTCACAGACTGATTATTCTGTTTTAGTTTTTAAAGTTACAAACAATGCTCACGGGACACCATTTATACTCTGTACAGTACATTGCAAGCCTGGAGGTAAATTTTCACACTATATCCCTTTGTAAAACTTCAGGCCATTTTTCATCGCGGTCAGCGTTTCACGCAGTGTGCACAACAAAACTAAATGACAGACTCAAAGTCCTTAGATTGAGCAAATTTATTTCCAATTTTATTCTTGATTTCTTTCTGTTCAAAAACGAAATAAACACCATTTAAAGAGTGTCACATTTAGGGTTTTTGGCAAAGACGATAACTGGCTATTGCTACTGAGAATATTTAACCACCTCAACTACAACATTTCCTATCTGGGTATATTTAGCACAGTTGTAACTGCATTGGAAATTCTGTTTACCAACATTAGCAGTGCTGCAGTAGGTAGTGTGAGAGAGATTGAGAGAAAATGACAGTAGGGGACAGTGAATCATGTGGTTTGAGGCTCTGTGTGTTTCAACATCACCTATGGAGAGCAATCTGCCATGGTGTTAGGTAGAGGTTTCCCTGCCAACCTGAGTCAAAAATGGCTACATTTTTTTTTTTTTTTTTTTTTTTTTACGAGAATATTGTTTTTATTTATGTACATTTTTTGTATTAAAAAAAGTACATACAAAGAAATGGGTCCGACTCTGATGAGTTACGGCTTTTGTGGTTCTGCTAAAGAGAAGCTGAGATTCGGTAGGACAGACAGATAGGGTTTTGCACCGTCGTAGCTGTGGCATCTACAGCATCTATTCACGATATCCCGTTCATTTGCCTGCACCTCCATTCTACCTGGCTACACTCGGTCACTGTCTAAGAAGTTTGCTGTGTGGAGGTAGGGGGTGCTCAGCTTGTTGAAAACCTGGAGTGCACACAAATAGCTCATGCATGCACAATGCCTGATATACACTCCATCTCTATTAATATTTGAAACCCTGCAGTCCAATCTCTTATCGCTCCCTCTCTCCCCTCCTTCTGCTGCTCCGAGAGCAGCTCCATACAATCCATCTTGTTTGTATCGACTGCTCCCTGAATGAGGCAGGGGGTGCTCAGCGATTCATTTGAGCGTAAAGTGGAAATCTCAGAATTCGTCATCATCTATGGGTGCAAAATTTCTCAAGCCCAGTTAGGACAGAATTTACATTCCAGTGGGTTTGTGGGTGGTAACATATGAGCCCTGCTGCTCTGCACTGTAAAGACACATGAATAGGGTTGGATGTTATCCTGTGATGAGGTATTTCCAGGATATTTGAATTTTCATTGCCGTCACATGACTGCTCCGCTTCAGGTTGCAGACAAATAAAAATATGCAAACAAGCTGGTCACTCGGGAGAAAGCAACTGCTGCCGTTTGGCAGCAAAGTAAGGATTGGAGCAAATGACAAGTGACAGCAAGCAATTCTTGATGATACTGTGAGAGATTTGCATCCAGACGGTGGCAAACGGCAATGGAAATTCCCATCTCATTCCCATCTAAGAATCAATCATCCACAAAACTGCTACAAGGATGAGCATGTCGTCAAACAAGACCCAATCCAACCCGCAACCAGCGATATTGCCAACATGAGGGGAAACTGAAATATTTAAGGAAGAGTGTGGGAAGGGAAAGCTGTATAAAACCCTATTCCTTTATGTCAAGCAAAGTTAGGATGTGCATCACCCAAACAGTAAATGTTATTTTTCTAATCTATAAAGACAGAATATGAACAAGGCAAATGCCTCATCTGTACTTTTGTGTACTGTAGTATACTACTGATATTGGCGGCAGTTTTATTTCTACTTTATAGTCAGTGTATATTTGGCTGCTTTCATGATGTGGTTTATGTTTATATGATGTATTTATTAATATTATTGCTTCAATTTGAGGGATTTTTTTTAATCAAAAAATTTTGATTACGCAGACGACACTAACATCTCTCTAGCTGTGTCACTTGCTTACACTACAACTCCACAGATCTTTTTCTTCTCTATCTTTAACTGAATCTCAACAGCCCTCACTGGATAAGCCATTATCCAACTTACTTTTGAGCTTTTTAAAATTTATTTCTGCATTTCCAATTTGTAATGCCAGGTGGCTTTTGGCATCACACTGCTACTCTGAAAGCGCTGACAGAGCGGCGCTAATTGACGAGTGCAGAATGAGAACGGGTCGGCAATGCCCTTTATTTGGGATAAGTGACCATACAGCCGTCTTGTTGAGGTCGAGATGTATGGAAAGTTAAATCATTCCAAAACCTGAACCCAGGGATTACCAGAAGAATCCAGAAACATGGGCATGTAAAGCAGTAGCCATTTTTGTCAGAAAACATATGTGATGACAGTGTGACAGGATCACATTTCACTGAGTTTTATACATTGTATAGATGACTAATTGATTAATTGAATGATTGATATTTCTCATTTAATGATTCTATGTGTTCTATTAGGCACTCTTGAGTATTAAGTGAACTCAATAAATAAAGCATAGTCCACAGAAGTTTACTTGAGGTGCAACAAGTAGAGCTATGCCAGAGACAGCAATATCCATGTGCTGATCTTAACGGATGATGATTGATTCAGTCGGTAGGCCTGAGAGGTTAATACGATTAACAGTGAAGTTATTGCACATTGACGAAAGCTTGGGCCAAAACGTCCATGTGAGTTACATTCCCTTGTGCATCATTTGCGCAAAGTTAATCAAAGAACAAAATTTGGGTGTCTTTCACTCTGGTGTGCACCACTCTTCTGATGTTCACACACCGATTCTCTGAGGATTTTAATGATGATGAGCAATATTATTTTTTTCTAAGGTCTGAGCCAATTCCCCTTTTGAACCCAATCAACTACTTTTTTCCCATTAGTGTTAAAGATAATCGTTTACACACACACACACACACACACACACACACGTGTAAGAGTTGTGCACACATTCTCAATAACTGCACAACCATTCTGTCTTTATCTCAAACACACACACACACACACACACACACACGCGCACACACACCGCGTCTCCCTATATTCACAGTACTAATTATAGCTTGCCCATTAATCAGCGACAGCTGTAATTATACTAATTCCAGTGTGTAATCTGATCAAGGTGAGGAAGATCAAATCACTCCCTTTCTCTCCTGCTAGGCTTTAAGGGGCTTTCAGTAATGGTGGCGACAGCGGTGAGGTTGTAAAGAAAATTGGTTTAGACCAAAACAATCTGATTCGACTCGGTATGGAGGCTGATTAGTGGGGGCAAAGTACAAGCATGTGTTAAAATAAAGCTATCTGTTGTCTGTGGGCCATTGTGGCTGCTAAATTGCCTTTATTAATTTCACAATGCTTACATTGTTAGAATTGAACGCAACGTACGAGGTACGGTTGGTGACCCACGCTAACACAGCGACCACAGAGTTTTTATTTGCTTCAACAACAAGAAGTGCTTTTCTTTATTTGTTTTTAAATAAAAAGTAGACTGCATTTCATTTATATTCAGCATATTTTTTTCTTATCAATGCTGTGTATGTAGCCTGAGACCCAAAAAATAATAATAAAATACATATTTCTACCAATGCAAGGGTTGAAAAAGTGGGGGCAAACATTGAATGCAAGTGAAAACACTCATTAATTGTGTTTTTTTTTTCAATCACAGAAGTCTAAAGATGCCAGTCTGACAGTGATGATCCTGGTCTGTTTCATCTGTACGAAGGTAATAGGATATATTTCTTGCTCTGTTATGTGGTCGCTGTTAGTTGAGAGGCTGAATGCTAATATTCAGCGAAAAAAATAGGAATTTCAGGGTGCTATTTTCAAACGTGTAACTGTGTGTGTGTGTGTGTGTGCAGCTCTGCGCACACACACACATCTCTCTCTCTGTGTGGTGTGTGTGTGTGGCTCGCTGAGGAGAGTCTTTTATCTAGACTTTAAATGATCTCCTGGCAATAATGCTTATGAAGACGAATAACTAATGCAGACATCTGTGATGGATTTTATTAATGCGGGGAGCTTCTATAAGTAGAACTGCACTGTTTTATCTGCGCGCCTGTGTGTAATTATTGCGTGACTTGGGTGTCAGATCAGATGGTCCGATCTGAGGTAGACTCATCTGTAATCATCATGCCGAGCTGTTCTTAATTGGCTTCAACACGTTCAGTTGTGTCGATATTTGAATGTGTGTGTTTCTATTGTAATATAAGCCGGCTCAAGTCCATCCAAGATAAAGAAAAGAAGTCGCTTTAATAGGGATGTCCAAATCAATGGATTTTGGCCTTGGTCCAGATCTAATACATCTGCGTTATTTTCATTGACAAAAATTATTCATCAATTCTTTTTTATGACGCAAATGAGACTTCGACAAGCTAAAAAAAGACAATAAAAGCTGAAAATAAAAACTATGAGAAAATCTGTGTTTCATTTTTGATGACTTGTTTTTTTTTAATGACATTCTTCTCTATGTATTAATGTCACGACTGCTGCTTGTGTTTTTAAAAATTGTATATTCTTTTTGCAGTTTTGAATTGCCTGTGTTTGGTTTTGTTGTTGTTTTATTTTCTCTTTCTTTCTCTCATTGATGTTTTTAAAGATGTCTTTTAATTTGTGTGACCTTTTTCTTTGCTCTTTTGCTTTGTTGTATTTTAGGAAGCCTTCAGTAACACCTTGGCCAAGGGACTACAGATGGGTAATTCTGGCATTTTTATACCTTTTGTATTCATTAACTGGCAGAGTTCCTTTTTAAATAAACTTTACATAAACCTTAAAAAAATGGTACTGGAATAACATTCTGCAAAACTTCAGATGACTGGTAAATTGTCAAAATATGTATAAAGCTTTAGGAATTTCAGTGATTTCTGTTGTCTTGCGACAGTATATAGTAATTTACACGGCACCAGGCGAGCTACCACTTACGCCGCAGACGTTCACCGAAGCATCCGCCTGCCATTGCAGCTGTGGACCGTAGCATCAGCTTTCAAAAGCTTTAAAACTTTTCGAGGGAACACTCTTGCAGCACAACTTTGCTCACGCTTTGGCTGAAAGTTGTGCTGTGTGCTTTCACAGCAGTTGTGATTTGGGAAAAGATGATAAAAAATAAAATAAAATAAAAAAAACACCCACCAAACTTGTTATATAACCAGTGCTTAGCTGCTTTCATAGAGGGATTGGTACGGGCCTCGGAAACCCAGTATCTGTCAGGCTCTATTGGACGCTTTGCTTGTCACATACTCAAAATACCACAAATGTATAATCACACTCACACTATGTACACAGCACGTCAGCACTAAATAATGATACCTAGGGTCATCATTTATCCAAAAAGTACACAGAGCTGATGTTATAGTAAAGATTCGTAAACACAGCCCTACAGATGTAGTAATATGACATTGAATCACAGATCCAGACGTCTCATCGGGGTAAAACAGATGTCACTGAGACAGTAAGCAGACTTATTCCGCTAAGTCAAATCTACACCATCACTGATAGCAGCCTCTGCTACGGCTTCGCCTAAATGACTACGTTGTTTTCACATCTGGTCACCGCTTCCCTCTCCAGGTTCCAAAACAAATGTGGGTTTCGACACCGGATCCATCCGTCTCCTGTCTGGTCACAGGGACGCACTGATGGAAACCAGCGCACGTGTATGATGTATGGCAGCTAGCGAGACAGAGAGAGAGAGAGAGGGAGATACAGATCAACAGAGTGTGGGCGCCAAGTGTGAAGGAACGCAGGTACTCTCCAGATGGATTCCTCACATACATATACATGCTAATCAGTGTGATACAGTGTTGTGCAGCACTCCGGCTACTGGATCATACAGAACATATGGTGCTGGAGCATCTAAAGAGAAAAGCCAAACTACAGGGACATAATTCTATTAAAACATTCTGCGGGATCTCTTTTTAAGATATTTTAGGATGCTGATGTTGGTTCACATCAGACTGCATGACTGTGCTTACCAGAAAAAGAGTCTAAATCTGCAGCTTTCCAGCAGCAACATTAGAGAGAAATGATTAATGTGGAGGAGAATATGAGAAAAGAGGACGGATATCAGAAGGAACTGAGCAGAAGCCAAAATATGCTAATCATGTGTCTTTTCTGCCAATAAAACTAACACTAATACAGCTTTGCCTCACATTTGAACCTTGAACCTGTTCCTTTTGGGTTTTTTTTTTTGTTTTTTTTTTTTACTAATGCACTCCCCAGAAGCTGGTAGGAGTGGGAGCATAAGTTCACAATCTAAAAAAAAAAAAATCCCCCACTTTTCTTCTAGCCTCATCTGCGATGCCTGGACTCCTGGGGACATTTTCTAGAGTCGAACAATTTTGAACAATGGAGGAAACTCTTTCTTTCTGTTTGTGATTTAGGACCATAAAAGACATGACCATGTGTTACATCTGGCCAAAACCAGAGGGGTCAGAGCCCCTAGCATGGGACAGAAAGGGTTTTAATATGGAGGAAACTCTTTCTTTCTGTTTGTGATTTAGGACCATAATATATATATATATATATATATATATATATATATATATATAAGAAGAAGAAGAATATATATATATATATATATATATATATATATATTCTTCTTCTTCTTCTTCTTCTTCTTCTTCTTCTTCTTCTTCTTCTTCTTCTTCTTCTTCTTCTTCTTCTTTCTTCTTCTTCTTCTTCTTCTTCTTCTTCTTCTTCTTCTTCTTCTTCTTCTTCTTCTTCTTCGTCTTCTTTCTTCTTCCAGGGGGCTGGAGCTCAATAGAATCCCAAGGAGCAATTTTAATGGTCCTTTATGTGGGTCAGTCCAGCAGGTTTGCTATCAAAATTTCAACAGAGCCTCCGTATTACTGTCCAGAGGGGTTCACCGTGGCATTAAATATATAGGCAGAGGATTTTTCTGGTGCAGCATTTCAACATACCTCAGCTTAAAATGGTTGAACTAAAGAGAGAGACTGACATCAACTTAAAATTTCAGCAAAGCGCCTGATCAGCCTGCTGCTGATTGAGAATCAAACCTTGGTTCATCCCATCTGTAGCTGCACATACAGTAAATACAATATGTGCGCATTTTTTTCCATGTCTTTCTGCCGATGTGTGTCTTCAGGCAGGGAAAACCTAGAGATAAACTCAAATCTTAATTCTGACCACATGCAATGGCAGCCCACCTCTCAGCTTTACACAGAAACCCAGATTTTTTTGTGACTCCACGACACACAAATCCTGAATTATAAGTCTTAGCTGTGAGTGCAAAGGTCAGCCTTCCAGCAGTTCCTATTTCATCGGTGCACTGCTTAGACGCACCAAAAAAACTGTGTGCTCATGACACCAGTGAAATATTGCTGGCCTAGTTCCTGGTGGTATAAAGATTAAATCATCTGAGGCAGCCACCTTTGTAGCAGCAATGAGAAAAAAATTATCAAATAAGGTGTGTTATTATTGCACACAGCTCTCATCTTCTATCACTCAGAGAGGACTTGACACTGTGTAATGTGATGTATTAGAGCCATCAACCTGCAACAATCACACCATGTTCTTAGAGATGCTCCCTCCACTTTTTTCCCCAGCTGCTCTAGTTATCCGTTATGACACTTTTGCAAAATCCTCAGTGAAAAAAAATCTCTTTCTTTATATACAACTGTGGTGCCACAAGCGTGTCAAGTGCTCGTCTACCAAACAGAGACGCAGCGCGCTGTGGCTGGACGAGTGTTGGCTATCTTGCCAACACTGCACTAAATATTCATTACAATAATGGAAGTGAGGTGGACGCAGGAGGGCAGGATGCCACGTGTTGTCTTTGTAACCACACAGGCTGCAGGAATGGTGCTGCTGCAAATGTCAGTGCACACAAAGAACAGGACATTGGCTAAAAAATTCAGCATAACAACTAATGGAAATCCACAGCAAGTTTGGTTTGCATGTCTACTTGCGAAGGGCTGTTTTGCAGTTTGATGATGTAAGCAAAGAAATATGTGCTTACATCGCCAAATGCAAAATATGTGTAGTGTAGTGTGTGGGGCTGGTAAAGGAGCCAGAGCTGGTCATGCTGCCTGTGGTTTAAGGGTGCCAGCTCCCTACAGGGATGGAGGCTGAGCTGACAACAATGCTTTATGCCTTTCTATACTTCTTTTCCCTCCACTTGTACCCTGAGAGAAATTAAAAAAAAGTCAGACAAAAAACAAAGACAGCATGGTGCCATCACCTGAGCGCCACTGGGCACAGCCCACGTGTAGCAACCTGCGGTGATCAGAATCGTCTCAAGGCGGCCTTCCTTCTCTACCTGACACGAACTCCCCCCAGCACCCAGCAGGAAAATGGAGATATTTAAGAGAAGTGCAAGGAGGGCAATAAATGTCCCTTCTTGTCAATAACACCACCAGTGTCTGAGCCATCCCTGGCTCTCTACCAACAATCACTACTTCATACTAAAATGTTGCTTAAAATGTTTAACAAAAATCGAGGAAAAAGAAGATTTAGTATTGCAGTTCTATAAAGTTGAGGGACTTGCAAGAGACATTTTTTAATGGAATGATTAAAGCACCCTATTGCTGCCATGAACAATACATCTGCAGCCATATAATGATTTTATATTTTTTAAGCTGGACCACTGATCAGGAGCAATATTGGAGTTTATATATATATATATATATATATATATATATATATATATATATATATATATGTCCTTTGGGTTATTTATCGCAACACAATCTAGGGATGAAGAGTGACTCTGGGCACAGACAGAGCAGCAGAACATCAGAAGTGGTAAAACTTTACAGTTCATTGCGCTTGATTTAAAAGTTTGCTTTTAGTAGCCTCCCTTGCGCATTAGCTTCACTTCCTCCATTCTCACCTTTCACAATAAAAGCACTAGACAGATAAACTGCATCAATGCTTACCAGGAATAACTTATTCACATGCTAAAGCTTAGGAGATGAGTTGTGTAATGTATTTAAATAATTTTGCTTCCGATTCTGCTCCGGCCTCTTCTCCAAGTTTGCAGCCAATATTTGACATTATTATCTTCATAAATGTAAATGTTATCATTTTGGCTGGTAAAAAATAAATACTTGACCATTAGATTTTGTTCATCTACCAACCACCTGGGCCTGTGAGTCAAAAAGTAAAGTTTGGATGATGCACCCAGCCCTAGCACAAGCTTCAATACGACAAGATCCTATACTTCCCATAATGCAACTCAAACAGCTCACATAGAGTTTCAGTAAAATATGTAAAATGTAAAATCTCGGGCATAAGCAGAGATGAACCTGATGACACAGCTGTGGCATCATTTTTTTTTTCAGACTTTAGAAAGCTCCTCTGTAGCTGCAGAGGATAATATACAACCATTTTCACAGGCTGAGTAGTACTACCAGTGATGAAAAAACTGATCATCTTGAGTGAATGAGTCACCACAACATGAAAGGAAAAGGGACATAGATACATACTGAATGCACTATATATTATATATTTATTTCCGTGCACTTTAATTAATCATCCTTACACAACAGAGCAAGACTTCTGAGATTCAACTGAACGGGGGTAAGTGGAGGAGACAGGCAGAGAGAGACAAAAAGAGATGGAGGAAGAGACCAGGATCCCCTGATATTTGCGCCAATCTAAAAATAGCCACACTGGAGCAGAGATATGAATCCTCAAAGTCCTCCGACAACAAAAGGAAGAAAAAACAGCGCAAAGACTGCAAATATTCACTTCTACGTAAAGGTAAACAGCAGGGGTGATGTGAGCTGGCATCAGGTGCATGTGTAAGTTACACCACTGTTTATGAACTCCGTGTTGTACTGAATATGAAGCCTCTTCATTTCAGAGTGATTGGTAACCTTACTCCTCATTTGGCTCATCAGTCGCTGGAGTGACTCCAGGGTTGAAAGAGTCATGTTGTCAGCACACCCGGCTTCAGCACAATACTGAATTTGTTTTGCATATGAGATACCAACAGCTCTCTGTTGACATGACTAGATTCTGTCATCAAAGAGGACAAGCGGGAACGGGCTGTCCTGCTGTCAAGTGTGCACAGTGTATCTGCAACAGTGTCGCTTGAAAAACCTCCACGGCACGCTGTGATGTTTGTTCTCTTATTGTGCTTCTCTCTAGTCCATCACACACCCAGAAATGCGTCCGCGTTACGATTTGTCTGCAATGTTGGTTATCGAGGAATCTCGCTGTTGCACCTGTTCGTTACATGCCTGAATGCCTGAAATATCACAGTTCTGAACTCACCGTTTCACTGAGCAGTCGGGAGGGGAGGGGGGGGGGGGGGGGGACTGTTTTATTTGCCGATCCTGTGCAGTCAAATGGAACACACTGCGCCTGCAAAAAGAAATGGAGATTATTCATTTTTTTATGATGTGGCTATATATGAAGTATCCTGGAGAAGTTCATGCAGTATAAGATCACTCTGTTAATATATTGAAATGACTATTACATAATTGCTGAATATTAAACTAGAAATGCCGCCACGTGATTGTATGCCTCCGCACACCAGCCGAGTTGCACTTAGAGTTTTAATCCATGTCTGTGTTCACACAGATCTTCTCCTGTGGCACCACAGAAGAGCTATACAATCAGCACACTTTCAAGGTGGGCACTATGGATAATACCAATTAATCGATTAATCAGTCCTAAAGAATATAATCAAAAGTGAAATTTAATCAATCAAAAGGCTACGAAAAGCTGTTAAAGTATATGTAATATGTTGCTGTGAACTATGATTGAGGGAAAAAAGCATTTGGTATTGTTTAAAATAGGAACAGAGTTTTTTGTGGATTTTTTTGTGTAAATAACAATTATTTGATTTATCTTTATATGAATTTTACCAATTATCGATTAAGGAAAATGCTACGTGGGCATCTAAGATTAGTATGATCAGTTCAGTATATAACCAAATGTCTTTCCTTTTATTCCTCAGTTATAAAGTGGAATAGTGGCTAGAGTAGTGTTTTTTGTGGAACATTATGATGTCACAGTAAAGTTGACCTTTAACCTCTTGAACATGAAATGTCAGAAATCAGCATTTTATCCTATTAGACATGTATGTGATATTTTGGTATGTGAATTCTTGAGTCAATGTCAAGGTCATCTGACTACGAAATTCTAATCACTTCATTCTTTAGTTCAAGTGGATGTTTGTGTCAAATTTGAAGAAATTCCTGCAGTCACAATGACCTTGACCTTTGACCACTAAATTCTAATCAGTTCATTGTTAAGACTAAGTAGACATCTGTGTGAAATCTGAAGAAACTACCTCATAGTGTTCTTGAGATATCATGCTCATGTGAATGGTACAGACAGACGGACGGACAAATCCAGAAACATACTGCCTCCAGCCATAGCTACCACTGCCATAGATGCATAAAAATACACAGATATGTGTAATCTCCCATACCGATACAGGGATAGCCTGATCTGACTGTAGTATTGAAATAAGGCTCAACCGGTGTCACACACAGGGTCTCTGACTTCTTAAAAGGAGCTGACATATGACTTTTTTGACATGCCACACATTTGACCCCAAAGCAGCAATGAAAAGAAACAAGGCCAAGAATCTCTGCAGGCACTTGGTAGGGGCTTCACAGATCACCACTACATACGAAGTAACCACTGGCCAACACCCTCCTGACCCTGCCCAAAGCGACTTGACTCAAAGCCAGCGCCAAACACATCAATACCACAACAAAACAGCACTTTAAACCAGAGCGGCCGTAAACGGCCAAGACATCCACGGAGGTGTGGGGAAAAAGGGAGCAAATGCTGCCCCACTGTCCAATCACATTAGTAATTCCACTGTTGTAGGAACGAGGACAGAAAACAAAAAAATGGAGGTGACACTGACGAGGTTTAGCACGGGCAGAACCTGAGTCGAAGGCTTCTAGGTGAATTAAAATCAAGTCTCATGGTCCTCAACCAACCAGCCGCTGCCCTTCTACTGTGACAGACAGAGCAACACATAGAGTTGCAAGAGTTGTATCAGTTGCACATTTAATGCAGGTTAACACAGATGAGAAATGGAAGATCATTTATCATAGATATCCTAAAAAACTAACTTGATAAACTATTAAGGTTCATGGTCCTAATCAAAAACAAAAACAATTTAAGCATTTGAACTCTGCAGTGGAAATGTGCCACCAGTGCCTGTGTTGGTGTTCTTGCTTATTGTGATGTTGTTTCTAGGAGGATCTTCAAATATTTCACATCCCTAGAATGTGTGGAATGCAAATTAAAGTATACGTAAGTCGATAAACCATGATAATTGATCAAATAATGGAAACTGTGACATTAGAAAAAAATCTTTTTTTTTCTAAATTAATTTTACAAAATAAAAATGCAAAACACATTAACAAAATATGTAAAATCCCTAAAAATTAAATGTAGAAGCATAAATTAAATGTTTCCGAACACTCCACCTGCGATTTTAAATCGTGAGTCATGGAGCACAATTACATCATTACAAGCGTAAGATGTGATGAAACGACAGAAGCTTTCTACTACTACAAAAAGAATGAATGTTCTAGCTATTATGGTTTTCATTTTTAGATATACACAGGGTGATGCACACAACGATCTCCGGTGTTATTCCAGCATAATACCTCGCTTGCACCTCAAGTAAGGTAAGGCAACATGAAGTCATGCTGGAGAAGGAAGAAGCCTTACTTAGCTTTCTGCTGCAAAAGGAATGAACGCCCAAGCTAATAAAGGAGTCTAATTCTCCTGTCGCTTTTATAAGGGTTTAGTCTCTTCTACTCTCACACAGCAGGTCCACATTAAAAGTTGGCTTGTCCCTTTTAAAAAAAGGCTTGTGGGGTGAGTGCTGCAGACCATATGGTATCTGCTTGGGCATATGGGCAACTTGGTTGTGAAAAAAAAAAAGCACTCCATCTACCGCATCCTTCAATGTCCTATAGATATGTGTGTGTGTGTGTGTGTGTGTGTGTGTGTGTGTGTGTGTGTGTGTGTGTGTCTCCATCATCTGTATTCAAGACATACACCAAGGTGCTCTACACCTCTCTGAGCTGCCACAAGGATCTCTTACAGGAGTCACCTTCTTAAAAGTTAGCCTCAATTTGCATATTTTGCCATGCAATATGTGCATGTTGCTATGCATATATGGTTTCAATGTGAAAACCACGCTCAGAAACTGTGGCAGAGACAAGAGCATATTCGCCTTGAATATCTGAGCAGACAGTATGCACATCTCAGGTTCTAAACCTATAAATACTGTAGGTCAGTGATTATCCAGCAGCAACCTACGAAGCTAAAAAAAAAAAGAACCAAATGAAGTGGAAAAAAAAAACAACCTGTCTGGCTCCAAAAGCGAGTATATCACTGTAGACCCCCATTTTAAAATGTTTAACTTCACAGCAGAAAAAAACACGTTGACAGCCTGATACAAAAAAGTTTTGTTGTTGCTAATTTCAACATAAATGATGAAAACGTACGTATTTACATTTAATTAAGGCTTACAGTTTCGCATAATTAAGGGCGGGTGGCGCTCAAGTGTCAAGGTGTTTGCAAGGCATCACCACAGTCTTTGAGTCGAACTCGAGGCTTCAAAAAAACATCCACAAACCAATGGATGACGTCACAGCAGCTACTCTCATCATTTTGATGCAGTCTATGATCCCTAGAAAGATAGACCTTTTTGTTAGAGAGAAAGATCCTTTTTTGTTTAACCAGAAACTCACAAAATCGATATCCCAAAACCCAAAAATACTGCATTCAAAGTCAAAAGAAACAAACTTAAAAAAAATAAAAATAAATAAAATAAACAAAACATCTTGGTTCATCGTTCACTATTTTAACAATCACCAACTCTCATGTTGAAATAACTCATATTATTCACCCAGTTAGATGTGAAAATCTATATCTCTCTATCTCTGTAGGGATCCTTTCCAAGATGTTGGCCAACAACAATCTGAGCCTGTTGGTGGCAAAAACAAACACTTTTAGTGGACTTAAATTAATGGTGCACAAACGCCCTGATGTTACATGTCAGCCAGTTGTGTTTAACAAGTATTTTAAATATTCAAACACTTTTAAAATGTATTTGTGTAAAAAATCCTTTGGTTGGGGAGGGGTGTTGCGGTATTTTATACAAGTGAATGCTTTCATTCACATGATGGGTATTAGATGACATAGAAAAAAAAGGTATCTAATTAAGTACTATATTGGCATTGGCACTGGTATTTGTGCTAGTATTGTGATTTTTTTTTTCAAACGCAGCCCGAAACATCACCCCTGCAAGAAGCATCAGGTTATGCCTTCTAAATACAAGCCTAGAATCAAAGCCTATTCCTCTGAAATTGCAACTCCTCACGTCTGAAATTCCTATTAACACATATCAAAGCTCTATCTGACCCACCTGTCCCAGCTTTAAAGTAATGTAGAAAGAACTGACTTTTTTATATGGCCTTTGAAGGACTGAGAATCCAAAATACCAATACATGATGAATGTCCTTGAAACAGTCTTGTTACATTTACTAACACTACACAACATGAACCAGCTTTAAAAGTAATTTTTATCATCATTTCCCAGTTGTGGCTTGATGCAGAAATATTGTGCAAATTAAAAAAAAAAGAAAAAAAAGGCAAGACTCTGGAGCATCTGCATATAGTATGTACAAAAAATATGTGGGTTTTTTTTCGTTAATACAATGTAAGATTTGTTACATAAGTCCGCTGTGTGTTTCTATGACTCACCTTAGTGTCTTGTGACCAAGGCATGCTACAGAAGAGGAAGCTGGGCTACTCTAACACTCGTGCGGCAAAGTCTCTATGGGTATTACAGCTAATTTAGTAGTGAATAAATACATCAGTTTGAGTTTAAGAACATCCAGCCACATCTATTATCTGCTCTGGGGATTCTGGTGTGCCTCCTCCACTAACTATCAAGAGCAAGACGGGGGAATCCAAGAGGCTAGTGGTGACAGCAGAGGTTGCTTGCTTTTAAACTATGAGGATGTGTGCAGTGAACAACCCTGTAACAAGGTGAAATCTCATTATAACACTGCATCAAGCAGCACTATTTTGCTGAAATAGAGGGGAATGACTTGTGTCCCAGAGATGACCCTTGCTTCCCTCCAGCAGTAGCAAAGAATCTGCATTGTGTGGCTCATCCTGACAGTCATTTCCACTGTGTTGCTAAGTCTGTTACAAAACCCTTAGCAGCTGCAAATCTTATTAAAAACAGCCCCTGATTCAGTGGTTTTTTTTGCACGGACTCTGCATTCCTACTAACTACTGCTGCACTTCCACACGAGCAGCCAAATACAGTGGCAGATGTCAATCATGATACATTAAAGACAACAGCTGGTAAGCAATTCAATGTTAATGAATCGAGAGCGAAACGCTTGGGTTGCTGATTCTTAAACGAGCTCTTGAACGTCATGTTGCTTCTTAATTTGTGGAAACCTGACGACAAAACGGTTTTTCGAGTGCCGACTGCTGTTAATGGAGCCTGCCCTGCTAATCCAAACTTTCAACACAGCGCAATTAACCCCGTTTCCAGAGAGTGAGAAAAAGTTCACTTGCATTTCTGACATCACATTTCCCCGCGGCAGAAAACCCAAAACAGTGTTCAATGATCTGTGTTTCTCGCTTTCAGCTGGTTGGATGCTTTTGCTGCCAATTAGAGAACAAAAGTGCAAAAGTGGTTCATCAGTGGGTTCGTAACACCTCTTCAAATCATCTGCAATAAAATAACAACTTCATATCTTTGTGAGACCATATCAGTTGCATGTTTACAGAACAACTTGAGGACCAAACTGATAAAATGCAGTCAGTGTTACATTCCTCCCTCCTGACTTTCATTTTGACAGTATGATTCAGTGAAGGAAGACTTGCAGCATCTCTGTTGTCCCTAAAGCATTATCTCATTCATATGTATTTAGTAGCGTTTTTTTGTTTTTGTTTTTTGTTTTTAAGTTAAAATGCATTTTCCCCATTTTTACAAAGTTTCTGAAAATCATAGAAAACATGAACAGTATGAGCTTTAGTTAGGACCTGATATTATGTTAAAATCCAGGAAAAACAGAAGTGCCAAGCAATGTTTTGAAGCAAGAAAACTTTATCAGACACCAGTGGGGTTTCCAACAAATTTATTTATCTGTGGCGGCCTGTAATGATTAAAACATCTGCTGCCACATTTTGATTTTATATTTTTGGAGCTAAATCGTGCATTAGGAGAGCTTTTGAAATATACATACTATTCAGTTACTCTTTGCAACACAGTCTCAGAGCACAGAGCATATTCTGGGCACAGACTGAGCAGCAGAACAGCAGGCTTGGTGAAAATAAGACTTCACTGCTCATTGTGCTGGGTCTTAAGGTTTTTTTTCACTTGCTTCTGCAGCAACTGTTCCAATCACCGACCAATTATCCATCCAGAAATTCAAACTATTGCCGTGAAAAGCAGCACTCACAACAAGTTCTGAGTGATCTGCGTTCCACAACCCCCTTCTGACACCTTTGTCAGCTACCACCATAGGTAGCTAGTAATTTTGTAGGAAACACCACCATGACAATAAATATTTTTGCATGGAATTTGATACACAAGGTGTTAACTGGTTGGCATAGGCTTTGTAAAGCTTGATTTATTTTTGATTGGTTGTTTATGGTGTCCTGTTGCACTCTGGGTGTATCAGTGATCAAAACACCCCACCTGACTTCTTTGACACTTGATCTCCTTCCTAAAGGTCCAGACACACCAAACTGACATCAATGAACTAATGGTGGTGAAGGCTGATTGTTACATTTTTGCTTCACATCGCCTTTGTTTTGGCCGAAATGTTGCTCTTGAACAGATCGCAAAGACAGCAGCCAAAGACCATCTGGTGTGCACATTATGTCTGAAAGGAAATAGCTCTCCAAACCAACAGGTGGCGGTAGTCTGACTTTCCAAATGGTGAACCAGAAGACTGTCAAGACGCTAATTAGCCAGTTAGCATATTGACAACCTAACCAGATGTCGAAAAGGCCTTTTAACGTGTTAAATAACAATAACACAAACAATTATGAAACATGTTCATGCCAAACAGAGCTAAATAGCCACACAAAACTTAAAATAAGTAAGTTTCAATCTCATTTCTCCTTGACTTTAGCTGTTTGTTTGCTTTCCTCTCTTTCTTGTCTCTTCTTATGAACTAAGTTGAACTGCCAATCAGAGATGCCAATTCAACATCCTGAATTTGCCAAAAAACAGCCGACAAGGGGCAGCTATCGCCAACAGTTCAGGACTCCCCTCTAAAACTAGGGTGACAGATGCTCACAGGCGGCCTGACATTGATCGACGGCTGTCCATCATCTTGGTGTGTCAGGGCTCTAATAGACTAGCAAGTTCACTGTAGAATACACAAGTACAATAAAAGCAGCCTTCAGTTTTAGTTAAGGACAAATCATAGCCCTGGTTGGTAAATGTACAACCCTTTTATTAAACATGACCTCTCCACAACCTACTGTTATTATCCGCCGTTCAGATGTATCTGTTTGAGTGATCACCCTTTGAATCTGTTCTTCTTCAAATCTCTCTGCAAGGCGCTATTGAATTTGATATCTTCTGCTACAATATCTAACATCAGCTGTATCTAAATTAGTGACGTTATCTCAAAATTCTCTTTGAAAAGTGTGACATATGTCAGCAGGTGAAACCAGAGAAAGCTGTGATGGTGACAGATGACTGCAACCAACCTCAGCACGCTTCCGCATCATTATGCAGATGGCGTGACAGCTGATGGCTCTTTGGGCCTATTGGGCTGCCAAAAAGCCATCACTTCTGAAACCTGAAGTCAGGGATTAGGATGAAAGTCACATACTGGGGGAGATTGTGAGAGAGGGAGAGAGGCAAATGACTCACTCTCACTTACTCAAAAAGCTGCTGCAAAGGTATCTCTGGGGAATTAACATCTAGTCAATCCAATTGAGCTGCTCAGCGGCCAGCATCGGAATGCTATAAATGTGAGTGACTGCATGAATGTGAATTATACAGGCTGTGCTAAGAATGCACGTGCATGGTCAGCAAGCCTTCCCTTGTTAATAAAGTTTTTTAAGAGAAATGTAGCAGGGTAAACCAGTCTGCACTTTGAATTTAACGCATGTGATCAAAGCTGCCCCGTTGATGGCAAAATGTGACATGAACGCAATACTGATGCAACATTAGTCTGAAGTTTGACATTTAAAGTGAGAGCCATAATGAAATACTTTAAGAACAACAAAGCACAAGTCATTTTTGCAGGAATGAAGTATCCTGAGGCTACAGCAAATGAGGCTTTAGAAACTTTAATGCATGTTTTTACACACTTCTCCCATAGCCAGTGCCTATCTTGTTTCTTCTTCCTTTCCGACTGTCTAACCACATCCTTTCTTTTCCCTACGCATCTGCTTTTCTTGCTTGCTCTAAAAAACTTTTGACTCTTCTGACATCTCTGTTGACAGCTTTGTGCATCTTGCCAATACACAAGGCAGCAAAAGACACATTTCAGCCCTACCCCCACAAGGAGCTACAGAGGCTTCAATTTCAGCTGATGCTCGGCTTATTCCCAAAGAAGGCATTAACAATATTTTGAGGCCAAGAGTCTGAAGTTTGTATGAACAATAATTTGTTTAAGCATTACCACTGCAAATAGGGCCAACATTGTAACAGTATGTAAACCATTTTATTGATTCATAAGAAAGTGAAAACTACAGAGGCCAGTCCTTTTTTCATGACTAATCTTGTAGTGAAAAAGTGACATCGTTTAGCCTGAGTTAAATATGTTTTGGGTTTTTTTTTCGGTAGGGGGGGGGGGGTAGAGCAAACTTTCTGTGTTTCGTGTGTGTGTGTGTGTGTGTGTGTGTGTGTGTCCCTTCTCTCAATTCAGCGGTCTTTGTGGGTCTGTGAATGAAGCACAGGCAACACTTCCATGATAATAAATTGAGCTGATCTGATCTCATAGTTGAATTACAGGAGTGACTACAGCAGAGGCAAGTGTAAACAATCTTTTAGACCCAGTGCAATGAATGGTTAAGTTTCACTTTCACTGTATCTGGCATTCTGCTGCTCCACCTGTGCTCTGAGTACATTCTGTGTTCCAATAGTGTGGTGCAATGCATAACCGAATAGTATATTAAGGTATACTATGCCACCAAAATAAATTAATGTGGGGGCACATTTCTTATAATACTTATAATTTATTCTTACTTGTAGTCTGGCCAGGAGTTTACAGTGGCTAGTGTAAGCTGATGCACCAAAAAATAAATGAATTGTTAATATTTGCTACATTAGTTGATAATTAAACACTACACGTGATGACACTGCACATGCATTGGTGCATTTACTCACGTGTGAACAGGCATGTTTTAGAGACAATAGAACATTACTGATGATTTGAATTATTTAGAAATTATGATAAATCAAACACTACAAAGAATTTCATTAGATAAAAATTTCTAAAGATTTTTTTATGTCACATTGTCATTATTAAGTTGACATATAACTAAGTAGTATAGTAGTAAAACAAATTGGTGACTAAAAAAGGGAACCATATTTTGAGCTTCAGGAACCAAAAGTGGATGTCTGGTTGCCAACATGGCAACAAGTTTTAAAAGTTATGCTATGCTCTTCCGACTGCTGTCACAGTACTATTAGAGTATTGTCACAGCAGTTTTCCTTTAAAGCACAACTTCTTATTACACCTACTGCTACACCTGGATATTAAAGTCATCTGTTGACATTATACTACAAAAGGTTAAATGTTGTAAAGACTTCATGAATAATTGCCACCCCCATCAAGAGAAATTATGTCTGAGAGCCACTTTGCGTCTAACAGTCTGACACGAGCTACACATACTGTACACGCACACAAACGCACAGACACACCATCAGCCTGATTAACCCTCCGGCTTTAGTACACAGTATAGATTATGAGTCACAACCACTCATTAGAAGAGGACTAAACAGAGCGGCTGCATTAAATGAGGTCACTCTTGGTTGACTGACTCCATCACATACATTGTGACCCCATGGTGTCACCGTGGGCAAAAATGTGTGTGCATCTGTGAGTATGAGTAAATAATTAACCGTTGGCATGCACGAGATCCATGTATTGTGCATTTGATGGAGGCCATAAGATTTTCCAGAATAGCTGTATCAATAGGCGGGTATATACTTTGGTTTAGGTTTTGCACCTGTGTTCATTACAGAGTCTGCAGGCTTAGCGGGTTTTAATTTGTCTGAGCCATCGTGACTGTATGCTACACTATAGACAACAGTGAGCTGCTAGTGAAGCAGTAACACACACACACACACACACACACACACACACACACACACACACACAAAACTCTACTCCAGATAAATAAGTGACTGAGATCTGAACTTCATCATTGTGAAATATTACAAAGTTAGAGATAAGACCACACAAGATTTGATGTAAAAGACTTCAGTAAAATCACACTTCAGGGGGCATTCCAGTTAAAATTTCTAACTGGGAACTCTGAACTTCCAACTTCCCAGTGCAAACAGAATGCCATCAGGCAAAGCTGTGTACTGAGCTAAATGCTATGATGCTTACAGTAACAATGCTTACCTTCAGCTGTTTAATGGTTTCTGAGTTTCCTACACATTTATGATTTGTGGCAGCCAAATATGCATAAAACATCTGCCACCACAAAAAAGGTTTTTTTTATTAATGGAGCTGGACTGATCATTAGGAGCATTGCTGAATTATATTTATCATTTGGTTATGCATTTTACCTCTCTGAGCGAGCGCAGAGTGTACTCTTGGCACAGACAGAGCAGCAGAATGTCAGGCGTATTGAAAGTGAAACTTAACTGTACATTATGCTGGGTCTAAAAGTTTGCTTTTAGCAGGTGCTCCTCTCAGCCATTGACCCCTCAAGCAACAAACTGCTGCTGAGGAAAAAAAACTCGTGGAAAGCTCTGTCTGTGCTGGATGGATTCTTTTAAAGTCAGTTTAAAAAGGCAGTAGAATAAATCCCATGGAGACCATGAATTTCTGTACAAACTTTCATGGTAATTAATCCAATAGATATATCAGTTCGAACTAAACTAACTGAAGTGGCGCACTGAGAGGCTGATTCCCATCCCCATGGGACCTGCTACTAGCATGGCTAAAATCACTCTATGGCAGGCAAAAACCAAAGCTGGGAACTTGTCCTTTCATTTCGAAATTTAAATATTGAAATTTGTTCTGACTCAAAGTGAACAAGTTTCTAATTAGCATGGTATACATTTGGCAAATACAACAGGTGGGTTCAGTTAGCCAACATCCTCTGCGGCCTGGAGGGCTTGGCACTCGCTCTTCCTGCATTGGTACCACATGTAAACACAGGCAAACGAGAAACGAAATAAAAAACAGACCAATCAGGTTCGAATCTGGGCTCAATCTACTGGTACGTCTAAGCAAACATTAACTTCAAAATGAAAATAGCCAACATTACAAAGATAACTGGCTTAAAAAAAGATAAAAAGGTAAAGTTTGAATCTAGCGATTAACCCATTTGTTTGTCTGTACCTCAAAAACTTTTATTTGTGACTTTATTTACTTAAACCATCTTAAAAGTCTGCCCATTCATCCAGTACAATACAAAACATCAAATGCTGAAGGGTTGAAATCCCTTCAGAATAGTTTTTATTTTGGCACATTTCATTCATTGTCATCACTTTTTCTAGATGACTCACCCCTCCAGAGTGCATGTTACCACGTCACTATGACAACCCATCAAACTGCCTTTATAATGCTGTTTGACAGCAGTTGATGTTAGTACCCAGAGCTAGATATTTGCTGGGTGTTCTTTGTGTTACACAGGTGAGCTGACCTTAGAAAACAAAAGTCAAAAAGATGTTATCGAGAGAGCAGAAACAGGGTCACTCCTCAATTTGACAGTCAGAGAGGGAGGGAGCATGAAGAGAGGTATACAGTAAGCAGTGAGGCTACACAGTTCTGTGCAGTAGACTGTGAGAAATAATGCTTGCGTAATACATTCAAGCTATAAAACTACATAAGGGACACTTGTCTTTACCCCTCTTTCTTCACTTCTTTTTCTTTTTTTTATTGTATCATATTCACAGTATTGTTTGTAATTCTAATGTAAAGCTACAGTTGGTAACTTTCATAAAAAATTTTTGTCATCTCGAGTAGTACATGAGACAGATCATCTGTCAATAAAAAATCATGTTCCTCGTCCTTCTCCTAGTGCTGCTAATGGCATTTGCAAGAATCCACTGTAGCTGAAGGTTAACCAAATTGCCTATTTCTCACCTAAAATGTTTCCAGAAACAGATTTTAGTGTACTGTATAAGCTGAAAAATAAGAGTGCTTGCTCAGCCTGTGGGCAGTGCTTTGTTTTGGCTCGACTGATTGCCACGGCGGCCGGTTGCCAATTTCTCACTTTACAGCTAAAGAGTATAGTAAAATACGTTTCTGAAAACATTTGAGTTGAAAAATGGGTAATTCAGTAACTGCATCTTGATTCATATTTGATCAGTGCTGCCAAGTTTGACGGTGTGACTGCGGTACATGAGCAGTGATTGATAGTTGCGTTCAAGACTTCTGGGCTCTCTGGATTGGCCTATTTTTTCAAATCTTATTTCTCTCATGCACTACTGTCAGAATATGACATTTTCATCAAATCTGACAAAAAAGTATTTTTCTAAAAGCGACATAACAACAGCTTTCATAACAAATATGTTTAAGAATCTGTCTATAAGAATAAAGATATTTGTGCTCATACAGTATGAAGGTGTGGGTACATCTACTGTTGTCAACATGACCTCAGCCACCTCCAGGAGTTGTACTTTTACATTTCTCCCACTCGCATCCATTTAAATGAGGCAGGAGCTGCCTTTAGTACACTAAAGCATAAATGCACTTTTACTGTCAACAGCTTCTCTGAATGCCCAACTTTGGGTGGCAGCCAAATGCACAGAGAGCATCAGTTGGGATGGAACTGTTTACTAAAGTTAAAGGTCAGCACAAATGTCAGAGCGAGAGGGCGCAGTTTGGGTTTTATTTATTTTTTTAAAACTGGGACAATCTGACATTGCCAAGTCTAAAAACGTGACCTAACAAACAGTGAAAGAATTAACGTATTTTCACTTTCCATAATGCAAGCTATTCCATAAGGCACATATAGACATATAAATGGACATTTTTTAAAGAATTACATAAAGCTACTGGAAAACACATCATTTGAAAATCTACAACCACAGTGTTCATCATATCATATCAACCCTATACCAAACTAGATCCATCCCTAACAACACCAGTAAGGCACATTCTCTCAAAACAGACAACTGTTATACTACAGCGGCCCAGTCTGGCTGCTGGCTTTTGCTACTGGCATACATACTATGGTTTCAGTAATGGTTGAGTCTATAGCCCTGATGGCTCTTCTCTGAGGCTGTGCTGAGACACAGCACTGCTTTGAGCTGAATGCTCATATCCCTGTGCTAACATGTTTGCAATGACAACATGCTAATGTTTACCAGGAATCATTTTACCATCTTAGTTTAGTGTGTTACCATGCTGACATTTGCAAATCGCCACTAAACGGGAAGTACATTTCAGGCTGGTGGAAATTTTATCAGTTTTGCAAGTATTTAATCATAAGAATTAGACAATGTTTGACCTGACGCTAGATGAAAGATTAAGTCATCCCCCTTTAATTAATTTCCTTCTTTTTTAAAAAAAAAAAATATGTCTGAAAATAGACATTAACATGTATCCAACATAATATGAAGGAGGATAAATCTGCCTTTTTAGAAACAAACAAACAAACAAAAAAAAAACATTTAATTTCTAAAACACAACATTGAGGATAGGTTAGCTGTTACCCATGAATCCATGATGTAAAAAAATGACAATGAATATTTTAACAGTTCAGTTTTATATGTTTATACATGACACTTTAGGCTGCCCTACACTCTAATGTAGGCCCAGTTTAATATGCAACTTAGCTTTAAATATGTACTAGAGGGTCCCTGCTCTGTTTTTTTTTCAGTTAAAGGGTCTTTGGCCTGAAAAAATGTAGTTCTACATGTTGTTAAAACTGATTGTAGTAAATCAAATGTCTGATTATTCTGCTTATGCAACATTTGACCACATATTAAAGGCAATGAGAGGGAGTTTTTTTGTCATCTACATGTAAAACTGGGAGAATGTGTGAAAGAGTAGTGCCTGGTGCCAACAGAACATATGGAAACCAGTAAGGGAGAAGGAGCAGGGAGCTTGATGTGGCCTGGCTGCGGTGACGCATCGTGTCTGGGAGACTATTTTCAAACAGCTTGCATTTACAACCCGGCCCCACCCTTGACTTCCTTGCCAAGTACACTGGCCACCAGTTAGTGACACAGACTCTTTTCACTGGGTCCTGTGAACAGTTGACAACAGACCCTTTGTCATAATTAACAGCTTTACTGTGATTTCACAACTGGCTGCTGTAGAAACGTTATTCCAAAACGTGTCAGGAAACACAAAATAGAAAAGGACTGAGTGTTTTGCAGGTGAGAAGGTGCGTGTGCATGTAGGCCACCCACGAGGCTTGCCAAAGGCGAGGCCACGGCTAGTAATGAATAATGCAGAAACGCATTTATAAAAATAAACGTGAATGTGCACTGCGAGTGCTGAGGGGGGTTGGAGAAGAGGGCGGTGAAATTGAGGCAAACACACAAACCATGAGATACAACTACAAATAGGTGGAGCTGATCAGATTGATGTAGATTTAAGGAGAGATTTAAGCCGGGAGATATTTTATGTGTGTGCGCTCATGTCCAATCTCAGACCCTGCAGAATTCTCACTGAGATAATTCCCTTAAAGCAAGTGTAATGCAGCAGGTTTTCCTGAGCCGTCAGCTTTTCCTCCCCTCTCCTCTCTTCTTTCTTCCTTTCTCATTCATTTGATGTGCCTCCTCCTAATCTTCCCTGGGCTGTCGACCTCACAGAGACAGAGGACACACTCAACCATTCAGCCATAGCTACTCATTCACGGCGCAGAGAAAGCTTTCCTTGTTCAGTGTGCTTAAGTGTTTGCCCTGTGTGTGTGTGCGGGTGTGCATTTTTAGCGGTATAATTTGCTGCATGATATCAGAGTCACCAGCTGCTGCGGGAAGATTTTTTACATCCAATCCATTGTAGTACTGAATTACAATTGTGTAACTGAGTGCCAGTACTCTAAACTCAGCTATATTTTGCTACCCATGAATGGGCACTCGGTGATTCAGCAATGAGGTTTGATGATTCAATACCTTAAAGGGGAATGTCGCCCATTTTTCAAAGCAAAATGTGTTTTCTTCAAGCCATTTAGGAAGTGCCAGACCCGGCTGGAGCAGGTCACATGACTTCTCACCTTGGATGCTTGTGTGGCATGCTCTATTTTCAGTGCTGTGCAAGATCAAATCGAGATTATGGAAACATGAAGGAACCTTATGTAAGAGTCTTTATCCCAGGGAGCTTAATAGTTTATTAATCTTTTCTTCACATGAAAACTGTAACTATGTCTCACAAAGTCAACAAATATTCTGTTTAGCGAGAACTTCACTGCTATGCCATTTGTGCACAAAGAGGCATCTCCTGCCATCACCAAGGTAGCGTTTATTTTTAGATTGTTTACCCCAATTTTTGCATCCTTTAGTCTCTGAACTCAGAAATCTGTTAAAGAGCCCCTTCTGCCTGAGTCGTGAGCATTTAGTCATTCCCCAGCAGCCACATATTTTTGTTTGTTGTCATCGCTATGGTTGATGAAGCATATGTGCACTCTTTTCATCCCCTGCCGTAAAGTCTGGCTGAAATCAGAGTAGAATTGGTGGCTGTTTGTGAGACTAAAAGGAGCTTTTGCAGAGCAGTAGACGGAAATAATTCAAGTCACCTTGATGGAGACAGTCAAGTTCTCGGTTTGTTTCAATTTGCCAGGTTCACCTCTGTTTTTGACACCAAAAAAGGAAGAAAATAGTAACCATGGTACTTAAAATGTTTGTGATTTGAATTTCTAGCTCTAAAAATGATGCAAATGTCTTGCCTGTGATTACAATACTCTTCAGTGTTTCATGAAAGAGTGATCAGCAATACGTAAAGCAGGCACATAGCAAATGGTTAGAGTCTTAACTTGAGATTAAAAAGCTCAATCAGCAATGCTTTGGTAGCCTTACCTGAAAAACTGCACACCTATTACAAGGCCGTACAAGGCTGTACAATACAATATTATTACGATAATTGAGTCAAAATACATTATTGCAATTTTAAATACTTTGCAATATAATGAGAATTGCAATACTATTTATTGCTTTGTATTGCCTTTTTTCAACTACAAATTATTTCACCAAAGGAAATCTTGAAATCCATCTGTGATGTATGGGGCTGTGTTAGTGTCCATGGCATCATGGCTAACTTGACAACTATAAATCTATAAATGCTAAAAGGTACAAACAGGTTTTGGAGCAACATATGCTGCCATCCGTCTTTTACGTCTTTTACAGGGACATCCCAGCTTATTTCAGCAAAACAATGGCAAGCAACGCTCTGCTTATGTTACAACAGTGTGGTTTTGTAGTAAAAGAGTATGGACACTGGACTGGCCTTCCTGCAGTCCAGACCTGTGTTCTACTAGAAATGTGTGGTGCATTGCAACAACAGAGCCTCCGGACTGTTAAGCAACTGAAGAATTTCACTTTAAAAACTTCAAGTGTGTTCTCAGTTCCAAAAAACCTACTGAGTTTTGTAAAAACAAAAGGTGTTATAGAACAGTGCTAAATATGTCTCTGCCCCAACTTTTTGAAGTGGGTTGGAGGCATCAAATTCAACAAAAAAAAAAAAAAATGTAAAAAGTGACAAACATCAAATATCTTGTCTTTGCATTGTATTCAATGGAATATAGATCAAAAAGGACTGCAAAATACTTACATAATGTTTTCATTTGCATTTTTGGAACTGGGATTATCAGATTTTTTTTAACTCAGTGGCTCGCTGCAGTTAAAGTTCATTATTGTATGAAGGGAGCTGCTGGAAAAGAGCATGCACATGGTATAAGAATGTTTCCAACCCTCCTCCTATTATGGCCACAGGCTCTTGAAAATCCCCGACATGCAACCATAAAATGCATCATTCCTCCAAGTGCTTTCAAAGTCCAGTCAGCCATGTCTGAGATATCACTTGTGACACTTGGACAAACAATGGAGAACACCCTTGGGCCAACTGGTATAATTGCAAAAATGCCAGGACAGAGTGGTAGAAAATAATCAGTCCCCACTGGTTGGTCAGTAAGAAAACAGGGAAACACAATTTTGTGTTCTTTAAAAATCATGGCTGTAATGTCATGAAAAAATGTTGTGACATGAGAGTGACTGCAATACATCATTCTACTGGAAAATTTGAAAGATGCACGAAGAAGAAGGGCAAGTGAAACCGCAAGTGACTGACCCCTCTGAGAACAAATGCGCCACTGCAGCAGCGCCATCACTACTTGTCATTTATGTCCTGCAACCATTACAGCGGGGTGTTCTCCAGCTGTGGGGTTGTGACACAGGAACAACCATTCATTTGAAATTACTAGTCAACAACGTGTAGTGCCTTGAGTGTAAACACAAACATGATAATTAAATCAATTAATATCAATTAGTGAAATGCTCTGTACACCCTCAGCCAGGAGCCAATCACATATAGAACTTTAATTTGTACCTCAAAGCCGTGTTTCTTTTCTCAGCATGAAAGGACATGTTTAACATGCCTGTTAACAGTATCAATAAGCTGTAGCTCTTTGGATTAGGCTGCAGGGAATCATGAGCCAAGTCTATAGGCTATAGTCCGGGTAAATGAGCCTCTCAGAGCACAATTCAAATGAAGCTTTACTTGGCTGTCTATTGTTTCTTGCTGAGCCATTACAAGTGGCATGGTTAAGAGGGTATTCAAAAACAGAATACAAAATTAAGTATTTGGATGTACGCCTGCAACCCAAATGCAAATGAATTTGTACTTTTTATAAGATTAATTTTACTGCACCTATCAAGAGCTGAGTATTGGAGCCCCTCATCTTTCAGTCTTTCAAAAAGAAAAAAGAAAAATAGAAATATACTTTTGTTTTGGCTGACCACATTTTCTGAGCCAGCTCAGACTTTTGCTTTGTAATATCCATGCCCTCATGTGCTCTGTAGTCTGGATTTGATAAAAGTGGAATGGGTTAGACATTCCATATGGACACACAACAGACTGGTGTAAGAGGATTAACTCTTCATTTAACTCATCACATTAAGCTCATCCCGGCTAGAGTACCTTCACTACTTCTTCTGCCTATGTAAACGCATTCAGAGTGTACTATGGACATCACTTTGCATGAGTTAAATTACACATCACTCACTTGGGGCAGTGTGTGTTGCACTTTATATAATGAAAACCATTACCTCAGAAGTTCAAAAATAGGGAACGCCCAGTAGCTCAGTTGGTAGAGGAGGCCATGTCTAGATGTTACGTCCTCACCGCAGCGGTTGAGGGTTCTTACTAACTCACTTACTTACTCATCCACTTAGTTACTCACTTACTTACTCACTCACTTGCTTACTTACTCACTTTTTTACTTACTTAATTACTGACTCATGTACTTGCAAAAATGTACTGAGGTTGGTTCCTTTGTAATAGGGGGGATAAAAATGGAAAATGGCAACTGAATCTGATTTAGAATTGCTGATTGAGTGGCAAAAAAAACCAAAAAAACGCATCAGGCAAACAATAAATACTTAAATGGTCAAAAGAGAAATCTGCAGAAAATTAAGGAATATGCTGGATTATTCAGGGTCTCTCATCTAGCATTGAGAAAACAGACATGACAAACATCCAGCAATGCACAGTGGGGCTGCAACTAACGATTGTTTTCATTGTCCATTAATTTGTCAGTTATTTTCTCAATTAATAGATTGACTGTTTTATCTATAAAAAAAAATCATAAATGATGAAAGAAAAATTATATCAGTATTTCCCAAGTCCCAAAAATGGCATCCTCAAATGTCAACCTTTTGTCCACAACCCAAAAATATTAATTTTGCTGACAGAGTAAAAACACCAAATTATATTCACATTTAAGATGCTGAAATCAAAAATCAAAAATAAAAAAATGCTATTTTATTCTAAAAAATACTGAAACTTATTAATCGATTATCAAACTAATTTTGCAATTTATTTAATGGCAGACATCTAATCAGGAAACAATTAAATATTGCAGCTTCAAATAACAACATATTTTGTTATTTTCTTCTGCAACGCATGTTTTTTTTTTTTTTTTTTTAACATTTTGAGGTTTGATTAATTGTATGGGGGGGTTGATTCTGCAATGGCAAATCACCACCATGGCGGCAATATTTTATACTGCCACATGTTTTCAGTTCAGCGGGGTAATTTAGTTTCTTCCACTACTTTTTCCAGCTCTGCGGCAGAAAACACACCTCTTTTTGATGCAGTCCTGGATTAGGTCTTAATTAGCAGCACTGCATATAAATTAACTGAACTGCAGCTGTGCTTATTTACATCATCAGTCCTACTACTATAAATACCCCGCTGAACTGAAAACATGTGGCAGTATAAAATATTGCCGCCATGGTGGTGATTTGCCATTGCAGAATCAACCCCCCTTGAGTCTTTTTTCTCGCCTGACAAGCTCTTTATTTCACAGCGGAAGGGGCACGAGTCTTTCTTGTGCATCCTCTTACACTGGAAAAGAACTTGCTCTGAAACACAGCAGAGTCTTAGGGCGGTTTTAAACCTGCATTGTCAAGCCCAGTTGAATCTTACTCTGGTTTGATTTCCCTCTTGGTACAATTTGTTTGGGTAGATTTGAACACAGCAATCGTCCTCTGCTGCAGACCAAAGCAGCTGCATTGAGATCCAGTAGTTGAAGTAGGGGGAAAACTCCTTGGAGTCAAATCTAACCAAAACAACATGACACATATTTTTAGATCCAGCATAATTTCTACTTTCTGAGGGTACCGTTATCTCCGTATGTCCATTATGAATAAAGATCCATAAATCTGCTTTGAAACCACAGAGAAAAAAAGATGCTCCGCATAACTCCAGGACTTGCCTCGGAAGTATAATGTTTTTATGGGTTTTTTTTAAAGCTCAAAATCATCCCGCAATAGATGTCTATACAACCGTGGGTGCAAGGAAAACAGGAAGTGGATTATTCGGCACGCTTTAAATAAAGCAAATTTCCTTAAAATGTTATCAAAAATACGCTTAAAAAAAAACAAGAGTCTCAGGATGTTGTCCACAGTTTAATAACTAACTCAATGGCAATATACTTCCTTAATTATGGGAACTGTAGTTTCCAAACTTAGATCGCAGCTCCATTATCCAGGCTCCTAAAAGCCCCCATCAATTAAAATAGATGCTATGAATGAAAGTTTATGTGAGCCCTATGTGCTTAGTCATTATCTGTCAGTTCCTTCACAGTGCCTTGAAGTGAAGTTCGTTTCAGCTTGTAGTCAAGAGGGCATACTGAGGGGGTCACATATAAAACAGGGAGTCTGGTGGTAAAAAACTTAATTTCCTGCATTTTGGTGCAGTTTGGGGGTAAAACACTACATTTCCTGGCGGTTTTGCCGTAGATAGCTGTCTACTTTGATGTGCTCTAAAAGAATTGAGGCGCGCCCTCTGACAGAGAAGTGCGCCTGAAGCATCAGAGTTCCACTGTAAAATATTAAAAGCTGCACAAGCGATTCAAAAAAGCCTTATCTTAAGAAGGAAAGGCCTCATCAGAAAAAAAGGCTTCAGACATTAACAATGATGAAGGCAAATCTAATGATAAAATTGTGACATTTTTTATTTGAATAATGCCCCCTTTCAAAGATACTCCCTCCAGTGTAGCCCAACATTCTCTGAACGCTGCCAATTGAGAGCATAATAATCCCCCAAACAGAAGTAAGAAATAACAAAACTTTTTTTCTCTGTATGAATTGTTGTATTGTTTGTGTGTTTTTTGTGTGTTTTTTTTGTTCTTTTCTGATTTTCTTTTTTTTATTTCTTTTGTCTGTTACCTGCCTAGGTACTACGGATATAAAACAGTCCTCCATATCTACATTTGTATTTTATACTGATTAATTAATATGCTTTGTCCCTTTTAGATTATCATTAAATAATACAATAATAATAATAATGAAAATGGGAGTGACACAATCCATTACTATTGAGTTTTTTTTGTTTTGCCCGAGAGTGAATGTAAAGTGTCAGCTTTTAGCTCCTTTTTACACTGCTGTTATGACTAACGGCTGGACATTTGCAAAGCAGCGAATAGTTAACGGCTTACCCTACAAAGTGCTGCTGGCGGGTATGTTCAAAGTCACACTAGAGGCTGACTCTGATGTGTTAAACGTCACACAGTCTCACACTGATTCCGCGATGACAGCATGCTGTCTAAAATCACAACCTGGAGCAGCATGACGCTGCTGCTGTTTGGTTCTGTGTAAAAATACCATGGCGTGATCTTTGTGTAAAAACGTTGTTTGATGAACCCATGCTATAGAGGAGGTGGTCTTTGTCCAGCACCTGGCTCCCATAGTCAAGTCCACTTTGCATACTGGGATGCACATGAGAAAAATCAATACTTGCCAGCAGCTAAAAACCGACAAAGAAGAAAATTTAACAAGTCAACTCAACCAGTGATTCAGACCAGGGAAAATAAACTATATCTGGTTTTACATGAGAGAAAAAGGCAAAATCTGTTTTTTTTTCACCCTCCCTCACCCTGGATTTTCTCTAAAAGTTGACTCAAGGACACAAAACTCACGACAGTCTCATGACCAGAGCTTCTCAGCCAAACCTCTTTGATTCATTGGTCAACATAAAAATAATCAATCACCGGGCAATAGCCAGCTCACTGATGACACAGGACATATAACTGTCACTCGGTAATCAATCAAAAGCTTTTGTCTTGGAGTTTATGATGGCTCCACTGAAAGGGTCATGTTTGACTGCAGGAGAGGGTGGATGCATTCGGACACAAATGCAGATATACACACAAACACACGCACACAAGGCCCGGCTCACTGGCTGACTAACCACAATTCCATTTATCTCTGCCACAGAGTGATCAAACAGTGGCCTCATAAATCATAAAGGCTGTCATTGTCTGCGCTCCTGTTAGCTGCCCACAGACTACAAACGAGTGGAAGGAAAATTAATATTATAAGAGTCATTGAGCTGTAGGCACGAGTCAGAGTATCACTGAGATAAATATTTCATCCTCTGTGGTCTTTTACACCGATACTTTACTCCATTCAAACATGTGTCAGAGATCTGGAAAAACAATGTGGACGAACAACATGCTGAGGGGCCCAAGTGCAAATACAGAACTCTGTGTTTTTACTTTGTGGAGGAGAAAAAAAATCTATGTTTATTGATTAGAAACTTCCAACATTTCAATATCTAATTAATATAGGAATAAGTCAATGTGCCTCATTCATATGTACAGACGAGAGGTCGCAAGTGACGTGCTTGTTCTGCCAGGCGTAGCTTTTCTCTGGGTTTGTTTTTTCTTTGCTTTTACAAAAAATGGGTACCGCAGGAGCAGTTCATCCTTGTCAGGGACGCACAGTAGCACGGCGGCCGACCTGACCTTTTACTTTGCAACTTTCTAAAGCTCATCCTGAGGGACCTCTGTGACCTGAATGATGTCATCTCTCCAATGCACAATTATGATAAGAGTCCATTTTTTCCAACATTCTGATGTATACTTACTTTCCGGGGGCACATGGTTTGGACAGGGAATGAGGAAGTTTACTGTTAATCTACATCACCATCTAGGCATCCCCTTATGCTTATGACAGAATGCAAGGTGCATCCAAATACTGATTCACAAATGTGAATTAATGGACTGCTCATTTTCTTTTATTTCTTTCCCATTGTTTGGTTTTGAGAAGCAAATTTAAATGGTACCTTTTCAACCTGAACCCAATTATTCCATGTTTTTGTGTCTAACTAATGGGAACAACTAATTTTGAAATAGGTTCAGTACTAAACTAGACAATCAAACAGGCTACAATGTAACCACTCAAGGCAATTTTGTCCATTTATGTCCAATGAAAGTGCTTGTTTTTGCCTCTGACAAATTCAGATTGGTATTTTAAGTATCAGACATTACTGAAAGGATCCATAAAGAGAAAAAAAAATGTTAAAAATTAAGATCCATTGTGTTTAACCAGAAACAGCCCAGAAATCACCATCGCCAAACCCACCAGACTCAATATAAATAGACATCTGTTTTATTAAAACACACTACACTTCATTCAAAGTCAACAGAAACAAAACAAAACTTACAAAGGCCATCTTGGTTTGTCTTTTCACTCTTCCAACAATCAGCAACTCCAGATTTTGTTGATATAAACTTTTAATTCACCCCATTAGATGTGAAAATATGCTGACTCTGTACATGCTTAAATTACTTTTTATTTAAATGGAGAATAGTGGCTTTGGCAACAGCAATTTTAGGGCTTTCTGGTTAAACAAAAAGATCTTACTCTTGAACAAAAAAGTATATAAATATCTAAATCTATCTCAAGTAAATATCTGTCTGTCAGTGACAAAAACAAGCACTCTTAGAGGACTTACACTGATGGTGCATCAATGCCCTGAGTGGTTTCATTAGAGCCTGTTTCACTGCTGTGGGCTGCAGCCCTTTCACTTAACACCAGACCTATTTCAAAAAGTGTTCTTCCATTTAGTCACCTGTACACAAAAACATGAGAGAAAAGGGTCCAGGGTCCTCCTTTAAGAGCAAAAGTCTCTTTTGAGTGATGTCTGTTACTCAAGGCAGAACCAAACCGTCTTACAATGAATGATTTTATGCTGTTAATGGGAGCTGTAATATACCTGCGGGATATACTCTAAAAGATACAGTTATCTGTCACAACTGCCGCTCATAAATCTCTTCTGAGCTTTACTCTCAACATCTAATCCAGGTAGATGAATAGATGTCTATCCTCATATAACAGCGCAAGCAGAACAAACAGCAGCTTTTATCTATCACAAAGTTCTGTCTTAATTTTTGGTATTAAATCCTCGTAACTCATGATTCATTAAAAAATAATATCTTGTTTTTAAATCTGTGGGCACGGTATTGAAGACCGAGTTCTGTCCTTGCACAAGTCACGATGTTGAACTATTGATGCGGTGACACATGAAAGAGCTGCGAAGAGCAAGATGAGTGAGGCCCGCCAGAGGCACGGGTTACGCTACGCCCTTGAGGTATATATTAGGAGTCATCGTGCTTGTGAAAAGGTCACTCTGACTCCTCACTTGGTTCACGTTGAGCAATGAAGACAAGGTCAATTGAAGGACAAATGGCTTCGGTTCAACTGTAGCTGAAACTTCGGTTGAAATGACTTATTTGATTTACAGCACGCCATTGTCAACAGACAGCAAAGCCCTCAAGGGTTGATGAGTGTACTTCCATGAGACTGTACAATGAGTCAACACTAAATTTGATGAGTGCCAAAGAATTCTGCTGTACGGTCTAATTTAGTGGGAGGGGGAATCGTGTGTTTGGGCTTGCCAGGCAGCACCAGCGGTTACCCAATAAAATAATAAAAAAAAAAGAAATAAAAAATTTTAAAATCATGCATTGTGAAAAAGAAAAGATAATGGAGGAATATTTAATAGGAGATAGTGATAAAACAGTAGCAATGTTGCAGCTAAAATAACACACAGTTCCCAAATGTATTTTTACAAGTGCCAAAATACAAGAGGTGTTTCATAACAGACAAGAAATTCCACAACTTGCTGCACATAAAATCACTTGAAGGAATGAGCTGTATGTTTCTCACATTTCACAAGTCAATTTGAAGAGCTTGCAGATTGCTGTTCTTGTTTTTTGTGCATTGTTTACCCTTACTATTTCACTTTTTATTAACCACTGTATGTCCACACAAATGGCCTCATATCCATCAAGTCATTTCGGAATTTACCATTAAATCTCACAGAACTCAATCATGCACAGAACTGAGATATAGTGAGTTAGTGATGGAATTCAATAACAGGAAATGGAGCTCTTCACAAGCAAACACAAAGTGTCTGCATGGACAAGACTTTAATTATCAGAATACCAATACATTATTAGTACTTCTAAGTAAGCACTGTTATTAAAAAGCAGTAATTAATTTAGGGTTGCAGGGGTAAAAACATCCTTCAGTAAGCCCGGAAAGGTTGCTCTGCTTTCTGCTTTATTAAGGTGTTTCAAACCCACCAACTTTGCAAACTCTGGCCTCTTTAAAGCTCCATTGCCTTGCATATACGGGGAAAAAAGCTTTACTTTATCATTTCTGCTCTGGTTAAAGAATACTTTTTAGTCTGCCATGAATCTGCTTCTCCTGTCCAAGACAACAGCAGCCATTCAATCTGTAGGAAACCGCACGCTCCAACAGAAACACCAGCAGTGCCCGACATTTAACATCACCGAATCTAAAGGAAAAGCTTAAGTTGGGAATTAATGAGGATTGAGATCCAAATCAATTTTCCACCAGCACATACGGCAATATTACACCATCAAACTATGCGACTCTGACTTACTTTGAGATAATTGGTTTTTGTCCCCTTGATGTGTTTTACCTGGCGTAGCTTTTTTTTTCACAGGGACAATAACTACACAGTTTGGGTAACAGTTCACGTGGTGCAAAAATGGTCTGATTCTAATTCTAATCCCTGTTCATCTAATTGGAGTTATGGACTATGTAGCTTTTGTTATCAAGGCTAAAACTTTACCTTAATTTACATAACAAGCTATATAAAGAAAAAGAAAGTGTTGCTAAAAATGGAGCTTTGGTATTACTCAATGACACAAAGTATTGGACGGTTCAGCCTTTTTCCAGACCTCTGAATCACCATGCACATCTCTGATTTTTTCAGCAATTCAAATAAGTTCATTATTTATTTATCTATTATTTATTTATTTATTTATTGCTTAACAGCTTGTTGCGCTGGGTCTAAGCACCTTTTCCTCTCATCCATTTCTCTGATCTGATCAGCTTTGATTGGATCGATCAACTACCCTGTGACTCAAACTCCACAAAAACTGGAAGGACAAAAAGATCTCATGATGAAATCCATCTGCACTGAGTTCACAGACCCATTTATCTAAAAAAAAAAAATATATATATATAGGTAAACACACAGCGTCACATTAAGGTTATTACTTTGATTATTAAAATCCCTTTCCACACAAAAATAAATCAACAAAACTTTTGAATATAAAATGGCCATGATCCTCAGACATTCGCTGATGGCCATCATAATTACTAACACACAATATAAGCAGTTGGCAGAGAAGGAGACCCCGTCCATGAGGAACTTGACTCTCTACAGGAGCAGTGGATGAGCTGGATATCAGCTACAGATTAATTCCAAAATTCTGGAGGGATTACCGGCTCTCAGCCCCGCCAACTCCAGAAAGTCAAGCATGCCTGGTACTGTAGGCAGTGAACGGGACTGTATCCTTGCCAGATCAAGTGTCTAATTCTGAGAGCTCACACGCAGCAAAGTACAGATCAGTGAGAGAATCGGGAATGCAAGACCATCAAAATTTATTGAAAAAATCCCTTTTTTGTTCTCAATCCTTTAATGTATTTGACCATACTACCTTTCAGTGTCTTACATTATCAGTATGTGTGTACTGACAAATGCTATTGGTTTAAGGTTACTTATCATGCTTTTAACACATTAACCTTTTGCGTGGGTTTGACTCAGGAGACAATAGGGCAAGATGGCCTTCACTTTGTTATCCGGCTTTGTAACAACTGCCACTTAAAAGGAGGTAAACTATTACAAGCAATGACCCTTGCAACACAGTGCGCTGCACTCTAGAAAAATAACTACAACAATGGGAGGAAGAGGGTATGCCATAGGTTCACTTCTCTGCCTTATTAGTAGTCAGGGTTTAGGTTTGGGTTTGGGTTTGATAGCATTTTATCAAATCTGAATTTGTATCAAATTCACTTACTGAAATCCAAATCCCTCTGGGTTTCCCATATATTCCTTATTTGTGGTGGTCCGAAACGATCAAAACATCTGCCTCTACAAATAGATTTTCTATTTTTGAAATCGGATTGTTTATCAAGAGCACTATTGAAATGTTTAAACTGTTTCTTTATCAACTGCACCACACTCCCGGAGCGCAGGGCATACTCTTGCCAAGAAAGGAGCAGCAGAACGTCATGTGTGGTGAAAGTGAATCGTAACCATTCATTCTGCTGGTTATAAGGGTTTACATTCACTCGCTCTGCAGCAGCTTCTCCTCTTGTCCATTGATTTGATCAGTCCTGACTGGATTAACTGATCAATTATCCTCCCTGCAACTCAAACTGTTGCTACAAGATAAAAATAACTCATGATAAGTTTTGCCTGTGCTGTGTTCACAGGCCCGTAAAAACATCAACGACCACCACACATAGAATTTAATTCTGTGAAACCTTGCCCTTATTAAATATCAGTAACTTTTTTTTAGGTTATTAAAGTTGTAACTAAGACTCAAAGATTCAAGCAGCAAAAGCAACAGTCAGTGTCTGTAAATGAGAAGCTGCTACCTGCATGTTTTAACCATCTTTACTAATACATGTAGAGATAAAAAGGTTCAATCGGAGATTTGTTAGCATTGGAGCTTATTGGAAACAAATTTCATCAGTTTTAAATAGCCGTCAAAGCTGATATCTCTAGAATGTGGCAGTTCAAGTGTTTGGAAACATCTGATGTGCTTGTTTGGCTCCTGCAGTCTAAAAGTACCAAAGCCAGCTCCGATTTACTTGTAGCCAGAACCATAATTTGCAGTTCTTACAGCACTGAGAGATGCTGCTGCTGCAGCAACAACACTTGATACTCAATGACATAAACCAAAATGTCATTCCCTTTTATTTCTAGGCTCCAAAAGGCAAGTGGCCTTCAATCACTGAAAGGCTGGTGCCCACTTCCCACATTTGAATTAAGTGAGTGGGTTTCGATGACCATAGTCAAACACTGAAAACATATCTGACAGGACTTTGATTGTAAGAACATACATAAAACATGCCTGATATTGCGAAAACCTTGCTGATCTTGTAACTTTAGCCTATGAAATTTCACCTGCTACAGATACATGTCTGTCTGCTTCCTGACCGCAGTTTCACCATGCTATTTTAATTAATTTACTTAAACGAAATAAGAAACAAATACAAATTCAGTTTCATTTTAGTTTTGCTTTCTTGGCTGTTTTAGAGGTTAAATCTGCATCCCTAGTTTCAACTTGGAAGTCAATATTGTAAGTACATGGAGAAATACAGAAAGCCAAATCATAAATGATTTATGAACAAGCATGCGTACCTGCAAAGCGTCTACATTTTTTATGTGTTACCCTGTGATGTTAACTTATATTGCAATGTTCCAACTGTTCTAGCGTTAAAAGTGTACATTATGATCTGGAAATGGCTTCAGAAAAAAATGTTTACAATGGGTTTGACCTCCGTATAAGGGTAACTGGTTAGATAACCTATGAATAAAACACCTTCACATAGTGTCATCTTGCCTTTATGCCTCTTGCGTGAAGTGCTCAAAAAGGTCCTGGCTGCCAACCAGTCTGTACTTTGTTGTATGTGAACGTGCTTTGTTTCGCTTGAAAAAACATCAGTGAAGTCGCCTTTGCAAGCTTGTTTTCAAATAGCATGTGATCCATGGTTCTGCCTTGATCTCCAATTAGTATAAAAATAAAAAAATAAAAAAATAACAAGGCAAAACTATAATAAAAGGACAGATTGTCAAAGGAAAGAGAAGTGTGATGATAAATTAAGATGTTAGTGGGGGGCTGTCTGCACGCTATCATCCTTCTACTACCTGGATCAAAAGCTTTTTTATAACCTTGACAGGGGATTTCCCTCAGCTGGCATCTTTTAATAGATACTTTCAGTATAAAGAAACAATATAACATGTATATAACTGTGCTTTCCAACACAGAGTTTTCTTAGCAGCCGATCTAAACAGATTGCTTCAACCTAAAAATTTTTGGGACATTGTGTATTTATTACACAGAAGAAAGGCTATGAAACTTATACACTCACACTTAAAAAGTGGTTTAATTTTAAAGTCAGTCTAATCTATTTTCAGTCAGCAAGGCCAAAAGGTTCCTCAAATGTAACAATGACTCTATCATAACCCATTCCTGTTTACAACATGATCGTTTCATAAAGTAGCCTTTGGTAGTTCTGGTTATAACCATTTGTGAAGAATGCAATTTGTCGGCTTCTTGTTTTGGAGCTCCCTCTCACACATCCACATCAAATCCAACTGCATGCAAGTAATCTGTAAATTGGAGAGCCTAATTACCAAGGAAGAACTGCCGTAAAGCTGGTAAATTACAGACCAAGCCTGGGCATTTCATGTCACGCAGTCCTTGAAGTACAGAGCTTAAATACAAGCTGCATAAGGGCGGTCCCCAATACCATATTTGGGGCTCCATACCTTCAGTATTACTCAAATATTTGAAGCTCCAGGAGTTTGGTTTGCTGTATTTTTGTTATCATAGATAAATTATGGACCTACAGAAAGCTCAAAACAATAACAGGCTCTTTTATGGGTGGTTAATACCGGACGACCCCTGATACAACATTATCATGATAAATAAGTCATGTTACAATTTAATTGTGATTTTGAACAATTTATGATAGTGATGCAATATATTGCATCTTATTAAGTTTTTTCAGCTGCCAATATGTCCCCAATGAAAAAGTTTTTTTTTTAAGATTACATTTTCAGTCATATCACAGCAAATAATTTTTCTTGCAGCAAAATCTATCTAATAGGATGAAAAAATACTTGATTTTGATTAGTCTAGTTGGCTACCAAAAGTTTAATTTGTCCTTTGTAATATTAATAATTTGTTTAATCAAAAAAAAAAACCTGGCGCCCGTGTATCTACAATAGTGCGACACTAAATATCCCATTGAGCATTGAGCCACTCTCCTCCCACCAAACGGTCACTTAAACATCTGTCTGATCAGCTCCAGCTAACACAGCAGCCGAAACTTAACTTTTAAACAGTCCGATCATGCCGGCACAAACAAGCCGACTCAACTGGTTTAATCCGTAATGGTTTTGCGGTGAGGTAACATTAGCCATGTGATGCTAACAGTTAGCCCTGTCACTGTGCTGTTTTGCAGGAGGACTCTCGTAAACTGTACTGTATAAACTGCTCTCATGATAAATAATCAATATCAAAAATGTAAATCAATATGTATATCAATGTATGGGAGATACTGTTATATGTATTTGTAATTTCTTTACTGTCATTTCTTAAGAAAATAATTAAATACATCAAACAAATATTTGAATTCCAGAATTTGAATCCTATACCTAATCAACAAATGAATATGTGAATAGTCAGATGTTTGGGTCTATGTCCTGCAGGAAAAACATTTAAAGTCTATTTTTAAAGTCAAAATGACCCAGTGGCAGTTTTTGGATATGTGTAATCCAGCCACTTCCGGTGTTAAATGTGGGAGCACAGCCTGCAAGAAAGAACGCTTCCTACTCAGAGCAATGACATCCATCCATCAGCTTTTTGTAACCCATCCCTGTGGCACACTGGCTTTACCCTTCACCCCCATAGCCAGTGGGAAAGAGAACATGATGCACATAGTTTTAACTCTGCACACATAGACCCTCTCTGGCATTCGGCATATGCATCAGCAGACCTGACAATATGACAGGGGGAGACTCCACATCCACAAGGTCACGCTAGAGGACGACGAGACAGATCGGGGAGCATCACAAGCAGAGCACCACAAGGGCAACGGGAATAGAGACTGACTGCAAAAGACGAGGGAACTAGTTGGAGAGGGGGAATGAATCAACAAAAACTGTGCTGTCAGCATCCCCAGGGCCAGCAGGGAGCATTAAGTGAGTTGACGTGGGACGCTGCGTCTCCCCCTTTTCTCCTTCCTGCTCTCTTCCCTTCCATTTCTCCCTTTGTCTTTCTCTCTCATCCATATGGCAGATTCCACCTCTTCCCCTCCCCCTGCCCTGCTGCGCACTCTATTGAAATGGCCTCTCTCACTCCCACACACAAACCCACGCTTGCTTGCACAAGCATCCCACATCCCCTGAGCCATGTCTTATTTACGGTTCGATTACGGCCGACCGCCCTCCAGGACGAACGTCCTCCTCCGCCTCCTCTGCCTTGTGCCCAGATGTTGCTCAAATAATTAGGGGAAAACCTGTTTTGTCCACTGGGGTCATAGGAAAACATCTGTGGCAAATGCAGCACGGAAGCTGCAGCGGCATCATCGTCAAGGCGCTGGTGTCGGAGAGAATGATGGAGCCTGACATGCATATACAACCCACAGCAAACACGGCTATTTATCTAAAAACACACAGGAGCAGTGGGTTTTTTTGGGTCAATTCGTGCAAAAAGCGCACCTCAAACAACACAAACGCTACTGTAAATACAGACAGCAAATCCCTGTGCAATACATAAGTTAAGAGCAGAGGGCTCTGCAGCAAGTGTACACACACCTCCACAGAACAAGGTAATAAAGTGTGCGCCAATGATTGAACAGAACCCCTGGGAGGCACAACACAGCACTATCCCTGCTACAGAGGTGAGTAATAGGACTGCTACGTCTTCCTTCCAAAAACCACTAGCGCTGCCTGTCTGCCTGCTGACGCATTCCACCAGAGTCTGCAACTCTCCGCTCTGCAGCCTGTAGCAAACTGTGAGGATGCAAAGCCCCTCTGTGGGATACAAACACCTCCTTCACATGGGCTGGTGAACGTAGCAGCCAGCCTTAATGTGACATGCTTTTGATGAATATTAAGAGGTCTTTTTACTGCGCAGAGTGTGGGCGTACCATCAGGTCAGGGATTATCAGTGCTGAACAACCTTTTTACAGAAAGTATTCACAAGTTGCAGCACAGCATGGAGCAAGAAAACAGCACATATTCAGATTTGAGGAACCGGAGCCAACTGTAGCTTTAAAAAATGACTTAAATGAGTACTTGCTTATAGAAGTGTTGAAGATTAATTTTTTTCATCCTCTATTTATGGCTGGGCAATATATCCATATTATATTGATATATGTGAATAGATATTGTCTTCTATTTTGAATGTCATCATATCGTAAGTGTTGCCTTTTCCTGGCTGCATTACAGTGAAGTGCTGCAATTATTTAACTTTTCAGACTGTTCTAAATGTCCTTTAATTTGCCCACTATACTCATTATATTCACATTACTGATGATTCTTAAAAATGACTGTATAAATATTTTGTAAAAGCACCAAGTTTCCACCTCTACAATATCGTCAAATTAAAGAACTCGAGGTATTTGGTCAAAAAGAGAAAATCACTTTTGCCACTATACATAAGTCACAATGCAATATCACTGCAATTTTGAATGTCTTGCTCGGTGCTGAGTATTGCAATAAGATACACTGCAATCCATTGCAATTAATTACCTTTTTTCAAATGCATCTTATCACCAAAGGACAACTCTGTCAACATCTAAGATACAGTTTTTCCTCAGTCATTTTTATTGCAGCAAAATGTATTTAGTGGACTAATGAAATTATTCCAGTGGGCTACCAAAAGTTTTATTTGTATGCGTGATATTTCTAATAAAATAATCAATATTTTGGCATCCCTGTGACAAAACAATATTGGGGTGCCCGGCAGCTCACCTAGCAGCAGCAGCTGCAGGTTCAATTCCAGCCCACTGCCCTTTGCTGCATGTCATCCCCTCTCTCACCCCATTTCAAGCTATAGCTGTCCCACCAAATAAAGGCAAAAAAGTCCTAGAAAAAAAGTACAAAACAAAAAACAATAAAATATTGCTGTAGTGCCCCCCCCCCCCTAATCTTTGTGTTATGATTTTGTTGAGATATTCATTCATTTCATTCATTTTCCTTAACTTCTTGTCCTCGTAAGGGTCACGGGGGGGCAGGAGCCAATCCCAGCTGTCAGCGGGTGGAAGGTGGAGAACATGCAAACTCCGCACAGATGGGCCCCCGCCCACCGACCGAACCCTGTTCCAACCGGGTTTTGAACCAGGGACTCTCTTGCTGTGAGGCAACAGTGCTAACCACAACGCCACCCCTTGTTTTAGCAATTTATTTAAACAGCACTCTGGTCAACGTTTATTGTTTTTAAATGTGCTCTATAAATCTGTGTGATTTGACAACTTCTAATCGACCGAACATGGATTGAAGTTGTCAGGGCTTACCCTGTGTTTTCACGTGCATTAAAATATGCATTCCATTATTTATGCTTTTGTTTAACAAACAAAAACATGTCAAGTGTCAATTCATAACAAGATTGCAACTAACAATTATTTTTTTATAATAGATGAATCACTTTGTCTATAAACTGACATAGAGTAGTAAAGAATACAAATAAAATTTACTTCAGCCCAGAGACAACTCTTAAAAGTGCTTGTTCTACTCAACCAACAGTCCAAAACACAAAGATATTTTGTATATGACAAAAGAAAAAGGACATCTGAGTTGCAAACAGGAGTGTAAGTTTAATTTTTGCTTGAAAAATGAACTGACTGAATTATGTTTCTTTTTTTAATAATTACAAATTAATGTTCTGACTGTTTATCAAAATCTAATAACTGAAAAGTCATTAAGTTCAAGACTATGAGCCCTTTGTCCATGAGAGGTGAGCAGACGGGGTCGCATAGTTGTGGAAGGGAAGTCTAGAGTGGCTGGCCATCAAATCCAAACAAAAAGCTTTGTGTTTGGCAGGAGAAGGGAACAAGTTGCAACAAAAGCTCCTCACAGTACAAAAACATAACTGGCCGAAGACCAAGCGGCACACATTCTTTTACTTGAGACTTCTGAAGTGTGGATGTCCCTTTCGAGCGGCAGATGTATAATCACACTGCTTTTTCAGTTTTCCATCCGAATTCTCCTCTCAAATCCTTCTCTCCTTTGAAAAACCATATAGCCGAGGCAGCGGAGGGATTTTTACAACAGAAATGCTCTGCTGTTGCTTTGACCCCTGCTCACTTAAGTAATGGTTGCTTATTTTAATACTGTAAGTCTCTTCAGACAAGTGGATCAGCAAACTGCCAAAAATGTAATTTAAATGGAAGTGTACAGAGAAGCAGCCATCTGCCCTGCTAATCCCAAACAAAGAGTGTTACTGAAAGTGTTGTTCCCAGACTTTTAAATGGCCCTCGCTGTCACACTGCCATTTAAAGGCAACACAACACTTCTTCTGCAAGTGTGTGTGGCTCATTGTTTAGACCCCGTCTGCCTGACGGCGCGCTCCACCAATTCTATTTAGGTCATCAGGTTGAGTTACGACACAGCTCAATAGTTTCGCCTAATTGAAAGAATCATCCAGGTAAACGTATTGTGTCTGCAGAGGTCACTATAGTCCAATGTATACACAATGTAATGTATGAAATACAAATAAGGCTCAACTCTGAGATACTGTCAGATCACAAAAGTTTTCCTTTTTGGAGGGATCAAATATTTTTAAAGTTAAAATTTTGCTGAAAATGGGGAAGAACAATAAAGTGAAAGGGATGGAATTACTTGGTGATGGAAAAGCAGCATTTCTGTCAGGAAAGATATTCACAGAATATTTTACTGATGAAGTAGGTGCTATAGAAATGCATATAATAATAAACAGAACAGGGAAACACAGAAATAACAGAGTCTGCATGAAATGTGAAGCAAGTGAAATTAGGAATAAATGCTTATGTCTAAAATAATCCCAATTAATGGTGTCCTGCCGTTGAGGTAAAAAAAAAAAAAAAACATATTTTAAAATTCATGGTATTTAATTTTGGTTTATTCTTTCGGCATGTTTTTCTCAACTGATTTTTTAAGAGCTACTTCAGCTACATCGAAGCTGAAATTGTAAACTTTTCAAATGCCTTTGAGACATGAGGTTGAATGCTAATAATTCTCACCGCTTCCACTTCATGACATCAATAAACAGACTACTGATTCTATAGTCTTGCCTGTGGGATAAGAGTTTAATTTAATATTCACTAATATGCTCCAGGACACTTCGATTTTCACTTCTGAAAACAAAAGCTTTGCGTAAAATGCACACTAAAAAGGACAAACACGCAGGCTTAATCGCATACTGCAATATAAGGTGTTGATGGAAATGTAAGCCTCTTAAAGGAAAGGGGAAAAAAAAAAAGCCGCTAATGAAAAGTTCAGCACCATGCAGTGCACATTTGAAAAGTGTAAGATTTGGGAGAGGTGCTAAAAACTCACACCTGCCTCTGGTACAGCAGGACATCCTAATTTAGGCACATCTTTCATCACCACTTGGTCAGAGTGAGAGAGTGTGTTGCCTGGGGAGAAAATTCTCAACCCTGGGAATAACAAGGAGCATGTGCGTCGTGAGTGTGTGTGCATTTGCCCATGGAGAGATGTCTCTTAGGCAAACGCGCCGTTAAAAAACTGACAGAAGGAAAAAGCCGAAGTGACACTACAGACGCCTCCTTACAGAGAAATAAAACACTGATGATTCATGTGATTTACAAATAATATCAACACTTTATTTCTATCAGCTTGGCTGAAGAAGCAGCAACACAGGAAATCAAGAGGAAATCAAGAGGGCTGCCAGTGTGAGAGTCCCATTTGACTGCAAGTGATGAACTTTGATGTGATCCTACTACTGACACACTTGTCAGATGAGCAGTCAAAGGCTAAGAGCCAGAGCTTAACTGACAACATAGCAAGCATTCACCCAAAACTAACAGCAAGGCCACACTGGGAGTCGAACACTGTGATTATAACTTTATGAGGATTCTTCCTTTCATCATGAGTGGATGTAAATCTAGAAGGGAAACACATACTTGGACACCTGCAGTGTCTGCAGCTAGAAATATATTACGGTCACCATTTCAAATACTAAGGTATACTGTGTATTTGCAGCTGTGAGTGCTGCTTTTAGGGATGTCAATGGTTAACCATAAATTGATGAACCAATGATCATATTTTTCACCCAGCTCAATCAACAGTTAAGTTTCACTTTCACTGCGCATGCTGTTCTGCTGCTCCCTCTCTGCCCAGAATACACCCTGCGCTCCGTGAATATGTATCTCAATAGCGTTCCTAATGAATTGTACAGCTCCAAAAATGGAAAAACTATTCAAGGTGACAGATGTTTCATATGTGGCGGGCTGCCACAAAAAAAAATGATGTTTGGGAAACCCTGTTCTACATGGGACATGGGATATGTAACAAGGGGTAATGAATAACTTAATTAGTCATTACTCGTGTGAGGACATATACTTAAAAGGAGTCTATCTTTAAAAATATGGATAAAACCAAAAAAGCTGTGTGGAGGCCTTTGCAGGTTCCCAAATCGTTCTGTGAGGATTCTTAAAAATGAATCACTAATCTGCAAAGGATCAGCTGATAATAACGACATTAAACCCTGTCATCAGTATCAACTCTTGTCAGCCTGTGTGAGAACATCCATACCTGCTGCTATGGTCCATTCATTAGGGGGAAACCCCTCACAGTGACTGGCACAAAAAGAGAAAGAAAGAGAAATGTGTGAATGACCAAATTCCCAAATATATTTTTAAAAGGAAAACCTAAACTAACATGTCTATACAGGTCTTTCAGAAACCAACCATGGAATCAGTCCTGCATTTAAGTTTCTGAGGCTCTTTTTTAAATTATTATTTTAAATGGATACATGAAGTAACTTGGTACTGACGAATAAAATCTAATATTTCATAGTGGTGATTTGCTACTGCAGAACAAATGACCTGCAACTTTTGGCAAGTAGAGACAGAAAATAGAGAACATTCCACTGTGGCGCACACTGATTTTCCACTACTGAAAAAACAATGCTGTCATTATCTGTCACAAATGTGGGCTGCATGCTGAAAAAATTCCAGCAACTGAAAAACTTATTAAGTAAAACTTATTATTAAGTATTCTCCCAGTGAACGAGCATAACATATATGGCCAAGATGTATATTAAGTGGCATAATGGCGTGTTTAAACTTAGACCGGTCCATTGTTGCTCTCTACTGACTGATAGTGTGTGGTCTTATGAATATAAAGCCTACAATAAAACTTACAGGCCTCCCAGGTGACCAAAACCATCCAATTATACAGAGCACTTTATTAAGAAATTTTCGAAAACCAGTGAGCGTGTTTTGACGACTGCATCACTGCAGTGGTTTCTGTACAAGCAGCACTGACACAAATTGCTCAGGGGCAGAACAAATCCTGACCTGTTTTATAGAAACAAAGGGATCAAATTAAAATGTTCCCACTGAGTGAGCAGAGTACACAAATATGCCCCCATGGGCCAGCAGCACCTGCTCCGCTCTGCTCCCAGCAACCCCCACACCCCCCATCCATTACTCTGAATCGTGTTTAGATCCAGTGTAGCATCTCTATCACCTCTAGAAAACCCCAAACCAGAGAGAGAAGCTAACTGTCTCATGCACTAATCAGTATGGCACCAACTGGTAAATGAACTCCAGCTTTAAGGCCTCTAGTTAGTCATTTTGGCCATCACCAATTTGGGTTGGTTTTTTTTTTTTTGGAGTCAAAAGTGACCATATTTGGGCAACATGTTGGCGCCTCATTTTTCAGCACTGGATGTTGCTGCTTGCTTCTCATCTAAGGTGTAAAAAGTGTTATTTCCTAGGCGCACACATTATTAACTAATTACATTGGTAATGGCTGGATGTGAATATTTGACTATTCAGATATTCATTTATTGAGTCTGTAATTGGTTTTTTTTTCAATTTTGAGATGGGTAATTTCTTTTTTTAAGAAATAACAACAAAAAAAAAATTTAAGAAGATGTAAATCTCAGTATTTCCCACACACTGATTTATTAGTGGCGCCCCCGCACAATTTATCAACACTGACCCCCATATATTGATTTTCTTTTTTTTTTTTTTAATTATTTAAAATGGGAAAAATCTTACTTCCTGAGAAGGTCCTTTAACACTTTGGCTAACTTTTGTAACACAAACATGAAATGAAGCAAATCTTAAATTTGTTGAAACTACTATACTGCAAACATTAAAAACCCCCCAGTCTCAAGCAACTCCCAAGCAAGAGTGTACCAAGCAAAGCCTCATAACACAACACAGTGTTTCCCACACATTCATTTATTTGTGGCGGCCCACCACTATCAGAACATCTGCCACCACAAAGTGATTTTACATTTTTGGAGCTGAACTGTTTTTTTAGGAGCACTATTCTGTCATCAGCCATTACCACACAAAGACTCTGATTCTGTGGGAAACACAGTAGCCTAAGTGTCATTACACTGTCTTCTGCACCGGACCACTGTGAAGTGTGTATGATTGACGACTACATTATGTTAAATCAGTGATATAGAATGGTGACCCTGCTCGGGGAGCTTGAGTTTGGGCCAAAATAATCAATCACATTATAGCTGATAAAAACACACACACACACACACACACACACACACACACACACACACACACACACAGGTACTTTACTGGTGGTGCTCAGGGACTTCAAATGGGCCTTAAGGGAGTCCTCTACAAGCCAATACAGACATAGAAAAATACCATAAAATCATTTACTTATCAATATCAACGATGGGGTCTTTAACAAAAACAGGTTTTGCTCAATTCTGAACCTTCCATAACAACAAAGGAAGCTAGCTCGACAGGCTGTTCTTTCACAAAGGGCAGTTAGCCAGAAGGTATTGTGGTTAATTGAGGAAGTCTATCTCAGACTGCTGGGGCTTGACCTCCTCACCCTGAGTCACTCCAACACAGACAAAAACAATGTACTGGCCAAATCTTAGCATCATTAACCCTTTCAAACAGGAGCGCTGGAGCGAGCACCCCAGGACAGCACACTGAAAGGCACTTTATTTTGCTTAATCTTGCTCCTCCTTTTCTTTCTATATATAGCCATATCACCAAGGGCTCCGTGCAGAGCTCCATAGAATATAGAGGACGAGAAGGAAACAGAGAAGGTTGATGAATATGAAAAGGACATGCAAACGGAGGAGAGAGGGTGCTTCATTCATTTATCTAGCCGCAGACTCTGTTCAGACGCTCAAAAGTTTAAAGAACAATCCGCTGTTCACGGGCGGAGGATTTACTGTCTGACTGTACCTTCTGTAAGAGCACAAGGCCAAGGAGCAGAGAGCAGATTATAAAACAAGAAAAGACTGTTTTCACAGCTTCTCCATGTGGCCTGCATTATTGATGGGCTTAGCCTAATCCACTGCGAATACATGTGCAGCCACATTATGACACAACCCATGTTTTCGGAGGTGATATACGCACACGGTGAACGGCTGTGATGTGAACCTTTGTGCAGATGTCTGTTCCTGTGCATATGTTCACAAAGCTTGCCTGAGATAGTGTTGGAAAAGCACAGAGTGGCTATACTGAGCGACATGGCAGCCCACTATAGCCATACCCTTGGGCAATGTGGCTTTTAATCCAGTATGCTGGAGATCTACTGCAGGTTCATGTAAAGGCAATGACAGGTACTCTTCTGTCTTGTGTTTAAGTACATCTGGGAGAGATGAAGCGCAGGGGTAGAGCTAAGGTATCCACCCACATCTTGACAGGAATGTGCTGTATGCACACTTTCCAAACATTTTATTTCACCTTAATAGTAGATTGTGGATTGGATTGTGTGGATGCAATTAAAATACTTTTAGAGAGGAAACAAGGTCTGCTTGCTAGATGCTATGTGGTGTAAAAAAGGTTTTATGACTCAAGTTATTCTGTATGTAAGGTCAAAATAAAGACTGCATTTAACATATATTATATAGATACTTTGCAGATATTTTGACCAGCTTTGTATCATAATAACATGGGTTGAAGGCTGCAAATGATCTGTTAATATTCCCTTCATCTTGCCAGCAACCAGCTCTCCCCAGCTACTTTGCCAAACAAAATCACCAGGAAATGCGTAATATGGCAGCCTTAGACCATGGATATAAACAAGACCTGAACACAACGCTGGAGGGAGGGCTGCACTTATTCCTAAAATGTTGCTCAGTAGTGCATGAAGCCAAAACGTCTATTGGATTACCCAGATCTTCCAAATTGTCTGGCCCATTGAGCAAGTGCGCTACAGACTTTTGGCAGCCAAAAGAGTGCTGCCGAACAACTAACTTCTGGTTTAGCACTCTGCTAACTTAAATGGTGTAAAATGATTTAATCATGCGGCTCTTCCAGACTGTCCAGTTGTTACTGGGCTAAATGGATCCAATAGTAAAACAAGTCAAATAATGTCTATGAGAAAAAGTCTTTTTGGGCCCCATCGCATCACGTGATGGACCCAGAAAATGTAATTCCGCTTTTGGCCACAATGTAAAATTTGCTTCAAAACTCAGCACAGTTCTTATGGACCTTTCTAGGTTGTGGCCCAAACTACAGATTGTACTTTCTAATTTTTGTATGCGGACACCAAGTGTGTAGAAGCATATACAGAGAAAAGGCCCTCTTTCTCAAATTCAGACCAAACAGTCAAACTAAGCTCTGCTGACCAAGATTCTGTTACCAAGGTGCCTATTTTCTACTAATTTTTTTTCAAAACATAATTTAATTTTTGATTATCACCTTGTATTACATCAACAATCAGTGGGACATTTACTGGTGCAGCGCAGTGAATTCTGGTAGTTGTAGGTTTTCTACTTCTTGAGCAAACGCAAATACCACAGTCTCTTTTTGCTGTTTTCTCAGGTTATGTTACACCAATTTAAAAATATCTCTATTTTCTTCTTTTCTTCAGGCTTTAGACTTCCTGTGCACTAAATGGAGGACATTGAAGTGAAATAGATACTAACGTTGGAAAACAGTGCAACAATAATCAGATACTTTGAAGATTAATATGTTTTCATATGTTTTTTTATGTCTCTAATGACAGTCCTGGCAACACAAGTATTTTTGCTGTGTAAGTCTATTAGTTCAGCTATTAAGATGAAACAAAAGACTGTGGGAAGCAAATCTGTTGTTTTTTATTCCTGACAAAAAAAAAATTGATTTATTTGATAAGTATTGATGACTTGATAAAAATCAAAGTATAACAGATGTTGTCACGGACAATATTGAAGTAGACCTACTTCCATAGTGCCAGATGGTCTTACAATTTGGGCCAACTTCAACTGTCATCTCTCAAAAAGGTATAATCTATAGGAGGTGGGTTTGCCAGTTCTGCCTCAGGCAAAACATACCCAAGGAACTAACAATATAAATGCTGAGTCAGCTGCTTGATATATAATAAAAATGTCAATGTCTGAGAGCATTTACCAATCATACTTTACAATGACTAACATGCTTCTATAGCTGACAAACACAAAAAAAACCCTAAATCTTTGCATTTAACCCTCACCTAGTCTACTGTAGGTTGTAGGTTGTGGCTATGTAGCCACAAAGTTATGGCTGGAGTAGAAAGTCTGCAGTTATGAACGTGTGCAACCATTGAAATGTTAAGTACAATACAAAGACAGAATAATTATTCAGGCAGACCGAGACTTACCTCAACCAGCAAAGGTTACAGAGCAGAAATAAACATTCAGACCTTTCTACAATCCAAATACTTGATATTTTGCATATTATTGTTAAAACATGGAATGCTGCTGTTATTTCATGAACATCACCAAAAAGCAGTGACTCTTTTCAATGTTACTTCATGACAGCATTCAGCGTGAGACTCCAACAAAATGCCAACATTGGAATGGCAAATCAGTAACACACCTTTTATACAGAGCAAGCACATGATTTTCTCCCCAGCAGGGACACTGCTGTCAAATCAGAGTGACTTTCCCTCCCTGCAAATATTCTGCACCATACGCCTTTTCTTGCTAAATCAACATACGTTGCATTTTTAGCAAAATATTTAGATGAATTTTGCTTTGATTTTAATTTGCATGCATGCACAAGGAATAATAATAGCAATCATCTGTTGGCTAGTCTGACTAGCATTTCGGCAGACGAGTGGTCCAGTGGACTATGAGCAAGTGTAGTTGCAGTGGTTTCATGAAGGACTTGTCCTGCCCTCAGTAGCTCTAACATGTGAGTGTGTTGTGTGCACAGCATTGACTGTGATGTCACATTCACGCTCTGATGCTAACCTTGTCTGGCATATGCATTAGCCCTTTCTTCTGTTTTCACTGAGAACTCATCTCCAGTAAAAGTGAAAAGAGGTTACAAAATTCCTTAAAAAAAAAAAAAAGGTTATTTTTCTTTCTCAAATTAAAGAGTGATACATTACTAACTTGGGATTGTGTCACAATTTTAATGTATACTGCATGAATAATGACCGCAATTTGCGGCTTTCTGCTCACCACAATATGGTGGCAGGGGTGATGGGGCGGCATTGATGCGGCCCCCCTAAGGGAAGTGCAGAATGTCTCCGCCACACAAGTTGGGGTCATGCTGCTTTATTTGCACAAACCCCTACCCCACACCATCATCACTCTATTTTCCAAAATTACAGTCCGTCGTCCCATACTGAAGTATGTTTATCAGAAAGCCAGACAGTCTGTTAGGGAAAAACCCTTTATCTGGGCTTCTGCTTCTGTACCTTACAGTGAAAAGAAGGCCTGGTTTGATGTGGCTCTATTGTGGAGTATGACCTCAAGAGAGGGGGCTGATGCGATCCACAAATGCTGAGTGCACAGAACTGTAAGGTAGAATGGGTAAAAAAGTTTTGGGGATTTTTTTTCATAGTTGTTTTTTGTTGCTTTGAAAAGCAAAGTGCACTTAACATGGCATGCCTTGCAGGTCAAGGGGAAGTCCAAAGAAGAAAGGAGTTGCTTTAGTACGCTTTGTACTGACAAATGGCACGACAGACAGAAAATAAGTCTTGCTACAAAATGCAAAAGCTCTCAGCAGATACTGGCTGACTTTTCTCCTAACAAACTTTCACTTTAACTGAAAATAGTGGTGAATTAAAAATTAAACAGCCTTGTTACAAACTTGGCGCCTTTTCTTCTAAAAGATATTTCTACTATATTGCTTCTGAAAGGGTTTTAGGAGTGGTATAAAAGATGCATATATACTTGGAGTGTCAATGAAATATATGTAATTGGTAAACCACAGGTAAAATTTTTGAACACACACACACAAACACACACATATATATAAAGGTCTAAAGGTTAATTTTGCTACTTTTGAGTTTGCTGCACATCACACTACCCAGGTCTGCTAGGAGTTAGCTAAATCGCAGCACCACTCATTATGTGATTACCACGTGATGCTTTTCCGACCCAACAGCGTTGTTGTGGAAACATAGTGCCTACCCACCGGTCTGTCCTCAGCTCGCCCCAGTGAGGAAGAAGCTCATGAAACACCTTTAGCATTGTGGACTTTGTTATCACTGTTAACGTTGTTACCACGGTTAGCAGTGTTAACACAGCTGGTGATGCTTACATAGTGAGCAATGCTAAAGAGGTCTGCAGCTCAAATGAAGTGGCTTACTCAACGGGGAAAGACTGGCGATGGGCAAAATGTCCCCACAGCAACACATTCCACCACCAAGAAGGTTATCAGCTATAATGGCCAAAGGAGCAGCGCCACTAGCAAGCTAACGTTAGCTCCCACCTGACCAGTGCAGAGCGGCAAAGGAACCAGTGGAGACCAAAGTCTAAGCACTTGGCACGTTTCCACATGTTAACTTGGTAGGCTGACTGTCCCTCAGCAGAGCCAACAGAAAATAATATAAAAGACAAGACATTTACAGCACAAATCCTAAAAATTTCTTCACCTCTAAATGGGAAGTACATTGAAATGCAGCGCTAAAACTCGCCAAGGCAATAAAGCACAGCACTTAGGAAAGGAAGGGCTAGGGGCTTTTGTTTAAAAAATGAACAGTTAGTTACCGGTTAATTGGTGTTGCCCTTTCAAAAGCAAAATTAAGTGAAACTGACATCCCTGATACACACATACCTAAAAATACATTATACATCCCTGCTCTGTTGTATTTCCACCCCAAGCACACAGTGGTGTGTACTACTTTCCAGAAATACATATAGAGTGTTTAATTAAAAATATGTGGTAAAAGACAAAAAAAGATTTTTTGTGTTTACACCAAACAATTTTAAATAATATCCGGTCTCATTTAAAGCGAAAGCTAAGGATTCTACAGTATGATCGGAGCACAAAGCCTCGGAGACAGCATTATTCAGCCCATCATTATATCTGTGCAATACACCATAGATAAATTTATACCCTTGACCCTTTACTTTCCGGTGCTTCAGTGGAACCGTTTGTAATTCAAATTAATAAAGGCAACCATGACTGCCCGATAGTCTAACAATAATGTACAAACATCATAATATGCATCTTACATATATCCTGTACACAACTGTGAGTGTATGACTTTGACGCTAACTTACATGGACAGATATTTCATATCACCCAGTTCATGCCTCTCAGAGGCTTTGACACTGGACTGTAGCTTGTAGTTTGCAACAGTAGCCTTGAGCCAACGTTATCTATTACACTATGTTTAACACAGACTGATCAACTGATTGAAGCTGGCCACTCATGTAAAATTAAGTCAAAAATCAGTGTAAGTTTTAATTTCAACTGGGTGGGGAACAACGTCATTGCAGAACAACTGTAACTTTTGGCAGGCAGTAAAACAGCAAGGTCATCTGCAGGCTCATTTTCTCATGGCAAAGATGTGAAACTCGCATGGACTCAGTGGCACATGGACAGTATTTACATTGTGCTTTTCATGCCGACTAGAATGAAGTGCTTTACAAAGCCTCTCAATCACCCACACATCCACACACATCACTGTCACTTTAGGAATCACATAAAAGAACAATAACTCATCAAAGTGTGATCAGAAGAAAAAATATTTTTAATTCATTTTTTGCACTACTTCCTTGCAGAATTACCAGGGCGCAGGCCCCTGGAATCACAGCAACAAGTGCAAAAGGTCCCACAGATTTCATATGACTCAACACTTTGACCACATTGTGTAAAGCACCTCAACATTTGGCTTAAAGTATCTTAGAGTCAGGGGGTATCGCAGGGTAGTCCCTATGCAACAATTAGCTAGCCAGTGGGACACTGACAGGGATTCAAATGCACTAATATGCACAGGTGACCAGCACAGCTACAACAACAAACCACAGAGAAGCTGGAATTTACAACACAAGGTTTCCTACACATTAATTTATTTGTGGCTGCCTGCCATAGGCAAAACACCTGCTGCCAAGTTTGGATTTTATATTTTTGAAACTAGGCTGCTCACTAGGACTGCTATTGGAATACTTATACTATTTGATTATGCATTGCACCACACATTAAGTGCATGCTGGGCCAAGATGCAGCAGCAGAACATCAAGCGCAGTAAAAGTGAAGCTTAATCATTATTTGCGCAGCAGCTCTACAGCAGCTGAACCTCTTATTTTTCAAACTGATCATCTCTGACACGGTCAAAAGATCATTTATTCACCCTAAGACTCAAACTTTACAAACAGCTGCTGAGGAAAAAAAATAACTTATGACAAGTTACGCCTGTGCTGCATTCACAGAGCCATAAAAACAACCAGATTTAGAGGGGGGATACAGAATTATAAAAAAGACACACAAACACACACGCACACACACACAATAACAATAACAATAATAATAACACACAAACCTACAAAACACATCTCAGAAAATGCCGTGCAAAATAAGCTTGAATGATTAGAAAATCATTCGATTTAATGCAGAGTACCTTTACTGGCAGTAAGAAGCGGACAGTCTTTAAGTTTCTAGGGACTTAAACCACTTGCTTCAAAGTTTAAAAAGAAAAATGGAAATTATCCAAGTTATTAACTTCACTGTGTCCTACACATTTACAAGATGTACTAACAGTACATCTTTCAGAGCTTCATCCTGGTTCCACTTTAGCAAATTATATTAACTGTATTCACTTCCATTTTTTACTTGAGGGTTAGTTTTAGAAAAATTGGCTCAAATTAGAGAATTTTCAAAAACTTTTCTGGTTGTCTGAGCAATCGCACTGCCTGCCCCATTGGATAGATATAAAGTGGATTGGATGTAAAGCTGTGGCTACCACATTCACCTCATCTATGACTCCTCTGTGTCTCATCCACAGCAGAGCCAACTTATCTTCTCACAAGGATTGGGACTGGTGCAAATATACTGTCGGCTGGCACTGGCATGCCTGAGCTAAACGCATTCTTAAGCTCTAAACTGATTACAGGTTGGAACATCCCCTTCCTTTTTCAAATGAAGATAATGCAGCTCATGTGTATCGTGCCTTCTCAAAACTTTTCTCATATTTGGGGAAACTAAGAAAAGCCTAGACAGGAAGGTGGCGAGACAGCTGAGTGTCACACAGGAGCGACTGGTTGACGCAACGCCATGAAACGCTGTTTACTAAAGTCAATGTCTATGTGAGAGAGAAAAAAACAGGATGCCTGGTATGTTAAAGCAAAAGTACACACACAGGACAAAGGATGAATAGTTGCAAGCCAAAATTGGCTCACGAGTGGCCACTGATAAGGAGCAGAAAGGAAGTCACTTTGAATTCCATTAAGACATGTATTCATTGCAAACGCTTCAAAAGTGGTGTTAGACAATAGCGGGACTTTAATTGAAGAACCATGCATACCTGCAGACAGGCGGCTTGTTTTCATCCACATTGCAGACTTGTTCATGACACCCTGTGTAATCACTCTTTCTCTAAAGAAAGTCAAATGGACTAAACTTCCTACGAACCTAACGATAAGCCTAGTCTGACATTTGTTTTTGCAGCAGTGACACTATCCTGCCGGGGGAAAGCAAATATGTTCAGGAAGGCATCCAGAGCGGAGGCGGTGAGAGCGATTTTTATTTCGTGCAACCTATGCATTCAAATATTTTGCTTGCAAACAATTACTGGCCAGTCAAGCAGGTGCTCCTCTCGCCAAAAAATTACAATATGCCCAAATTTGGTGCTTGGCAGGTATTCATTTGGTCTGGTAAAAACGGTAGAATCCCTGACACCAAAATAGCTGCTACACAAACAGTCAATCAAAACATGCTGTTTTTCTGAGCTCATGTTTAGGTCATCGATCGTATTTTGTGAAAGCCTGTATTTGCTGAGGGTGACCTTAAATGCTTGCATTGGAGCAACATAGTAATAGGATGTTTATCCTGCAGCTTATCACACCAACAACTGACACTGAGCCCCTGTGGTCTTCAAATGTGTGCGCTCGTCAGCGCCCATCAGCCTCGCAAATCCCGAGGAAATGCATTGTCTTTTTATAGTGCCTTATCCCCATGATGTAGGGCTCAGCCACATTATGGAAAAAAAACAATGTCCTCTGGGCAGGGAACATAGATCGATGACAGGAGCTGCTCTGTCCACACGGAGCTGTGTGAAGGTGACGGTTACGATTTTTGTTGCCTTCGGTCATGCATTATAAGAGCATTAAAGGAGAGTTCTCTGACAGCCAGCAAAAATTTATTAGCATGAGAAGTAGCGGTAGCAGCCTCTCTGCTGCTGCGGCGGCTGCATGGGTCCACTAACACAGAGCCAGTGCAGCATCTCGGCTGCATACAGCTTTCCTGAAACGGCACAATGCAGCAGAACTGCTGCTGAACTTTGCTCTCTCACTCACACTCACACACACACACACACACACACACACACACAGAGCCACACGGTCAGTTTGGCACGGTACCCTCCGTGCCTGGTCTAAGCTGTTTTCTCCTCTTTAAACTTGTCACCTCAGCAAGTGGAGCAGTACTGCAGCAGTTTTAGGAAATACACAGTAAGGTCTAGTGCGGCCGGCCCTTTCGGCTCCGTTTTGATCAGTATTTGCTAAAGGGTGCCCCCGACACTGTTTTGTTTTAGCTGACTCCTGCAACTGTTTTTTTTTTTTTTTTGCAATTACTCCCTTAAACTCAGGAAATCAGTTAAATTGCTTTTCCCACACAGCTGCGAATAGATTCAATCATTCCGCATAATTTCTTTAAACAAAAGCATGAGTTTATCAGCAAAGTGCATCTCCTGCTTTGCTGCAAAAAATATCCAACTATGCTGCATTGTTTTAAGGAAAATGCAGGTCTTTGTCAATTGTTTGGGCCAAATCTCACTCCCCACCTCTGCTAACTTGGACGAGGAGCTTTCCATTCCCTTCAAAAGGGAAACACCTCTCGACTCAAGAGCAAATGCTCATACCAGCACGTTATATTCATTTCTTTTAAAAACAGTCCTTCTTCAAGGCAGTGATGGCACCAAAATAAATCACACACACATAATTGTGCAGCACTGCACAGCAGCTTGTAGCTGTGTCTGCACAGATACAGCACAGGCAGTGTAAGCTTTTATCTGCCTAATTTGACTCCATAAAAGATTACCGTTTTGGGAAGGTAAGAGGTCCAATTTAAGTCCACTTAGTTAATAAGTCAAATACTGCTTAGCTACAATAATTATATAGCGTGATGAGATGCTTTTAAGTAAGCACTTGCAATCCTTCCTGAGACTTTCAACCCTTCAAGTTCCAGGGACACCCCTCTTTAAAAATCCCAAGTTTACACCTGCACACCTCTCCTAAAGACGCACAGTAAATAAACTTAAGTGTTGAAAGTTAACTGTATCTTTCCAGCAATTTCAGGAATAAACATAAAGACTTTTGTAACATATGGTAACCTGTTTAAAGGGACAGTTCACTTTTTTTTTCTAAATGCATATTTTTTCTCTTACCTGTAGTGCTATTTTTAAATCAAAATTATTTCGTTGCAAGTGTTGTAGACATCAGCTGAAGAGATGTTTGCCTTCTCTTCAATATAATAGAACTACATGGCACTCAGCTCCAAAGCTCAAAAAAAAATTCAACCGATAAACTCAACAGCAACGTCTCTTTACAGAAATCATGACCCGTTTATTCAAGATAATCCACAGACCTTGTTGTGCGCAGTTTTATGTAGGAACTATTTTCTTTCTTCTGAACTACACCTGCCACCTGTCACCTCACAAATGGAAGCATACATCTACTCACCTAGCACTACTAAGCTAGCTAACCTTACAGCTCAACCGAGGAGGACACCATTTATGTTTACATTTGGTGCTCAAAGCGCCAAAAAAATACATTTCAAAAACTCAACAGCGATGTCTCTTTCCAGAAATCAAGGCCCATTTCTTTGAGATAATCCACAGACCTTGTTGTGATTCATTGCATGTGGGAACAATTTCTTCATTTCTTTTTTTTGGGGGGATTGTGTTTTAGTTTGGTTTTTTTTCCCTTTATCAGACAGTTAAGAGTGTAAGGTGGGAAGAGAGAGGGAACAACATGCAGCAAAGGTCCACAGATCGAACTGTAACCTGCTGCTGCAGCGGCGCCGGAACTATTTTCTTTCCAACGAACTACACCCACCAACCGTATCACAGCGCAGAAGGAAGCATGCATCTACTCGTGGACAAGATAAAATAAGATAAGATAACACTTTATTGTCCGTTTGCACGGAAATTTGTCTTGCATTACAAGCTCATCAATCCTCACGAACGGCTCGGCAAAAAGGCTTGTGCTTGCGACCGCGTAAGATGTAAAGATTAATGGCATCCTCCTCGGCTGAGCTGTAACGTTAGCCAGCTCAGTGGCGCTAGGTGAGTGGATGCATGCTTCCATCTGTGAGGTGATACGGTTGGCAGGCGTAGTTCAGTAAAAAGGAAATAGTTCCTACATGAAACAGCTCACAATAAGGTCTGAGCATTATCTTAAGTGTACGGAAAGAGACATTGTTGTTGAGATTTTCAAATGCTTTGGGGTTTTTTTTTGGTGCTTTGAACACCACAAGCCGAGCACCATCTAGTTCTATTATATTGGAGAGAAGGCAGACGTCTCTAAAGCCGATATCTACAACAATCGGCAACTTACTCCAAAACAATCCAGACTGATAAATAGCACTACAGGTAAGAGAAAAAATAGGGTTCTTTTTTTGGGGGGTGGGGGAACTGTTCCTTTAATCTGTGGCCAATGGGCATCTGTCCTGCAAGAGACTTGTTGAGGAAGAGAGACACATTGTTGTTCACCATTCTCGTGGGATAAGGTTAGCGGGTACATTTTAATGCCTGTACGTAATGTAATGCTCTTGACCTAAATAAGTTGAAATTGTTACTGCAGTGAAAACATCCAAGCATTTTTTTCTTCCTTTTTTTTCAGCAAAAGTGCCCCTGATAAAACCAAAGCATGTTGAGAAGTATTCAGTGCTTTCATAGTGGAGACTCTGGGTTTTATATTAAGGGTCTGATTTTGTTATGCCTTTAAATTAATTGGCACTATCAGGCTACAGTATCCCAGTGTGACACCAGAGGTACACACATTTATCCTAACCAGTGCTGGACCGATGAATCAGTTGATATTTAAACCGTAGAGCAGAGACGGGGCTGTACAGTTCGAGGAAAAGACATAAGAGGAGTGAAAGACAGATGCCTGTCACTGTGCTTGCAATAAAACCTTTTCGAGTAAAAGATGGTAGGAGCAACTTATTGCAACACCAACAATGTTCAACAAGCACAAACTTGTCTCTGTCCCCATCCACCGTCTGTACTCTGCCAAAGATTGTTTATCTGAAACACCACTCCAACATCACTGCACAACTGCTCCAACGGTCCTCTAAAAACCAATAACCAGTCAATAACTCTAGGGGTCAGAAGCTTACATCAATACATTAAGCAAATCAATTTTCAGTTAAATTATGTTAAATTAACTTTCAAAAGTTGAATACTAAACATTAAATACAGGGCTGGGTGATATGGAGCAAGAGAATAACACAATATTTTTCACCAAATACTTCAATATCAATGTTGCGATGATGTAGCCGTGACTAGTGATGCTTTTACAAATAATTAACACTATGACATTTTTGATATTTAATCATCAGTAATGTGGATGTAATGACTAAGTAGCAAATAATAGAAGAAAGGCTGCTAACTTCAGAAAATGACATCACTTGACTGTAATGCGTTCTTTAAAACGAGGGAAAGCCAAAACAATATCTAGTCTCATATCACGATATACAAATAGGTAAGCTATATAAAATATATAAATAGGCTCACTGAGAGGTTACAAAGGAATAATTATGATAATTCTGATAAAATGCTAAAACTCTAAACCTTATTCCAAAGCCTGAAAACAATGAGTTAACAGGGATCCATTCCTGAAGCACAATGAGTCCTTGTCCTTTGTTCGGTTTCAAATATATTTTTTTGTTTCAAACTTCTAATCTAACTATCTAATCTCTGAATTAAGTCAGTTTGGCTCTCTTGTGCATACTGTATCATTAATTTAAATGCTAACAAAATAGATTAATTCATGTTGTTAATTTTCACTTGTTGTGCTGCTAATGTTTTAAATTGTAAGTGAAGACAGAAACTCTACAGATGAACGGCAGTTAGGGAACAGTAACAGAATTACACAGTTTGTCCAGCAATAAAACGAAGATCTCGCAATACCTCATTATCTGATTTTTTTTTCAAGCATGACATTTAATCCATTTCTGCCTAAATGTGTGTCTACAAACAGTTTGGAGATTATCAGCAGGGCAAGGGCAATTTCAAGTGAACTAGTAGCTCCATCTGCCTTGAAAGTGAGCAATGTGTCAGTGGGAGAGAAAAAAAAACAGATGAGCAAACTACATGTGAAAGATGTGAACACAGAATAACACTGTTACACAGGTAACTCTGATTCTCAGATTTAGAATGCAATATTCATTACTTGCAGAAATGGTCTGCAATGTTACCGCAAAATCATATTTTATGCTTGATTTTACTTTTGCTTCCCCACAAAAGCAACAGTGGGAAGCAGATTGGGTATCACTGTGTTTCTAAATAATCCAGCTGTTACACCTTTTGGGAGGAATGACTTCCCGAGTGTCTTTCACATGACAGCAGCCTGAACACAGGCACTTTTAAACACCATGCGCTGTGCTGCACTGTATGTATGTAACCTTTAAGATTCAATCTTTTTTTTTCTCTCCTCGTCGTTTTGTAAACGTGTGTGCAGAGACGCACACAGATCCGAACACTGCAACGCATACCTGCATAACACTTCAATGTGTGACTGCAGCTAGCACAGCGTTAACACTGCTGTATCTCTTTGAATTGGACATGATGCGGTCTCCCGGGTAGACCTTCACAGGCACCACTGACAGGGTAAAGCTGAGGTAAGATGACAGCCATAAATCCCACTATCGCGCTGCACACGCATAAGGAAATTTCTCAACATGTACAGAGGTGCAAGTGCATATTTAACGTTAACCGCCGATGTAATTTTGACCGGTGAGTCCCCGCGTCCGCGCTGCTCCAGAGGATTACCAGGCTAATATTACATAAACACAACCGGAACCCAAATCATATTAGCAACCCCGTTTGTTTCATCCTCCGCAGCCCCAAAATAACACGCTAACAGCCTACTCACGGTTCCTGCTGGAGCGGAAAGTTAGGGTTTCCGGATGCGTTGAAGTCTTCTCCGGCACTTCACTTCAAAACACAGACGAATGTTTTCCTCGGTGTCGTCGCTGGCGTTGGAGGAAAAAAAAAAACACGGACCGAGGCTGAGAGAGCGGTTGTACGGTCGCATGTACTGCAGTGTTCACAGTCTGCTGTCGGCTCTCTTCTTCGGCTTCATATTTTGTCGCGGTCGGTAAAGGAAGTGGTGCATTAGCGCCGCCCTGTGGTGTGGAGGCACCAGGGATGTCACACAGCACATCTTTTAACAATATTGCCAATAATATGCAGTGTTTTCGGTTAGCCTGCTGTGACCTTGAAAATGTCTCGACAGTTCCACCTCTGTGTAAACTAAGAGATATAACTGTCAGTAAACACAGTCTGTTGATATTATTTTGAAATGTAATCATTACTGCAGTGGAGACTCCAATGCAGTGCTTAACAGATAAAATAAAATAAAATAAAATGAAATGAAATGAAATGAAATGAAATGAAATGAAATGAAATGAAATAAAATGAAATAAATCAGTAAAACCAAACAATCAATACAACTCAATTTCTCACTCCGACAAAAAGCTATTCACAACCCTGACCTCACTCCTCAGCAAAGTAATTAACTGCGTGTTGGTTCTCCTGCATGACAGTTATTTACTTCCGCTCAAGATTTTTTCAGTAAAACCACCAAAATGAAATAATAAATATTGACAGCCTGCCAGCAAATATCAATTGTTGTTCTGGACACAGTTATATTTCAGATACCCAGGTCAATAGATCCAGACTATTATTTGGCCAATGATGAGAGTTAACAGCAAGTTTAAAAAAGAAAAAAAACAGTCAAATTTTAAAACCTAATATAGTGAAAACACCATTCCAGCTGCCACAGACAGCATCAAATATCATGTTTGGTAACTGCTGATATTTTGCAACATTTAACCTTGTGATATCCTTGATATCTTTGTCCACTAAAATTGCTGGTCATTACTATGAGGAGAGAGGTCAGTCCCCATCCACAGCAAAATTAAGTAATCTTCCATGCAGCTGCAAATAATTATTGCATTTTCTTTTATTTGAAAGAAATAAGGAAGACAGAAAGATGAAATGCAAAGTAATAATGTCTTGAGTTAATGACTGGAGGGAGATGCATTGTCACCAACATAAAATGTAATGTAAATATTATCTCGTTTAAGTGTTTTGTAAAAAATCACTTGCCACTTTGAGTTAAGCTGATGTAATGCAAATGTCAATAGCAATGTCATCATGAAAAAAATACACCTTTACTGAATCAGCAGACCTCCTCTGATTATCTGGCTGAATTGGAAAAAGTTTCACTGATGAGCGTCCTACCTTCTATAAGACTAGATCTAAATAGAGCCACCTCTGTATAAAATAGGGTGTCCCTCAGAATTATAAAAATCATAATATATTTCATGGATAAACAGGAATCCCAAGATCAGTTACAGTGAGAAGCCCACATTAACCAGCATGACAATGTTGATCTAAATTAACTACATACAGATCAACATTATGATGACTGTAATAATAATAATAATCTCAGCAAGTCTATAGATTACAAGAATGGTGTGATACAGAATTCTCGTTCAGACCTATTGGCAAGAGATTACCCAGTGTTAAAACATACACACACACACATGATTTTCATTTTACAGGATATGATGCTAATGATGTCAGTCTTCTTCCTGAGTAAGAGAAGATAGTTTCTATCTCAGCTGAAACTTAAATGAGTTTACTTAAAAAAGCTTTTTTTATGCAGACCAAGACAGATATATCCTACACCTCTACCTTTGACCTTCTTGCCATATATGAGTTTTGTTTATTCCAGAGAGCAAGACTACCTATGAAGTATATGATAGACTGAATATAATATTATGCTCAGTCATTCTATCTTTGCCATTTCTACCCTTTGTCCTTTGTGCACGTACCCTCTGGAAAGCAAAGTCATCAAAAAAAAAGTGTGCTGAGAAACAGGATAATGAGAACGGGTGTCTGGGTTTAAATTTCCAATCATTTTATTCCGAAATCCCATTAAGGCAAATAGTGACCATTCAATGTGCATTTAATGCAAAATGCAGATATTTCATGCAAAAAAAAGTGATTTCAACCATCATCTGAGATATGCAAACAAACAGTTACAAGCTGCACATTAACCTAAAAGCAGATTATGTGAATGTGCAATTTAAGAAAATCCCTATGCAATGATCATATTTCAAAGTACAGTAATTCATAAACATAACGTGTGTGCAACACTGGAGGCCTTGGAGTTTGCTTATCATCTTAGACAAAATTTATTTAATTTTAAAAGTAATAATACGCAGAAATCTGTTCCGAATTTTGGTCAACTTAAAACCATAAATGAGAGGATTCATAATGGGAGGTATGATAAGAAATTCTATTGCAATAAAGTTTTGAAGGTTTTGAGGCAAATCCTTCGAACCATATCGTATATGCATTATATCCAAAAGAATAGTCACAAGAAAAATTAGTAAGGAGGTGATATGTGGCACACATGTTTGCATGAACTTCCCTCTGTTTTCTTTGGAATTCACACATGTTTTGATGAGATACATATAGGACCAAACTATGAAAAGACCATGGAGGACATAAATGATTATTGTAATGAATGCAACAATAGTATTTACCAGAGTTTGTTCTGGAAAACAAGCAAGTTTAACAATAATCCAATTCACACAAAACAGTCTGGCGATGAATGGGCTGCATAACTTTAATCTAGATGTTAGAATAATATTTGTGCCTATGATGCAAAAAGGTCCTAACCAGGAGAAACACACTAACTTTAGGAGTCTTGGCTTTGACATAATAGAGTGATACTCCAGGGGTCGGCATATAGCCACATATCTGTCATATGCCATGACTGCAAGAATAGACAGATCACTGCAGGCAAATGAATACATTACTAGAGCTTGAACATGGCATCCAGCATAAGAGATAACATGAACAGGAGACAGCAGATCCCAGAGGAACTTTGGGTAGAATCCTGTAGTCCCATAAAGTCCATTCAAGCAAAATGCACATAGTAGAATATACATCGGTTCATGCAGGTTTTTATCCAAAATGATGGTCACAATAAGAGAAACATTTACCAGCACAATGAAACAGTAGCACAGTAAAGTGAGAGAGAAAAGAACAGTTCTGTGGTTTTTTGTTTCATTTAAACCTGAAAGAACAAACACTGTTATTACAGAGACATTATCCATCATGGTGAGAAGGCGTACTTTGCCCCCATAGTGACTGTTCCCTCATCTCACTGTTATTAATATCTGGACCAACTACAGCAACACATGCGCTGGGAATTCAAAACAGCCAATCAACCTTTGGAAAGTTCTTCCTCTTTTTTCTACGTGCTGTAATCCACTGTACGAGCAAGAGGGGGTTATCAATTAAGAGGGAAACATAACTTCAAGATCAACAGAATCTGCACAAACAGAAAAAGATTTTGCATTTCATTCTGTGGGTGGAGGCTATGAAATGTTATGGGTGAGGAATTAAAACAATGTCCAAACATAAAACAGTTTAAAGCAAAATATAAAGAAAATGTTTTCACGGGATACAGGGATGAAATGGGAGTGTGACAGTCGCTAGGTGTTCACAGGATACTCTTACTTGGTATTTATTTTTCTATTTATTCATGTACATTATTAGCTGGTCCTTTTCTGATCATTATGTTTGTTATTGTTTTGTTATTGTAAAGTCATTTTTTCATTGTCCTTTTTTATTGATGCAGATGTATATACAGTAGGTATATATTTGTATAATCATTGTTATTATTGTTGTTGTTGTTTTGCGATTATTTATATTGTTATTATGATTATGATGATCAATATTACTATTAGTGGTAGCAATTTTTGGGAAGCAGAATAGACATGATAGATATGTAAATCATTAGTATAGGAGACGGTCGGGATTAGATAAGTTTCGGATCACTTTTTATCATCTGTTGTTTCATTCTTTTCTTTTTCTTTTATTTTTTATGTTTAAAATAAACTTAAATCAATCAATCAATCAATGCAAAACATGAACAACACAAAACCTGCAGGCACCATGGTAGACGGGGTGTCCATTCCTGCTGAAAAAAACAGCTTGGCCAGTTTAAGATGATTAAGCTGGTTGACCAGTTTGTTTGACCAGCTTAATGTACACTATATGGACAAAAGTATCGGGCCGCCTACACGTTACACCTACAGGAGCTTTTATGACATCCCATTCTCAGTCCATAGGCATTAATATGGAGTTGGTCCCTTCTTTGCAGCTATAACAGCTTCCATTCTTCTGGAAAGGCTTTCTACAAGATTTTGGAGTGTGTCTGTGTGGACTTTTGCCCATTCATCCAGAGGAGCATTTGTCAGGTCAGACACTGATGATGGACGAGAGGGCCCGGCTCAGAATCTCTGTTCTAGATCATCCCAAAGGTGTTCAATAATGTTGAGGTCAGGGCTCTGTTTGGGCCAGTCAAGTTGTTCCACACTAAACTCATCCAACCATGCCTTTATGGACCTTGCTTTGTGAACTGGGGCACAGTCATGCTGGAACAGAAAAGGGCCTTCCCCAAACTGTTCCCATGAAGTTGGAAGCATAAAATTGTCCAAAATGTCTTGGTAAGCTGCAGCATTACCCTTCCCTACCAAAATTCCCTTCAGTTGAACTAAGGGGCCGAGGCCAACCCAAAAAATCAACCTCATAGCATTCCTCTAAAACTATTGTTAATAATTATTATTAAAATGATTAAGAAATAAGGAAATGTACACAAAATTAGAAAGGACTGAAAATCATTAAAATGTCAACTGATATAGATATACATTTTTTTGTTTTAGTTTACTTACTACTTTTAGGTTTATAGAGCCTTATTTGGAAAACTGTATCTCATTTGAAGCAATGGCATTGCTTACGGTGAAACTGCCCAGCTGCTATGACTTAAGAAATTAGTTTTGTTTTAATAGGTTTATTACATATTATGTAATAGTAACAATGGAAAAATCATGCACATTACTGTAAAGTATGCTTTTTTTCTCGGTAATTAACTGTTCGATTTTTTTCTAAACATTAGATGTGGTGGGATCCTTGACAAAAAAACTAGAAGATCCACCATCCTGTTATCATGTCACCAATAAAAGAGAGTAGTTACACGGACATCACTTAGATGCAATGCAAACAAAAAAAAACAATATACATGAGGAAAAAGGTAACACCTGCACACTAACTCCATGCCACACATGTTTATTAAAGACAACATTTTGATCCTGCTTGGATCTTCATCAGGTGTAAATGTTTTTTTCATCATGTAAGAAATGAACATAGAATAAGAGAGCATTTGTAATAAACAGACAATTGTTGAAGTAGACAAATATTTCATATGAGGTGAAGACAAGGTACTTTCAGTGTCAACATGAAGAGAGAGTCATTAGTACTGCTGTGATATCCTACATTTACTATCATCTCTCATCAGTTTTTTTTTACTGAACAATAACTCAAGAAAAATGTTAACAAATAAGTCAACTTTCCATCATATTTCCATTAAAAAAAATCAAAACAATGCACTGATGTTTCACTTAGTGTTTAAGTCTCAGTCTGAAAGCTTGCCTCTAATGTGAGAAAGTCATTGGATGACACTTTGCATTTTTCCTTTTCACATGAACTAGATTCAGAATTTTGTTACGGACTTTGGTGAGTTTGAATCCATATATAAGTGGATTCACAAGTGGAGGAATAAGCAGAAATTCTATGGCCATGAAATTATAGAGGTCTTGAGAAAAATTAAGTGTCCCAAATCTCATGTAACATAAATCTAAAAGCACAGCTGCTGTGAAAGTGAGTAAAGAGATCAAATGTGGCATGCACGTTTGCATGAACTTCCCCCACTTCTCTTTGGATGATGAGCATGCTTTTATCAGTTTTGTGTAAGACCATAAGATAAACAAAAAATGTCCAGAATAAAACAACATATTAAAGTATGTGACTATAGAATTTGCTTTGGGTGGAGCACAAGCCAGAGTGACTATCATCCAGTTAACACAGTAAATCCTGTTTATCTGTGAGCCACACAACCTTGCTCCCAATATTGTTACTGAATTCATGAACATGCTGTTAAGAGGTATAAGCCAGGAAAAAAACACAAAGAGGGAGATTCTCTGTTTGGTCATAACTGAGTGGTAAACTAGAGGTTGACAAATAGCCACATATCTGTCATATGCCATCAGGGTCAAGATAGAAAAATCACTGCAAGTTGATGAGTGTATCACAAAGCCCTGTAGCAAGCATCCAGCATAAGAAATGACATGAGATGACAAAAGATCAAGAAGAAATTTAGGGTAAAAACCAACTGTCCCATACAGCGCACTTACACAAAGATTACAAACAAAGATATACATGGGCTGATGGAGGTTTTTATCCATTATAATGACAATAATAAGAGCAACATTTCCCAAAAGAATCATTAAGTACCACAGGAATGTGAGCAAGAACAGGACAATTCTTTGCTCCAATGTAAAATTTAAACCTGAAAGAGTGAACAGAGTGACATCTGAGGCATTTTCCATCATCTGCAAATTTTCTCAATCTCTAACAGAAGTTTGACCCCTTTCACCAAAACCAAGTACTCATGAAAACAGTTACCAAAGAGCAGAACTTCCAATCTTCTGATGTGTGTGGACAGATGTAGTGACAGTCCCTCGCTGTGACTGCAGCGGCTGAGCCCAACAGTTAATCCTTTTCTGGAAACAACAACGCGGCCTTGGGAACCAAATGGGCCAATCACAATATTGTTGAAGCATCCATAGGTGGGGCCAAAGAATCAACAGCTATGTTAGTTTAGACTTTCCCCTGGCAACAACAAGAAAAAACAAATTAAACGTAGGTTCTAAATCCTGATATCCTATCCTGCATACAAGTTACCTGTAATGATGGCGACCACGTCATTATCCCTGAAATTCTGTTCATACGGAACAAATAATTTGCAACAACAAATACATTTTGAATGAAATGTAATGGCAGCAGGATTATGTTTTCCATTTACATGATGGTAAAGTTTTGTGAAAGCACCTGGTCTTATTATATACAAAAAGTCTGACTTGAATGAAGGCTTCTTTAAAATTCAACTTACATAATCTCTCCCAACTTTACAAAATAAAAGGTAACTTTATTGTCATTTTTCTTAAACATAGTTTAAGAAGAAATGAAATTAAAGTTGATCCTAAGTCCTGCTACATCTTTTGGTGTCGATTTGTAGTCTGGTGGTTTTGCAGCATATACTTCTGTATCTTTTACCAGATGGCAGCAGGGAGAGCAGACTGTGGCTGTGGTGGCTGCTGTCTTTCAGTATCTTTTGGGCTCTGTACAGATGCCTCACTTCACCGAGGTCACTGATGCTCTGTAGTTGGGAACCAATGATGTTCTGAGCAGTTTTAATCACCCAATGTAGAGCCTTCCTGTCTTGGGCACAAACCATGCCAGTTTGTGATGTTTCCTGTCAGTATGCTTTCCATTGCTCCTCTGTAGAAGTTAACCAGGATCTTGCTCTGGAATTTAGCCTTCCTAAGTTTCTGTAGGAAGTAGAGTCTTTCCCATGCTTTTTTAACCTGGGTGGTGATGTGCAATGATCATGATAGGTCCTCAGTGATAAAAATTCCAAGGAACCTATAGCTGTTCAACTGCTCCACCTCAGCTCCACTGATGAAGACAGGGGTGCGTGTCTTTTGCGTACTAAAATCAACAAGCAGCTCCTTGGTTTTACTGACATTGACCAGTAGGTTGTTCTCTATGCACCGCTCTGCATGATTGCTGATTTCCTCCCGGTATGAACTCTCATCGTTGTTTGGATTACGGCCAGTGATGGTGTCGTCTGCACACTTCACAATAGAGTTCTCCTGGTGACTGGGAGTGCAGTCATGGGTGTACAGTGTGAACAGGAGTGGGCTGTTGTACTGAAGCCTAGAGTGTTAAGTTTTGCTTCATGAGATTGTGTTTAATGCCGAGCTGAAGTCAACAAACAGCATCCTGATGTAGCTGTTCGTATTCTCCAGGTGAGTGAGTATTAAGTGAAAAGCAGTAGATCTGGCATCCTCTGTGGATCTGTTGGTTCTGAAAGCATACTGGTGAGGGTCCCGGCTGGCAGGGATGTTGTCTTTGATGTGCTGGAGAACCAGTTTCTCAAAGAACCTCATTAGAATGGGGGTAAGAGCCACAGGGCGGTAGTCATTACAACTAGACACAGCAGACTTTCTGGGTACAGGAACGATGATGGCTGTCTTGAGGCAGGAGGGAACAGTCTCTTGTGAGAGTGAGATGTTAAAAATGTCAGTTATAACATTAACAAGCTGATCAGCACAAGTTTTTAGTACTCGTCCTGGACGAGTCTCTCCTTTAGAGACAGTGCAGACAATGTTGTGGACTTGTTTATTTTCTCTCTCAGCAGGAGTTTTCTCACATCTGCTGTGGTCGCTGAGAGTGGCCGGTTCTCTGGAGGTGGAGTAGCCACAGCTGAGTCCTTATTAGGGAGGTCAAAGCGAGCGTAAAATGTGTTCAGCTGGTCCGGCAGTGTGGCCTCACATATGATGGTGGTTCTCCTGCTTCTGTGTCCTGTGACATCCCTTGCCACATATCTTTAGTAGTGCTGTTGGTGTTGAGGTCTCTCTACAGTCTCTGCTGGTGTCTCTTCTTAGCCTCCTTGATGACAGTCTCAGTCTTGCTCTGGCGATGATGTATGCCTCCTTGTCCCCTGACTGAAAGGCAGCTTTTTTTGCTCTGAGAAGTCTTCACCTCCCCATTCATCCAGGCTTTCTGGTTGGGGAATGATCTCACCGTCTTTGTGATTACCACATCATCAACACATTTGCTGATATATAATGTCACAGAAGATGCATATTCTTCAAGATTGATCTTGTTATCTTGAGTCGCAGCATCTTTGAACATTTGCCGATCTGTGCATTCAAAACAGTCCTGTAGAGCTGCTGTGACTTCATCTGTCTGCACCTCATCTGTGCCAGATTTTGGTGCCACTTCTATTGAAGTCATTGGAACCTATCACATTTGTACTGAAAAATGCTTCCACAAAATTAAAAAACACACATTACATAATGTTGACTGAAATTTGTGATCAACATATGACAGTCAATTCTCACTCCAAACTTGTCAAATTTGCCGCTCTGTTGGTGCTTTTGGTGTGCAATTGTGATGCTGAAAGCCACCTTCTGTGTTGTTGACATCACGGTAATGGGTAGCGTCATCCCACCATTTGCATTTGTTGACATCATGCAGCATTCAGGAGCATAAACAACTGGCTCAGAAGGATACCTAAAATGTCACAAGTAGATGTCTATAGTAACTGATAGAACGGCACCATGTGACAATTTTAGATGAGAATGTGTTGCATATGCATGTTTGTTTTTCCTGTTATTGTTCTCCAAAGAGGACATAACTTAACCCGAGCCTACTGGATGTGCACACCGCTAATCTTTTTGGAGACCAATTGTAACGGGTGTGGTACGGACCCAGATGCAGTACAACGGTAAACAGGATTAGTTGGTAATGACTTTTATTCAGACCAGCACAATTCAAACACGAAGCAAGATGAGGTAATTCAGCACACAGTTCGTTCTTCAGGTCGGAACCCACAACAAAGTCTCTGGAGGGAGATCGGAGAGGAGCACCACCTATATTAAAAATTCCATAATTTCCATGACATCAAAAATTTTAGTTTTGGTATTCTGTTTTTTGGGTCCAGGAAAGAGTTTATTCATGTTAATTCAGTCATGTTGTAACTAATATTTTTGGACTGTGTCAGACATATGAAAAATGTATGAATTCTCCTTTCAGCTAAGTGATCTTGTTGGCGTAACCTAACCACACAGGACTCAGGATGCAAACACTGTACTCTAGTCTCACTGTTTTGTGGTTTGTGTCCTCATCATCCACCCTGACAATCTATGTGTGTCAGTGCAGTTCATAAATGTTGTGCTTTATTTACCGAAAAAAAAAATCCATAATTCTGTTTTTCATCACACAATGCCAGAGGGACCCCTACAGTATAACTTATAGTGGAGGAACCTTCAGAAACCAGTCATTCAACTGTAGTTGCCTGCCTCACTTAACGCATAAACAGTAGAAGAAACAGTGATCCAAGACTCCCCAAGAGGAACAGTACAGCATATTATAACAGATTTGATAGAATTATTAGCCTAATAATTCTCAACCCTTGCTACTCCAAGCTATTATTTTTAATCTGCTTCCACATGATTCTCACTTATGATGTTTATTATAAGGTCAAAGGTTGTAGGTGTGTATGTGTCAGTGCATTTTGCATGGTTATGACGCTATTTGATTGATAAAATCTATCCACAAACAGACAGGCATAGAAACAACTGGCAAAATACTCAAAATTGCTTTTGTGAAAGTTTTGCTGCAGATTCATGATTAAGAGGCTAAAATACAAAATGTTTTGACAGCATGAGTCATGTCAGTTATCAAAATAGTATAACAGTAATAGTGTAATAAGCGCTTATATATATATAATATAAATGAAGTTCTATAAGTTTGTAAAATAAGTCTTAAAAGTTGTGCTTCTACATATCAAAAGGAGGCTGGCTTTTGGTGCAAAATAAGTTGTAAATAAATATAAAAATAAATATATATATATATATATATATATATATATATATATATATATATATATATAATACAGCAGAATTCCAGTTTTATGTTGAATAAATGTGATCAAAATTAGTTTACAGATTATTATCTTTCTGTGGTATTTCTACTTATATATATCCTTTAAATCATTACTTTAATACAAAGTGGCTCAGTCTACTCATGCATAACATAGTGGACAAAAATGTACAGTATTCACTATAATGAAAGCTATGTAATAATACCTGTAACTCATCACATAATCCAAAAACGACCTCATTATTTTTTAAATGTTATTTTATCTAATTTTTTTTCATAGTAATTGTATTTAATCCAGGTAATTTTTACTAATAATGGCAGTTTCTTAATAAAGAATTACCCATTATACAAATTCACAATATCATATTTCCTGCTGACTCTTTTTTGTCATACAAAAAAGCCCCCTTTCATCACAATTATGGTTTATTTAATTGCAACACTGAATACAGTAGAATGATTTTTTTTTTAACAGAAAGAAAATTTCAAATAAATCTCTACACACTGATTTACACATTAAAATAAAGAAACTGTATTCAGTATTCACTGTCTTTACTATAACACACAGCATTGCAGCAGTTAGTTTGAAGTAATGATGAAAGAACTCAGTCTGTAACTCGAAACGGCACACTCATTTAGATTGTCTGTCAAATTTTCTGCATGATAACATACTAAATATACATTTTCTAATGTCTGGTAATTTCAAGCCATACACAAGAGGATTCACAATGGTGGGAATCATGACAAACTCAAGTGATAAAATGACAGCGAGAAATGGATTTATCTCCTCAAGATTAATTCTGCTGAGAGCGACATCGCAAAACACAGTAATGGAATAATTGACAAACGTAATAATGTGTGGCAGACAGCTTTGTATGACTTTGCTTTTGAACTCCAAAGAGCGTTTCCTGCAAATGAGGAAAATGTGTGCATATGTATACAAGACAAAAGCCAGGGGCAGGAAGACCGTGGTTACGGACACAATCATGCCAACAAGGTCATTAATCTTAGTTGGGACACATGACAATTTTACTACAGACCAGTTGGCACAGAACACCCTGGGTATCTTATTGTCACACAGTGGAAGTCTGGAGGCCAGATACACACAGACTGCAATAGAAAAGACTGGATAGATGCATGCAAAGGCAAGCAACTTCAAGACTGATTTGCCAGTTATTTTGCTGTGGTAATGCAAAGGCTGACATATAGCAATATACCGATCATAGGCCATTATGCTCAAAAGGGTTAGCTCATAGGATGCATAGGTGTAAATGACATAGACCTGAATGAAACAAGCAAGTCGTGGGATCAAATGAGTGTCAGACAGAAGATCTCTCAGAAATCGGAAGAAGAAGCCAGCAGAGCCGTATAGAGAATTAATAGAAAGGCACATAATGAAAATATATACATGGGCTCATGTAAAGCTTTCTCTCGTGATATCACCACTACTATGACAAGATTTGCTGAGATAATAAAAGCATACAACAGGAGACACAGGATAAACGTTAGGTAACGGTAGTTGCCTATGTTCACAAACATGGTGAGGTAAAAATAAGGGGGATTAGTAAAGTTTTCCATTTACCCCATAGACAGTAACAGAGGTGGATAAAGACGCTTCTGCAGCTGTCAACAGTTACAATGGAGCTGCAAAACACTGAACCAAATGAAATAACAGAGTGATGCCAAAGAGATTACAAGCAAGCAATAAACATGTTCATAATCAACAGTAAGTAAAACAAGTAAAGCAAGTATTTTGATTTATATATTTACTGTATGAATCCAATGTTTTTTGCCATTCCTGTCCGTGTGTGCTCTGCAGCATGGCTGGTACCTGCTGTGGATTCAAAGAAGCAGCTGAGAGCCTATTTAGCCTGTCACACATAATTATGTCATCACAGTCAACCCTCCATGGGGAATTCAGAATGGAGAATTTCAATGTATGCAAAATACATTAACCTAATTTGAAATTCACTTTGCTATGGTATGCAATAGTCTTTGACGGTGAAAATGTGATAACTTTTACTGATTAAGATTGTTGGGAAGATATGTACTTCTTGGTGAACATTTCCAACAAACTGTTTAATGACAGTTTCACTAGCAAGGACCACACCTCAACAGGAGAATCATTTTGACGATTTATTGACATGAATGTAAATTGGTATAAACATTGATGTTGAATTATTGGGACGGCTGGTTGAGTGTGGTGTGGCGAAGCTTCGGTGAGGAATCTGCTGTGGCTCCCGGGCATGACAGACCCCTAGGACCCTACGGAGAGAAGGAGGAAAAAAGAAAAGAGGTTAAGGGAGGGTGGGAAGGGGGGGGTTACAGAATACAATAATGATAGGGAAAGAGCGGATTAGATTATATTAATCTGGAAGAGGCTCAGTTGAGGCGCGGTTGAGATGTGGTTCTGCTCCTGAAATTCTGCTAGATAGCTTCACTTCACTAGCAAGGACCACACCTCAACAGGAGAATCATTTTGACGATTTATTGACATGAATGTAAATTGGTATAAACATTGATGTTGAATTATTGGGACGGATGGTGAAGTTTCGGTGGGGAATCTGCCATGAACCCGGGCACGACAGAGTGTGCATTATATGAGAGAGGACAAAGCCGTTTTGAGATCTCTTAGGTTGGAACGGATGTAACAGTGATAAGCTCGGGAGGATCATCGGCCGATGATCTGAATCAAGTGTTCCGGTATGCCACTATGGGAAGCCGAGGTGGCGGCTCGGATTCTGAAAGAGTGTCTGGAATAAGGCATGGGAGAGATGCCTAACAAAGACAGAACCTGACGGATTGAAATGCAAACAGAGGGTCATCTTGTGATGTGCTCTGTGAAGTCTGGAAATGTAAGTACTTGGAGAGAATGAGGACGGTGTTTAGAACTGATTTAACGTTGAAGTAGAAGACGGGAGTGGGTTGGCTAGATTAGCTGGTTGGAGAAAAAGGAAAGGTTCGAAAGGCAGGCATGCCAATTTGGATCATATCAAAGGGTCGAAGCAGGGAATTCTGAGCATCTCAGAAAACCGAAGAAGGCAAGAATGAACATTGCTTCTAGAGTTTGGTTGACCTGTGGTATGCTATATCCAGAGCGGATGGTGTGGATGCAGGATGACAGCAATTCTGTGGTTAGTGGAAGTATACGAGGACTCTGAGCTGGCTCTTGGTGCGAAAGGGCTCTGAGCAGTGAGGTGATCTGGGGGTGACCATGAGCTGGGCCGGGACTACCGATTAGGAGTTTGGTGATAAACAAAATGCCACTGAGGTAGACTTTGATTGTCTGGGATTCCAAGATCAGGGGCATTAAAGCTGGATTTAGGTGTTGAAAGTCAAGGCCGAATGTGGAGGAACTAGAGTTGGGTGTGCATCTGCGTGAGGGGCCAAGCTTCTGAACTTCTGGCATTCTCTTTCCAGCTTGGGGGCCATTCGCCTATGAACCATCTTCCGTTGTAAAAACCCCCAAAACCGGCAGATGGAGCCATGTTGGTGAACAGGTCGATGTCCTGAGAACGAGCCAGGTGGTCGTCATAATAGAAGAGATCCCTTCCAATCGCCAAGGAGATAGAGCCAGAAGTGGAGCTTGGCACGGCTTGGCGTGTCAAGAGAGAGATGGAGGTCAAGAGCGATGGGACAGAAGAAGCAATGCACAACAGGTGAGAGAGGAAGGCCCGCCCCCAAGGAATGATGCAGAGAGCATATTGAGGTGACCCAGGAGGGAAAGGAGCTGATGCTTGGTGCAATGTGGGGCAGGGAGAAAATTTGAGATCAATTCGAGATATGCAGTTAAGCTTCTCAGCTGGAAGCAAGGCTTGAAACACTGTTGAAGGCAGGCAATGCCTGTTGCGACATAAAATGATCAGAAAAGAGACCAGAACCCTGGGAAGAAACTACGCAGTGCACAGGATGAGAGGGAAAAGTCGGTGGCATCCTGGTGCCAACAGCCCTGGCCGAGACAAGTTGGGAGGTAAAGGCAAGACACCCCAGTCAAGACTGGCTGCCGCAGGTGTTGTAGATGAATGGTAGGGGGCATGGACATCCCAATGCCGGATGCCCCAGCGAGAGTGAACCGGTGTGGTAGTCGAGGCTGTACAGCTGGTTGCAAGGCATCCCGGCACCAGATGCCCCAGCGAGAGTGAAGTGGTGCGGTTGCTGAGCATTTACAGCGGGGGGCAACGGCAACTGAATGCCAGACACCACGGCAAAAGCAAACCGCTGCAGGCTTCGAGGTTAAGCTGTAGAGAGCACTGGCAGCGTGGTGCCAGATGCCCCAAGGAGAGTGAACTGGTGCAGTAGCCGATGTCGGACAGCTGGGGGCCCCAACATCTCAGTGCCAGATGCCCCAACAAGAGCGAACTGTTGAGGTCACTGCAGATGTACAACTGAGGGCAGCGACATCCTGGTGCCAGATGCCCCTGCGAGAGCAAAGTGGTACGGTTGCTGAGCGTGCACATGGCGTGGCATCCCAATGCCAGACTCCCCAGAAAAAGTGTGAACGCTGCAGTCGTCGATGTTAAGCAGTAGAGGGCAATGGCAGCCCTATGCCAGATGCCTCAAGAAGAGAGAACCAGTGCAGTAGCCGAGGTCGTACAGCCGGGGGCACTGGCATCTCGGTGCCAGGAGCCCCAACAAGAGCGAACTGTCGAGGTTGCTGTGGGTGTAGAACTGGGGGCAAGGGAATCCTGGCGCCAGATGCCCCAGCGAGAGTGAAGTGGTGCAGTTGCTGAGAGAGGATTGCCAGGGGAATCGGCATCCTACTGACAGACGCCCCACCAAAATCTAACTGCTGCAGGCAGCGAGATTGAGCAATGGAGGGCACTGGCAGCCTGGTGCCAGACGCCCCAAGGAGAGTGAGCCGACATAGATGCAACAGTTGGGCAGTAAGTGGCGCCAGCATCCCGGTGCCAGATGAGCCAACACGAGCGAGCCACTCAAATGGAGGTGGGAGAACAGTCGAGGGCACAGGCATCCTTGTGCCGAGGTCCCCAGGTGAGGCAAGCCAGTGGGAGTGGGAGGGTGCTGCCAACATCGCTGACACCCCGGGCAAACCTGACCGCAGTGGCCGATGGGACCTAGGAGAAATGGCCGCCGTAGATGCAGTGTTGTCAAGAATCTGGGTACGGGAATTGGAGGGAACCGGAGATGGACGGGAGACGAAAGCGCCAGGAGGGCGGACGGACGGGAGGATTAGCCGTGGCCAGGGTGAAAGCAGGCAAAGGCCGCTGCGACAGAAAACGATCAGAAAGGAGACCAGAACCGTGGGACAGAACGACATGGTGCATGTTATGAGAGGGAAAATTTGGCGGCAACCCAGTGCCAACAATCCGCCGAGACGGGTTGGGAGGCATAGGCGAGAGTCTCAACCACGGCCGGCTGCTGTGGGTTGTGCGGAGGTACAGTGGGGGGCACTGACAACCCGGTGCCAGATGCCCCAGTGAGAGCGAACTGGTGCAGTGGCTGGGATTGCACGGCCGGGGGGCGCCGACATCTCGGTGCCAGGTTCTAATAATGCGCCTGCTGTTGACCTTCAGCGATGTCTGACGGTGGAATGTCAACAAAAGCACATGGTGGTAATGTGTTTCACAAGTGGTTATGTTAAGGCAACAAAAGCACATGGCAACCAACGCTAAGACATCAACAAAAGCACGTGCTTATGATTAAGAATGGCCTCAAGTCAGATCCACCAGCCTGTTTTCCTTCCAAAGTCCTCAAATACTACCTCTTTTGCAGCAATTTTCTCAATGTTTCTTAAACTTTCTTACTGTTAAAGTGGCAGTATTTTACAAGTTAGGGATTACAACAGGCTGAGTATTTACAGTAGTACAACTGACTGTACAACAGTGTGGCTCATTCATGTTTCATGTTTGATAATTTTGGACAACAGTATAGTCATTACTTTAAACTCCATGGTGTTTTTGAATATGTAGGATTGCTATGTTCATAATAAAGTCAGTCTAACAGTCATAAAAAAGACCCCTCTAATTGATGATCAAATAATTGTTTGGACCTATAAATCTGATAATTAGACATTGGTGCAACCTCACACAAGTATGCAGCAATAACTCCAGTACACCCATGTGTGCCAGTCTGAGTAACTCAGAGGGATGAGAAGAAAAACAGACTATGAAACACATGGGATGTAATCTTTTGCTTATCTCCAAGAACATAATATACTTTTCAAAACAACTGGTCACACACACACACACACACACACACACACACACACACACACACACAGGTCATGAATGATGTAAGGTTACTGTAATGACTTTTATTAGTCCCTCAGCTCTCTGTAATGCCCACCACTGCGTGACATCCCTAGTGTATGTCCACCAGTTTGGGGAATGGTGTCACTACATTCTAGCTTGAGATACATTTTTGTAACTAAAAGTTTGACATTAGATGTGATAAGTGTGGGTTTGGCTGAATGCCTCTGATGCAATGTTTGATGATGTCAACACTAATGAGAGCCCATGGGATGGCACGCTGTATACTCTTCAAAGGTTATTAATGTAGAATAACGAAGTTGGAAATGGTCAACAGGCCATTATCTCCATTATCCCTCGAGAGCAATTAAAAACGCTTTGTAACCCTAGAGGGCCATGCCGGGTAACCAAACCAAAACAAAGATGTTTTTCTGTTTAGTAAATGGTCAAGACTATGAAAAACAAACAAGCACAGAGGTGTTACCACTTATAGGTTTAGGCAATGATTTTGGAAAGAAGGAAATGATTGACCTCGTAATCTTTGGTATATTTGTAGAGACTGATATGATGAAGTACTCACAAACTTCTCTGGCACATTTGCTCTATGTACTTTGCACCTAAAGTGATTTATTGAGACACTGCTGGTCAGACATTGTACTATTTAGGGTAGGAAGTGAAAGATTAACTTATCTTTCTTAAAAACACCCTCTGACAGAATGATGACAGTTATGAAAGCTCTGAAAAGCTATAGCCTTTATTTATAGCTATTAGCCTTTGAGCTCAGATTTTTTTTAACTGAAAAATCAACAATTCTTCGAAAATAGATGTATCTTGAGGGGAGAATATAAGAGAAGAATCACATCGAGGAATTTGAAACTAATTTTTTAAGAAGGATAACCTGTGGTGGTCGTTGTTTTTGGCGTGCTTGTGTGGCTGTTTTGTGTGTTTGCTTGGTGTTTGGTGTGCTGTGTCTTCTGTGTTGCAGGGGCTGGCTGTGGCTTCCAGGGTGCTGGAGCTCAGAGCACACGTTCTTGCCTGCATCTCGTCAGCAATCACCTTCCTCACCGCATTCAAGCTTCAGCCTCACCCGACTTCGGCGTCAGATTGTTTCCACTCCAACCGTGGTGGATCAACCGTCTCTCTCATTAAATATCTTGTTGTGAGTTTTTCGATTCCTGCTGTCTCTGGTTCTTATGCCCAGTGTGTTTTCTTGTGGCTTCCAGCTTCCAGTGCCTACCACCTCTGAGCTACAGCGCCTTGCCGCCCAGCCACTCACCTCCACCACCTCCTTGGATCCTCACCACCCTCTGCTTCACCAACCTCACCATTACCCTTTGCCTCACCAATCACTTCCACCTTGGAGATCCCCGACTGCCATTCCCCACCTCCCTTCCTCATATTCATTAAACCCTTTGTTTGTTCACCCTAAACCTGTCTGTATCTGTTCTTGGGTCCACCTCACACACATGGTGTATACACACCATCACAGACCCAAGCTGAACAGAAGTTAACAAGTATTTAGGTTTTATGTACATACATATAGGTGAAAGAAGAAAATATAGAATAACTATTTAAAAAACAACATCAAACAAGAAACTGTCTATAAGTCAGACTGTTTCTGTAGAAACAATAATACAGTGGTGCAAATATGCTGGAATAAATAATAGCAACTGACATTGTCAGAGTCCCATGACCTCCTACCTCAAGATATCTGAATGACAATTGGTTCTATGGGTACTAACAAGTCTCCCCTTCACGTGAGAAGGCCTGCTCCGAGTGAATTTTTTGTTACTTACAAGTTATGTACTCCAATTAAGGCTGTGTATTTGTCTTTTTAAGGGAAACCAAAACCAGCTTATTTAAAACACATTGAATCAAGCAACACATGTATATACAGCTACATAACATATTAATACAGGATTATTGTGGAACTCAAAATGTTTATTGTACGACATTAGTCTGTGCACATTAGATATTCATATTAAACCTTCTAACTCTGAAAAAGATATGATCTGACAGTACCTGCATAAGTATTTTTGCTTATGGTGATAGAATGTCTTACAGTATATTTAAATGCTTCATATCTCTAAAATTTGTACAACCAATTGACCAATGGTCAAAAAAACCATAATAGCTCGGTCATCCGGGAGAAGCTCGGAGTACAGCCCCTGCTCCTCGGCGTTGAGAAGAGCCAGATGAAGTGGCTTGGGTATCTAATTAGGATACCTCCCAGACGCCTCCTTGGTGAGGTGTTCAGGGCACATCCCACTAGTAGAGGCCCCGGGGAAGACCCAGGACACGCTGGAGAGACTATGTCTCTCGGCTGGTCTGGAAACGCCTCGGGGTCCCCCAGGAAGAGCTGGATGAAGTGGCCAGGGAGAGGGATGTCTTGGCTTCCCTGCTTAGGCTGCTGCCCCCGTGACCCAACCCTGGATAAGTGGTAGAAAATGGATGGATGGATGGATGGATAAACTATAATAATTGAAAGTATTGAAACTGTGTCATTACAAAAATAACACAATTCAATTCATCAGATTTTGAAAAATAAACAAAACACACTCAAACCTACATAAACAAAATATTTCTGAGCCCTTTCATAAATTATTTGAACTATGGCCATAATTTGGTCAGAAATATGCTAAAACATCTATCTACAAAAGTTTTTACAAAAATAAAAACTATACTGAAGCTAAAGCGAACTGAAAATATAAATGAAAAAAACTAAATCAAAATAGAAATTAATGACAACTACAATACTATATACTATAATAACTCTATTGTGACCACATGCAAATATGTCGATGCTCCACCAGAAGTGTAGTATCTAAGATCCAATCTGTTTGCCACTATTTTACATTGTAATTCTACAAGATAATTCATTATCATAACATGCAGCTGTTAAAATTCAATCTGAGGAAATGTGCAGCCTATGAAAGGGTTAAGCAAGAGGCCCTGCCTCTGTTAGAAATTGTCAACCACTCTACAGCTAAATTATTACCAGGACTTGCAGCAACAAGGGAAGCTTTCAAGTAAGAAACATTTTTCTTGATTCTATGATCTATGTAGCTCTTACCTTAAAGTTTTTAATCAATTTGCACTCCCATGTTTGAAATTGCAGCTGTGGTTCACTCTGTGACTGCCTGTCTAACTCAGTGATTATTCCTCTCTATCTACACTTCAGGAAGTGGGTAAAGAGTTAATATTCTGACAGGAGAACAGAGTTTGTGAGTGTACGGGCAGACAACAGCAACAGAAGGATAAGAGGGTGCGAGAAACGAGAGAGGATATAAACAGGGTACAAGAGGCTAGAGGAGAGCACAATAAAGGCAAACAACATAGAAGACAGAGAACAAACGAAGGAGAGTGTTTTGGAGCAGACACTGGAGGAGGATTAATAGGAAAACATAACACAATGACATACCGGCTGTTTGAGGGCAAGGATCACGCCTCTGTCTACCAAAAGTACCGCTTTACACCTCCAGATGAGCTCAAGAACATCGTTCTTCAATACCTTCATAAAAAGGTATGCTATGGCCAAACATACTGTGAATGTAAAGTTAATTCTGTTATTATATTGCATTATTTCTGCTAATTGGACCCACAAAACAAGACTTAATGAAGCAAAAATATACAACAAACAACGACTTTGTTTAACATCCTCAGAAGGGACAGCCACATGTGCTGGCGGTGGATCTGGGATGTGGGACTGGTCAAAATTCCCGGCTTCTGGCACCACACTTCCAGGAGGTGGTTGGCATCGACGTTAGTGAGTGTCAACTGGAGGAGGCCAGAGCTGTGTCAGGATACCCTAACATCACATACAGGTGGGAATATGTGAGTTTATGTATATGTGTAGACTTTACTCTTTGAAGAGAGAATGAATCTGAAATGCTAATAGTCCAGACGTATTTCAGGATGCATGTGTAACCTGTGTTGCACCTGCAGGCAGGGGATGGCAGAGGAGCTCCCATTTCCAGATGGCTCTGTGGACTTGCTGACAGCAGCATCAGCAGCCCACTGGTTTGATCAGTCAAGATTCCTGGATGAGGCATGTCGGGTTTTAAAACCGAGGGGTTGCTTGGCTCTGTTGAGCTTCAGTGACACTAACACCAGACTTTGCTACCAGGACTGTGGAGAAAGACTCAATTGCATTTATAAAGAGGTGGGTGTAGACTGGTTTCATCCGGCCATATTAATATCTTCCGCATCCATGCCCGTTGCATGTGGACGTGGAAGGTGGCTTTTGGCGTCACACTCCTATGTCAGAAGGTCACTGAGTATCACCATGTGACAAGTTTGAGGTGAGAACAGGTTGGTGCTTCACTGTTGCTTACAGTCCAACCCAGTGGTCTGAATTTGTCCAGTTTTCTTCTGTCTTAAAAGTCCATTGGTCATTCCACAGACTTGTCTCTATCACTTACTACAAGGTAGAAGGTAGATTTATTGGTCATTTTTAAAACCAAGTTTAAAAAAAGAAATTACTTTTGTCCATGATCCTGTTCCATCTTTGGAGTTTAAGGATGAGTTGATTAAAATCTGCCTTACTAAAGCCCCATTGGTCATCCTCACATGCCACAATTCCATTTATTTATTGGGTTGTTTATGTATACAGTACATACCTCCCTTTTATTATTTATACAGACAGACAGACATGATATACATGCAATGTAAATTTAATATAAAATGGAATAGTTAAACATTCATTTGCATTAACTTTCAGGTGAAGCAGGTGCTGTTGCCATACACAAACCATCAAGTAGCTGTCTGTGATGGTAAGCTGAAGGAGCTCTACTCAGCCATCCCTTTCCCTGACAAAGAGAGGTAACTACCAAACCTGAACACACTACTGTGATAGTTAAATGTAAAACTATTGTCTGCTGTTCCTAATACATCAATGTGACGGTAAAACAGGATTGAGCGTATTCGGGTGAGCTCGTCAATCTCGGTGAGGAACCTAGTGGGGTTCATTGAGTCCTTTTCCATGTTCCAAGGTTACAAGAAGAGAGATCCCCGGACTGCTGAAGACCTGCTGCTTAACACTCAGAAGAGGTCATCTATCCACACACACACACACACACACACACAAATAGTGCATGTCTGTTATTATAACAATCCATTTTGTGAATATTAACTGTTTCCTTTGGTCCTTCAATGAGTACTGAGCTGAATAATCAAACACTGCACTCTTCACAGGTTTCTGGAGGAGATGGGAGTCACGTCTCCTGACACTGAAATAAAACAGGAACTTGAATATTTCTGTGTCCTGGCATCAAAACCAATATAATCAACAATGGGAAGAGTTTGAAAGTCCTAGAGATGTCACAATTTACAATTTATGAACTTCTAAACGTTAAGTTGTTAACACATGAAGGAATGTGCTTGTTGAATGTGGACATTTGTACATAAAGCTTTTTTTCCTTCGTAAAACTCTTGTTTCTCCTGTGATTGTCTTGTGTAATGCAAGTGGATAAGTCCGGTGGAATACAGGGTAACTTTACCTGTCTTCTTCTTCTTCTTCCTTTGCTTCTTCTTCTTCTTCTCCTTCTCTGGGGTTTTACAGCAGTTGGCATTCTTGAAGTTGCATTACTGCCTCCTGCTGGATTCATCCTAACAGTCATCCTATTCTGTCACACCCTAACTTTACCTGGCTGAGATGGGGTCGTGTGTGTGTCGCACATAGAGAAGAATGTTTAGACCAGTAAACAAAAGACTTAATGGTATGTTGAGATATGTTTCGACAGAGTATCTCATTAATATGTGTTACTTTGGGTATATTTTAAGGTTTTTACCTTAACCTTAACCTTATATTCTAAGGTTTCTTTCTGCAGTGAAACTACCTCTTAGAATGTTTCCCAGTAGAGCAGCTGATCCCTTCATAGAGGGATCACAGCATGGGCAAAGTGGGCAAGTGTCCAGGGCCCTGGCAAATAGGAGTCACAGCCTTAATATTTATTATTATTATTGTTATTATTATTATTATGTTATCCTAGCCTTCTAGCTGTTCCTGGTTTTCTTAGGTAATTGAAGGGATAATCAATGGCGAGAGTGCTTAGGTGAGAGAGTGAGCATGCTGCCAGCTGCAAAGAGTTGTTTCTATTATGTGCCAACTAGAACTGCACTTTATTTCTTGTATATAAAAGTAAGGAAGGAACAATAACTTTTAGACACTGCTATTATGAGTCAGAATATAAGCAAGTTCCACATTTTGTTAAATGTATTACCTGTTAAGATTGTGCAAGGACCATAATGCGCCACAGAAAGTTAACATTTCATCATTTACTTTTTTTTCTGTAAAGAACCCAGACAGGGTTATTGTGTTATTAAACAACAAATAATGAAATTTCAATATAATACATGCTGTGTGGTTGTGAGTTGGCCTTTGCTGTTGTGCAACTGAACTCTGAATGCTTGGGGAGGGTACACGCACTGTGTGTGTAATATTTGCATGTGTAGGTAGGGGTCCAAGGCGAGTTTGTGTCCCATGGTCAGGATAATCTGTCTTTGGATCCCTTGCACCTAACTGAGAAGTTACATAACTGGAAACTCTTTTGAAATATAATATACCCATCACTGTTATTTTACAGGAGGGGTGCTGAGATGTTTTGGTTTAAATGAGAAGTCAAGTTTTTTAGCAAAGCTCTTGGAAACATAGTGTAGATGGTGGCGTATTCAATAGTTCTAACTGCTTCAGTGCCTTTTACCATTGGGTAGAAGGCAACTTGGTGCTGCTGACAGTTTGGACTGTACCTGCTTTGAAAATGAAGCTAAAGTTACTAAAGTTCATGGTACTCCCTCTTGAGAGAAACAAAATGTAACCCTGTTAAAAATAGATGATAAATAAATAAATCGTTTAAATATGTTCATTTCAGGGAAACTGTGATTAAAAGTGTTAAAAAGAATATTTCATTAAGGTTAAACTAGTTTGTTTAAGAGTCGAGTTTAATAAATAAGTTTAAAAAAGTTTTAAAAGCATACAAATGTGCACTTTTAAAATATTTCATTTTATTTTGAAAAGTTTCAGGGGTAAAGAGGAAGTACTGATTGAGAAACGTGTTATCCTGGTAGTTAATTGGTTAAGGTGTGGCAAAACAGGAAGAGAAAAGTGTGTGTGTGTGTGTGATTTGTTGGTGTGAGCGGAGACTTGACTAGTAAGAGTGTGCAGCAAAAAAGAAGAAACAAGAGTGAGGAGCGGCATGGCCTTGAAAATGTTACAGTAAGAAAAACACTATGAAGAGTGCGGACGCTGTTGAGGAATATACATGGAGATAAGCGGACAGTGAGTCTCAGAGTGACTGTTATTCAGCGCAGCGCCGTGTTTGAGTCAGCCGGAGGAGTACTTTGTGTTCAACGGGGAGCGCAGCTAACGGCTAATGTAGCTCACATTAGTTTATCTGACAGACTTCATCCACGTGCAGCTAAACCAGCTACTCAACTCGGTGAAGCTGTTAGCCTGCTGTGTACCGGACCTGCATGAGAGGACCTGCGGTGAGTTTCTACCAGGAGAGTGGGAGGAGTCGTCTACATCCCCTGCTTCAGCAACCCGCTGTACCACAGACGGGATGAGGAGGACGCCATTACTGCAGTGAGCTGGTAACTGTGTGTTTTTTTTTTAAGCGCTGTAGCGCGAAGCAGCCATCATCGTTTTCTGGCTCCCACGCACACAAGCATTGCTCCAGGCCTGCATCACTAACACACTGGGTACCCATTTTATTTTCAGTAAGTTAAAATTGCCGGCTTTAGTTGTAGTATTTCATTATTTGGTGTTTTTGATATTGAGTGCACTTTAAAAAAAAAGTTATTTGTGTACTGAGAAACTTATGATTTGAGTTAATTGATTGGTCTATTGAAAGGTACAGAGAAGTCCTTTTAACTTGAATATTATTGTTTCTTTATTTTTTATTTTCCATTATTGAAAGAACATATTTGTGTGTTGATATTTCCACCAGTAAATCTTTAAAACTTACCTTTTCTAGTCATATAGACTGAGAAATAGTGTTGTTGATGTTTATGCAGACGTTTTAGAGAGTACTTTTATTTGAATTTGCAAGTGCCTTAGAGAGAGATTAAAAACTTAAAGGGTACCTACAGGTAAGAAAAATCATTTAATTCTTATTTCATTTATGTACAGTTCTGAAAAAAAACAAACCCTTAAACCAGTTTAAAAACACTCAGTGGGTAAATAAAAGGGTCTTCCATCACAGAATAAGTATTAGTTCACTTCATCGTGTGTTACAGTATACTTATCGTCCAATATTAGTTAATCTTAAAGAAAGAGATTTCTAAAACATAAAGAACTTGGGGAGCGTACCTCATTAAAATAGACCGGACGTCTCGAGGGCGCTACAAAAAGGTAAACAAAATACTGTAATAATGTACAGTACACATCTTATCAATCACAAAAAAAGAATGAATAAGAAATAGAATGTGCACATGAATGGGTATACACAGTAATACTTTTGTTAAGGAATCTGATGAAATGTGCTGAAAATTGAGTTCCACTTAGTGAAGAATTTTCTGACATTCACCTATTTCTTTAGGCATGATTTTAAAACATAGTATGAGTTTTGCATTTAATTCCTTAAACGTTGTGGTGCTTAAGATAAACAGCTAGACTTTAATTATCAGCATTATTAGTTAGTACTGTTTATTATCTGATGCAAAAAAAAATTAAATTGTGGAACAGTAAACATTAATAATCAACAAGAGTCCTAAAAAGAGTAACTGCCACTTAATTATCACAAGAAGAGGGGAGTCATTGAAAAGTTAAAAGCGTCACTATGAAACTTTTGAAAGAGAGGATGACAAATTCTGTCTCTACCAGATGAAAATTGAATTGATAAGCAATTAAAGCATGCAATACAGCATAGCATACAACCCAGTGAACTCAAGAGTTTTGCTGCTGTAGGCTTACTTGGTCTGGTATGGCCAAGGTATGCCAAGCTCTTAGGCTAAGTGTGCTAGTGAAGGCAATGTGCCAAAAAACTGCAGTTCTTTGAATAGCCACTTGAGGTTGGCTCCAGAACACAGCAAATCCCCATAGACGCTCATGTTAATATGTTGAACTTTACATCAGAGGTAAGCATGTTTACAGCTTGGTACAAAAAACAAAATTGGTTTTGGTTTTTATTTAATTTCAACATGTGTGGGGGGCTGAATTTTATAACTCACCTTTTTCCACACAAATGTGCCTTTATTCTGCAATTGCCAGTTACTGTTAATGTTTAGCAAAAGCTACATAGACCTAGTCTTGCTTTAAGTAGGTTAAGTTAACTTAAAATAAATGCTGATATGTGATCTATTGATAGTTAAAATAATCACAAGTGCTTTGTGGATTTTGACATGGATGCGCTTTGGGGTCTGACAAAAATGAATGTAAACTTTAAAAACTAACTACTATAACCATGAAGTATGATGACGTTGGATCACAATGGTATAGTGACTTACTCTTCATACCTCTAACCAACTAAACCATTGTTGAAATGTCATTTAGTTTAATGCTCCTTACACCAGGAAATAGATTGAACTGAATTCTTCTGACCATTAAAAAAAACAGCTTTTGGTTAAAGAGAACCATGAGCTTATGAAATACAAGAAATCAGCCTAAAGATTCCGACTGAGGAGCATTGCACACAGGATGTTTGTGTCAGCTATTGCAAACATTTTTTAGCCTACTCATACCATTTTTAGCTCACCATAATTATCTCCAGGGGTCTTGACTGGTTCTGACAGGAGTGCATACCATCACATAAGCTGACCTTTACTCATACAGACCTTTGAGCCTGACCTTGATTTCCATTCAGCACAATGGATGAATGGTGCATTCCATTTGCACTGGGAAGTCGGAATCTACAAGTTCCCAGTCAGAAAAGTTGGAGAGTCAGAAGAACCACATCAACCCCAGCCTAAGAATCCAATATGGCTTCTCCATCAATCAACAGTTGTGAAGGCTGTAGTAATATACTGTTTATTAGCACTTGTCCGTATTGTCAGCATTTAACAGCCGTACACACAGTATGGTCCAGCTTCTCTCGATGGACATTTTGCTACATCAACTTGGATTGTGGATTGCTATCAATGGAAAACTTTGCTACAACATGACATTGCTAACAACATCAATACTGGGAACGCTTGCTCTGTCAACTTGGGTGTGATGTAATTCTTAGCTTGGATGTCTGAGGTAAATGAAATGCTGCAAACGTTTGGGAGCTGTTCCTTTAAAGGCCTTCATTGTCAAACGTTCCACGCATCAGTGGAAGTAGGGGGACCTCCCTGCTCTCAGGCACCCCACTCTCTCCCCTTTTGTCAGTGGGGATGTATCTGACTACCAGCAGAAAGGAATACGTAGTCTTCAATCTGGATAGCTCCTTTTATCCAGCAAAAAAACACAAAGAGATTTCTTTAATCTTTTTTTTTATTATTATTGTTCTAGATCTGCTGTTGAGAGAGATAAACTAGCCATGGCTCACCGTTTCTTTGAAGGCGTGCAGCAAGCATCTTCTTACTGGAAGTACAGGATCTCTCCATCAGATCTCCTAATACGACCAGTCCTTTACTTTCTGGAAAAACAAGTAAGTGCAATTTGAAAAGTTGTGGTTGTTTAATTAATGAAACAATAAACTATTACCGCTGTTGATGGACAAAAAATAACTATGTCATGTAACATGCTAAACATTTTGTCAGAAAGGTCATCCTTTTGAGCTGGCAGTGGATGTTGGTTGTGGCTCAGGACAGGGCACGGTGCTGCTGGCCAAACATTTTGCCTCTGTGGTTGGGCTAGATGTAAGTCCTGCGCAGTTGGAAGTGGCTGTACAGCATGCTAAAAAGCCAAACATCACATATAGGTAAGCATGAACCAACCGAGAGTCACTATTAATCTTTTGTTTTAACTGGAATCTTCAAACAAAGATTTTTCAGTGGAAAAGTGAAATACATGAATGCATACTCAAAGCAGCATCTTCAATGAAATCATTTCCATTTTTACTAGAATTGTGAGAAGTGTGAGATCAAGCAAGCCTCACAATGTTTATAATGTTATACAAAAACTTTACAACTTTACAATTACCATCACATTATGTGTTCAGCTCTGAAATCCAGTAAGCTACTTTACTGAATCTTGGCCAAAGCACGAACAATGCAACCCTTGTCTGGTGAAAGTCGGTCATGCAGTAAGGCCTATACAATGGAGGAAATGTCCTGTCAGCACAGGACACTAAAATCCACATGAAATATTTGGCATCACAAAGGGTTGGTTATAGGTACAGTACATGACAAAAAATCTTCAAAAACCTTTAAATTGATATTCAGAGTGGGTTTGCACATCTTTTTTAGAAAAAACAAACAGCCAAACACCCAATGAAAGTTAAATTAATCTATAATTCTTATTGCAATTTAATATTTTATTTATCATTTAAAGACGATGCTTTACATTTTGTTGCCTGGAATTTTTCTGCTGCCACACTTTTATTTTGTAAGGAGTGACTCATTTGTGCATATTTTAACGTGAATAGAGGTGACAGGCAAAGTTCAGCTAAGTGAACTCTGACCTAGAAGGTATGCAAAAAAAAAGAAAAAAAAAATCTCACTGCATGTAGCAATCACACCAGACACCCATTGCGCACTTGTAAAATTAATATAAATTCGAGCCTGTCTTTTTGAATGGAAAAAATACAGTCAGGTGCCGCCCCTACATATGGAACCCTAAAGTCTTCAATATTATATCAGTAAAAATAAAACCAACATTTATATTAGTTTAAATAAAGCTGTAATTCAAGCAATTCATGCAAGGTGTTCTCGGAGAACAGGTTGTATGATATCCTACAAAAATGCACGCACATCAATTTAGATGATATTCCATGAATTAGCACCCCAGGAATAATGTTCTTAACATACAGTTATGTAATTAACATACAGTTACAGGGTTTAGGTTTAGGCAATAAACGTTACTATGGTGAGGTTCAGGAAAATGTTTGAGTGTCTTTGGATTTAAAAAAGTGAAGTCACTGTAGTTGGGTTTAGGAAAAGAAACATAGTGAGGACATACCTAAAATGACTTAACGTTCACTTGGTTCTTAATATATTTCTCTAGGCTAAAGTCCAGATTTTTGGGACACATCCACAACCCCAATTTATCATCTTAAGCCAAGCATACACTGTATGATTTTAGCCTGTTTTCTCAGCCACAAGACTCATTTTAGAGCTTCGAGGGGCGTCATTTATTGTGCAGTGTACAGAGAGGAGTGAGGAACGATCATCCGCTTGCGAATGGCCCTCGGACGGTCAGATGAATGTCTGACATGTCAGAAATTTTGATTGGCCGACTGAGTAGAACTAATCTCATCAACAAGTAGTCATAACGTATGAAGTGCAGTTTATGGCTGGCAGCAACTCAGCAACAAAGAACGTTAACCTAAAATTAGCTATCAAGTTAACGACAGTAAAAGTAACTTGGTTATCTCCAGTTTTATCTGCAAAATGGAGAGGCCATACTGTCCACGTCTTCCAAACCATGTGCGAGTCCATATGATTGGGCACCTTATTTATGGAAGTTTTTGCACACAGGATTGCACAGATTATTAAGGCAGCATGCTTCTGCCTTTTATAGCATTGTTGTTAAAAACTGCCTCAGAGCTTTTAAACTACTCTTTAGTGACAACTCTCAATAGCCAGGATGGTCCACAGGGGCTGACGGGCTGTTTTTGGTTTTAACCATGGCTGGATTAGGTTTTTAAACATACAGTGTGAGCTGTCAGGTCATGGCTTGACAATCGGACCATACAGTGTGAGCACTTTGGCTTTACATTGCTGATGATTTGTTCATACAGTGTGATCGATCAAGGCTATTTCATGGATCTCTTTTAACAAACTGCAACAACCAACAAAAACGATGGATCAGCTCACACTGTTGTTGCATCTGGCTGCCCATGTTGGCTATACTGTTAGAGATGGACAATGTTTTGGTGAGCTGGGCACTAGACTGAAACCTACACTTAAAATTTGAAAAATAGGTTGATAATTCACAAGCTGGTACCTGAAAACCTCCTTTATACTGCCAGCAGTGGTCAGAAGTTTAACCTGGCTTTTGCTGCTGTTCCATCCTTAGACAGTGTGTGGCTGAAGAGCTGCCTTTTGCTGACAGCTCAGTGGACTTGATAACTGCCATGTCTGCCTTCCACTGGTTTGACCGACCTCGCTTTCTCCAGGATGCCCACAGAGTCCTGAGGCCCCGTGGCTGCATAGCTCTGCTCAGCTACACCATCGACATGGAGCTCAGCTACTCTGACTGCTGCTCACACACACTCAACCAAGTCTGTAAAGAGGTGCTTACAACAGTTATGAAAGAAGTTATTGTGAATGTGCACTGATACACCTTCAGCCGCATGTACACTGCAAGCAAGCAGGGAACGTTCCCACAACATTGGCCAACATTACCTACAAGTTGTAATAATGTTTTATAGAAAACCTTTTGACTTAACGTTCAAAGAAGCTGTAAAGGATTTTTATTGTTTCTCATAATTTCCCTTTATATGAGAACAAAGGAAGAACATTTTCAAAGCAATATTCAGAGCATGTTTTTGAGGCCTGAGATTACAGAACATTTTTTATGAAACATTCCTGTAATAAGATAAGATAAACCTTTATTAATCTCCAATGGAGAAATTCAGTTGTCGCAGCAGCTTATAGTACCAACAGTAAAGACAGAAAAGAGCAATTAAAAACATCCATATATGCCAAAAAACCTATACAATAATGATAACAAGCACTGCAATCCATTAATAAATAAATGAAGGGATAGATAAATAATAAAATAAATAAATATGGAGAAATTATGTACAGGCCCTCAGAGTGACTCATGCGGACAGTTTTCAAGTCTGTGATCTTAGCTGCTGTTAAACAGTCTGATGGCAGCATAATGTGCTATGTTAACACAAAAATAAATAAATTTAACAGATCATTCTGGGAACTAAATGAAAACATGCCATTGAAAACATTACTAAAACATTGCATTATAATTCTTTGAACTTTTTTAGAAACAAACACTATTGGGCCGTTTGGCAGTAAAGCACAGGTGTTACTATTAACAGTCGTTATGGCTCTGTTCTAGTGTCCCAGCAAGCCATGACCAACAATATCCCCAAAACTGCTGTCATTTATTTCATTATTTGATCACTGTCACATGTCACATGTACTGTGAAAAAGGCTTCAGATTCAATGTTTTTTTTTTAATACAGAAAACATGTTAAGCTACAAAACAAAAAACAAAACAAACAAACAAAAATGGGCACCTAATATATTTTAATGTCTTTCACACTAAGAAAAAAAGCTGTAAAGTTGTTATAAAAATGGAAAATACAAAGATTTCTCTAAAAACAAATGAATAACTGACAGTGGTTCTTTTTCAACACCAGACCTACCAGCATCAGCGACTGCCACATCTGCCTCATTCATAAAATCTTTTTTTTTTTTTTTTTACATCTGCTAGTGATGAGGACATTTACAGTCCAAAATCACCATCTGACATGTCCTTACATGACACTCGTGGATTGAAAAATGAGCAACAGCACCATCTACTGGATGCTTAATTGTTTGTTTTTGTAAACTAATACTAACTCTAACTAACTTAACTCAGTGACATACTTATCTGAAATGTTTTTTGTTTTAATAAAGCAAAACAAATGAAAAGTGGATTATGTCAGAAACCACTGAAGTTTTAAAGAATACATTTACAAAAGCATACACTTAATCTTGGTAGATTTCACACACAAACATAGCTGTATTATTTTAAATACATCATAAAACATGGAGTAAAACATATATTGCTATATGCCATGCCATTATGATAATGATGAATAATCTCATGAATTGCTGCCTCTTGGTTTATACCAGTTTTATGCAGCCTTGGAGCCTTACCGAAGTCCCCACCTTGGTTCCAATACCAGTGAGTTATACCGGGAGGCCTATGAATCCATCCCTTACCCTGACAAGGAGTGGTGAGAGCATGTTTATGTTTCGTAAAGTAAATTATATCAGCCAATTATAGATTTATTTTGAAAAGATCATCCATTACTCTAATTCATAAGTACATAAATATACAATAGGCACTGACGTTGTACTTTTAATATCTATTACAGGCACGACTGTGTGTGGGTGAAAAGGTCCATGCCTCTGTTCAGCTACATGGGGTTAGTGAAGTCTTTCTCGAGCTATCAGACTCTGCTGAAACAAAATCAGCAGAAAGCCACCGCGCTTTCCCAAGACATCTGTCAAAGGTAAATGCTTAAAGGTACTATAGCATACATACAGATGGCCTAAAGTATACACAATTGAGCATGTCACACACACTTAACAACAACCTGTAAAAATGCTCATGAGCAGCGCAGGCCTTTAAATTTATGAACTGTATTTACATTTTTTGCACAACATGAAAATTTTAGAAGTAAATGACAAAAACTGCCACCACTTCATTGCCTTAATCTATTTGACATTTTTGTGAAATTTTGTCATAATTAGCATATGCTGTCTTGAGCTATGACCAATAAAAGGGTTTTGTGAGATTGAAATGACCTTGACCTTTGACTTCCAAAATCTAATCATTTCATTCTTTAGTCCAAGAGGATATTTGTGCCAAAATTCAAAGAAATCCCTCAAGGCCTTTTTGAGATATCACATTCACAAGAATGAGATGAACAAAAGGTCACAGTGACTTTGACCTTTGACAACTAAAATCTAATCAGTTCATTCTTGGGACCAAACGAAGGTTTGTGCCATATTTGAAGAAATTCCCTGAAGGCCTTCTTGAGACATTGCATCCAGAAGAATGAGAGGAACATACACTCACAGTGACCTTGATCTTCGAACACCAACATGTAATCAGTTTGTTGAGATTTGAAAGATTTGACTTGATTTGAACGTGTGTGCCAGATTTGAAAAAAAAAAAAAATCCTTTGAGCTGCTCTTTAGATATCATGTTATGGAGAAATATTTACATATATTGAATGGATGTTTTATGGATCTTCAAAACTGACATATTGGAGAGGTGAAGTTTTTACCGGTGTCTAACAGTGACAGCATGGTGTCCTAAATTCCACTCTGAATGAATAATGTCACCCTGGCTCCTCAGGTTGATGTCCATCATGGGGGTGACATCTTCAGAGACAGAGGTGGAGGTGGCTGTGAAGTATTTTTACCTTCTGGCCTGCAAATCACAGGAAGCCTGACTCCTGCCAGCTCTCACAGTTTCAACAAAGTCATGGAGAAACTCGAGCTACCACCCAGTCTTTTATCAACTACTCCTAGACATGCAAGATATATGGATGTTCTCATCTAACTGTTGGCAAGAAAGCTTTTCTATAAAATATCAAACTTTTGCTTTAAGAGAGAGTCATAAGGATGATGAGCACAAGTATACATTTACTCATATTCCTCTGCTTCTTTTTTTATGGTACTGACAATGTGCAGAACTATGTTTGCATTATATTGGTGATGAAGTAAATACAGTAGCTACAGTTGAATGTTTTAGATATTTTCACAGAAAATCACTAGAGGGAGACATTTCATCAAAAGTGATTATTGGCACTGTTCTCTTGTAGGATACTGTATCATCATATTCACCTACACATACAAGAAAATGTTACCTGCAATATGAACAAAAATGATTTTATATAACACAACCATGTCATAACATCTTCAGACATTTATCTTTTTCTTCAGGCTTTCCTCCTGATTCCTTTCCCGTCATCTTCACGCACCTGACTAAGGAGGACAGAATTACTTTTGACCCCTACTGGCCCAAATCTTCTCATCTAATATGTGCCACATAGGAGGAAAAAAAAGTTTGTTTTTGAAAGTTTGTCATGGCCTTTGACAGTGGTTAGGGAAGTATTCAGTTCATTCACTAAAGTAAAAGCACTGTAAAAATACTCTGTTACAAGTAAAAGTCCTGCACGGAAAATGTTACTTTAGTTGATGTATGTTTGTACAATCAGGGAAATGCATTTATGTGTTGAAAGTGAAAGTTCTCGTGCAGAAAACTTTATATGAATTTAATAATTCTAAATCATCAAAGTGATTTAAATGAAAAGCAGCAAGTCCTCATATTTGAGGAGCTGGAACCAAGAAAAAATTAATATATAGTTTACTAAAAATAATTTTTTAAACCTACTATTTCTTACAAGTTCCTCGTTGCATTTTTCCCCATGTTTCTCAAAGTGTTCAAAGGTTTAAACACCTGTGAAAGGCATCTTGATGCAGCACAAAAGTGATGACGATCCAGGAAGTTGTAATTTACTAAACTTGAGATAAGAAGTTGTTGCTTATTCTCACAGACTTTATCATAGGTTATTGTTTGTCATTATTATCAGATGCTTGTAATGCCCTCCATTTTCAAATCTGTGTGAAAATGCTCTCTGCAACCTTTCTTCACCAGTGGAAGATCTGCTGATACAGAATCTGACACTTTTTTTTTGTCTATATTCACACAAACATGCCTTTTCTTGTTAAGTGGCCTCTTCTAATGGTTTTGAATCTTAGTCCATGCTGGAGACATTTGTTCTAAACCCATTTTGATGTTGCAGTACTGAAGCGTTCATCCTTCAGTTGTGCTATTGGTAGCCGCTGGCACGACTTGAGGCCTTGGCCTGACTGTGACCCATGCAGGTGTTATGAGTGGGCATGTTTATCAGGTCTGCACCTGGCAGCACAGAAGAGGCAGGCTGTCAGGTTTTATCTTTTGGCCTTATGCTATTTTGGTCTTCAACTCTGGCCCTCCGCTGCTGTAAAGCCTTCATCATCATACCATGCAATCCAACTTTATGGAAACAGATGAATCAAAAAGGCTACATTATAGTTATGGCTATCACAAAATTTCTCAATTTAATTCTTTATTCATGCAATGCATTGCGCCTACTTTTTTGCAAAACAGAAAAAAGATTTGTCCATAATTATCCAGGGATTTGTCCAGTATTAACAGGATGGTTCAGATTTTTTGAAGGGGTGGTATGAGGTACTATGACAAGAGTATAAATGGAAAACTGAAGCTGAAAGCAACTTCCCTGCGGAAACAAGCTGTCTGATGGAAACAGTAAGCAGTGAAAACACTCTCAGTACAGCATACACTTTAACTGATGTTGATGTCTCAAGGTGAGACTTTTTCTAGGTAGCTAAAATACATATTGTGGCTGACCCCCATCCCTATGCATTTCTTAGCTTCTGTGGACTTCAGCCTGCTTCTCTGAATTGTGGCCTGTCGGCTGACAGCTGCAGTATGTAACACTGACTGTGGATAAGTATCCTATACAGCCACCTTAAAAAGTCCAAACTATCCCTTTAAACTAGGAGGGACCCCAAAGCTGAGGTCCAAATGACAATCATGGCGTTTCAATAAGTAGCAGCTCAATGGATTTTATTCTTTAGAGATTAAAGAATTCAATGGATATAAAAACAACTTTTTTATGCATGGCGGCAGTTGAAAAAGTTTTTAATTCCCAGTATCACTGAACTCATTGAAGCACATATAAATGTTGTCCCTTTATGTGCTAAAATGGATATTTTATTTTCTCACATGGAAATGTGTAATTTAATCCTTGACCATTGAAGGTGTGTCTGATAATTGTATTGAGGTAAAACAGTATGATTTTCTTTTTATGATTTTCAAATATATCTACCAACTATTAAAATGAGTACCACAAAGCTTCTCCTTTGCCATTGTGTTATGAAAATTAGAAATATTCCAATACCATTTTTTTACAGCGAAAACATAATTATCTTCATCATAACTAGAATCATACTGTGATGTAATTCTCTGTTACCAGTCAATTCTAGAGCAAGTTTTTTTTAAAAAAGAGGATAAAATCTTGAAATGCACCACATTTTGCATGCACACAGTTTTCATTTCAACAGTGATTCATCACAAAGTGCAAATGAGGTGATATGCAACAGCTCCAAGTTTTCTTTTAAAAAAAAAAAAAGAATTACACTATCTGGCAAATGCAAGCCTTCCTCTCTGTCTGTTGTTGCAGCTGTATGAGCACTAAGTTCCTCTTAGATCTCTTACAAATATTGTGCTATTGTCTGGAAGATTATTTATGGAAAACATTACCTTCCCGTTTCGTGAAATGAGATCTCTTCACTAGATGCTCAACTTCATGTGATCTGATTTTATTAATCTGTTTTTGAAGAATGTTGTCATGGTTTAAACCTTCTATAATATAGAGTCACACATTTTTAGACCCACATGACACACCACCCTTGTAGGTTTCTGTATTTTATGTATACGAAGTGTAATAAAAGGGGTCATTCAGGAGTCACCCACAGCTTAATGTCCACCACAAAGGATTCTAAAACAAAATTCAGCACCCCTATTTGAATATACAAATATTACTAATTTGCACACTCATTTGTATGAGTCACGAGAAACGTCCTTCCTCCTCCTCCTACATTCAAATCGAGGAATATTCTACTGATTAAACATAAGTAAGTCGTGCTCAGGATAGTTTTAGGGGTCAAGTGTGTCTCACTGTGTGTTTGCGCATCTGAAAGAGTTTACATAATTTTTCATTGTGACAGAAAAAAAAAGGACTCTGCCTCTTTACGTCAACGATGGCAGGCTGAGATAGTGACTCATGCTTCCAGTCCACTCCTGTTGTGTTCGAATACAGCAGAGTGAGTTGGAGCGACTTCAAACCAAACAAGCTCCACTGTCAAACAGTGAGCATGTTTGGTGTGCCTGCTGTACAGATGTTCCCATCCCCTCATTCAAAGTGCTCTGTCATAACACTGCTCGCTGGATCAATGTGCTAAAACTAAAAGCCTTACTTGAAAACTTTGGACATTTTCAGGTGAAATTTATGTTGATTAAAACATATTTCAACTTAAACAATATTACAGAGCTGTGGTGGGCCTATAATCATGTACAATGTTTACAAAAACAAAAAATGCTAATTTTTAATTAAAGATAACAAAATTGTAAAAGGTCAGATTTCCATGTCTTTTTTACCATAATATTATAGCATTTTATATTTCATATTATAATTATTATAATAAATATTATAATATAATATAAATACGGTTAAATTACCAAAATGCTCAGTCCACAAAGAAATGCACACAGCCAATATTATAAAAAAATGTGCTTTTAAAAGAGCCGTACGGACTTCTTTGAAGTTGTGATGTCACAACTTAATTCTATAATGGTAGAAACTGCAGTGATGTTACAGTCATTGCCCAGCTGAAATGATAGCACACAGATGCGGAAAGCACAGATGATATCCATTAACACGGACCAATCACAGCAGAGTGGGCTACATCAGGAGACAGGCGCTAAAACGGAGTGTTTCAGACAAAGGGTGAATACAAGAATATTCAGGTAGACAGTATAAGAAATAAGACATGTTTTTAAACATTAAATCATGCAAACATGTTCTAGAAGAAACCAAAAATACAGTCATGAACCTCAAGATGAGCATAATATGGGACCTTTAAATTGTTGTCGCATCTTGGATTGTACTGTATTCTATAACAAGAGGCAACAAGAGGTAGAGAAGGGGGACATTCATCCCATGATTCAATACATGAGTCATTTGGTGATGCTTTTTCGGGCCTGGGACTCCTGGTACTTGCATACATGGCACATTACATCAGATTTCCAGATGCCTGAGGACAATACGACAATGTTATGCCACCAACTTTTTCTTTGTGCCCTGTTGCTATCAGGTTACACACTCTGTTTCTGAGTCTCAGCACAGAAATGTACATCTACATAGTGGGACTCTGAGGGACAATGGATGTTAGGCACCACTCATCTAGCAGTTGTCCTGTAATGTGTAAGTAGTGGCTGTATATCTTTTTCTAATATGACAACCCCGGGTTTGGCAAATACACAGCTGCACTGAATATAACCCACATTTTATTCATTTTAGAGTTATTTTTTTTGCACATGAATTATTCGTTTTCTCCAGTTTATTCCAAACTGAGTACGGCTGTTCTTGATTTTCCAAACAGCTTATCGCAACACTGCAGCAGAAGTAAAGCCAACGCGCAGCATAAAACAGGATTTGCATTATTATGACATGTGCATTAGTCATGTTGCTGCAGAGAAGTTTTTTTTATTTTTATAAAACTGAGTAGACATTACACTTACATTCAGTTCATGTGATCCAGCGGGGAGAGCAAAGCCCCCTGTGTAACACAGCTACTGGGGCTACTGTCACTGCAGTCACAGTCACAGTCTGATCTATATGACAGCCAAATGACCAGTGTACATACAGAGTAACCGGTGGTTTAACACTGATTACAATAGCTGTGTTGTCAGTGAAAAATGGAATTGACAATCCAAATCAAATTGACCAATCCTGCTTAAGAAAAGGGTTAGGCCCTCCTACCCCATACAGAAATATGTAAATACAGGAATGTGGGTGTACAGAAATATGGAAATGAATTTAAGATATTTATTTATGTCCTGTTTATGAGCTCTCATTTATGTATTTATTTATTTATGTTTTTAACCATCCATTCATTTATTTATTTACGACCATATTTATTTAAGAATTTGTTCATTTCTTTCAAAATTTATTTTTGCATTTATGAATTGTTTGTTTATTTCCATATTTACTTAAGCACTTATTTAAGGCTTTATTTATTAACATATTACTTTAAGCATTTATAAGTTAATTTTCATATTTATTTAAGCATTTATTTAAGCCTATATTTTTTACAGATTACTGTAAGCATTTATAAGTTCATTTATTAATTAATTTACATAATCATTTAAGCATTTTCTTACTTCCATGTTTATTTTAGCTGTTATTTGGGCATTATATATTTCTGTATTTATTTATTTATACTTATACTATGCCATTTATCATCCTCCATAATGTTTTAGAATCATTAATTGGACCATACATTTTTCATGACCTGTTCCATTAGTGTAGTAGACTGAGTGAGGGAATCTCAGTGACAGACAGGAGGTGAGACCGTTGACAACTGCAGTCAGCATAGCAGATGTAGATCAATCCTCATATCTCTGCATCAGGCATGCAAATAGCAGATGTTTATTGACTTGAACATTTTCCAACTCACTGTTGTTCTGCAGACATCAAAGTCAAAAGCTAATTTAACATTTCAGTTTTCAAATGCATGTCCAAGAAGATAAAGAGAAGCCTGAAATTCCTTGAGGTGCACCATCCGTCACTTAATTAGCCCCTTTGGGTAGAGAAGCACGACGACTTCTGTTATCCCTCTCTATTCGCTGTTGTTGCGCTGGAAGACCCAGAAGTGACAGAAATATTAAATTTCAAAGTGAAAGCCCTAATCTTCCGCTCTGAAGTTTGTCATTACTGAGTCATTTGAGGAGAGGGTGGAAAGCTTCATTTGTTGATATCTTCAGTATGTCCAAAAAAGTGTCCCCCATGCGTACAGTCCTTGATCCTTGTTATATATCTCTTCCTCTTCACAAGGCTACACCTCTCCTCACTTAATACTGATTTTTTTTTAACTTTTCAGTATTTGTTGATCATGTCTTTCCACTTTTCAGCTGATGAAATCTTAGTAAAAAAGATAATTGGCTTTCTGTTTATCACACCTCTACAACATACCACTCTCCAAAACTAATACAGATGTCCTCACTCGACATTCATTCAATAACAAAAGCAATGTGTAAAGCACACCATGTGAAGAAGAGTGAGTGAACATAACATTATCCAAGGGGCAAAGCAGTGTAAGGGTGCAAGTGTAAGAGCATCGCAGAAAGCCTGCTGGCCAACACCTGTCTAAACAAATGTAGATGAAATACAATATAATCATCCGCTCCGAGATTAATAGACTCCTCTTTTTACAAAATGTCATCTGACCAGGCAGGTCAGTCAAGAGCATGTTCTTGTTCACAGTGACAGCCCCGATGCCCCTGGTAACGTAACAACTGGCCGAGTGAATCACAGTTTTGTCCAAATACTTTAGGGTGAACAGGGTTTGCCCAAAGAGATGCATGAGCTGTTCTGTCGAACTGTGAGTCTTACTTTTCCATTTTGCAAATGGAGCTCTTTTCAAGGCGCGTGCGTGTGTGTGTGTGTGTGTGTATATGCAAGACAGGCAAAAAGGAAATTTCAGCATGTGGAAGCTTTTTCCTTGGCATTACATCAGAGCTTCGTTTTTTTAGTTTAGAGAGTTTAGAGAGGGGAGAGGGTGGTGCAACAAGGGAGAGGCATGCCAAATTATTTTTTAAGCACTGATGGGTGACTTAAGTTTTTTATTTTGGCTTTAGGGAGGGGCTTACAACGTTAAATTGTTGTAATTAATGTTGTAACTAATGGAGGGAGGGTCATGCATTTTCTGCCAGTCACCCAAAAAGGCTCAAGGAAAAATAATTGCAGCTTTGGGGAGGGTAAAAACAAAACAAAACAGAGTCACACGCCAGTAACCCACTCTGAAAAATAATGAAGAGTCCCTAAAGTTTGGGGATTTCTATGCGTACCTTAAGTAAAATGGTGTACTAAATAGAAATATATAACAGAAGTTACTATATTCACGATGTATAATAAAAATCGACAATAACTCTTACAAGCACAGTACAGGTTTAGTAACTATATGCAAATTGTCGTACCTGAACCTACAAGGAATCGTCTCCTGTTCTGCGGAACTGTTTATCTGCCGATGTGTCTACACGGACAACAATAGCAAACGGCATTCGCTGCGCTTCCGTTGCCCATGACACCGGAGCGAAGTTCTGACAGCTGATTCTCCAATCAGTTTATATCCACTCGGAGCTCCCAAATAATTACTTTTGAGGTTATTTACAGTCGGACGTGCCTCCCATAAGCTCCGGTCGGAGTCGCAGACCGCGCCTTGAACAGAGGAGGGCGGCTGATTATGGTTGTAGCACGGAGCGCTAGCTCTGAGACAGCAGGTAAAAAACGCTGAAATGACACACAAGCTAACACTGGCTAGCATGCATAGTTCATTAATAACTCGCGTGCGTCTTCATGAACTAAAACAAGTGACATTTGCTTGTGCTCTGGCCCATATGTGTGAGGAGTAGCCTGAGCTGTGACTGGTTTTAAGCTTGAACATAGTGTCCAGCTAGCTGTGGTTAGCAGTGTTAGCGGTTTGTTATGACGATTAGTTAACGAGCTAAAAGTACAGGGACGGGTGGTAACTTCAGCTTTAACTTCACGGCATTTACATTAGCGTTAACCATGTTTTCAGTTCCCCCCGAGGCCTTTTTTTGAGGGATACGTACTTGCTTGTGTTTGAGTGTGATACTAAGTTAGCTAGGCTCATTTAGTACTCTTGCGTCTCAGGAAATATTTTGAAATTAAAGACAGAATACACTTTGTTTTACTAAACAAGTGAACTTACTCCACATGCCACTTATTTGGATTATAGGTGGCTATTTAAAAAGTGTCCGTTGTAGACTCAGGGATTGGATGTGATTGCACAATCAGATTTTTCATCATCGTGTTCATGTTTTGCAAGCTAGTTGTTTCAGTCTGTGTGTGCATGAATTTTCTCTGCCAACTTTGTTTTCCTCTGCATGGTCCTGTCCCAGTCCCTGCAGCTGTTTGACTAACATCCAGGTAGCCAGTGTCAGTGAGCAGTACCAGGGTGCAGTGACTGACAGCTGAGGCAGGTGGGCATCGAGTCTGATTCAGTGACACACATTTTCTGGGCCCACTGATACCTGATCCCTTCACCCTCTGCTACTGCAGCTCCTCATATGAGCTCACCCGGTGCTCAGTCTGGACTCATGAAATGTAGAGATGCCAGTGAAGTGCTCCCCTAGAGAGGTTCAAAGACTGCTGCACCACCTGCAGAACAGTAATAGTGGGCTTTAGCAGAAAACTCGGAATAACAAAACATTTTCAAAACAACAGCAGGGATCAGCAAGACTGAATTAAATTTTATGAATTATATGAAATTAATGCTGTAAGCGTCCAGGTGGTTTTTAGGCTGTACAGATGTTGCTGCACCAGACAAGGTGATTGCAGATGTCTTTTAAAGTTTAAAAATTTGTTTCAGTTGCGTAATAGTTTTTGGTGACGTTAGATGACATACTGTATAATGTTTGTTTTTAAATGTAAAGGTCCGATATTATAAAATGTCTAAAATGTCAGATACTTTTTTTTTCTTTTAACTTTTAAAGCATGTATAGGTGCCATAAAAATACTGTAAAAGCACAGAACGCTCCACAGTCCACAGAGAAAAGCACACAGTGTGATGCTGTGATGTCAAAACAATACCATATGAATGTAGAGACTGCCTGGAGTGTTGTTATAGTCATTCCTCCACTGCAATGATGGTGCAAAGATACCAAGAGATAGAGGATGAAAACAAATGCATTCAAGCAAAGGGTTTAAGAAAAATAATGTGTTTTTGAACATTAAAGCATGAAAACATGTTCTAGTAGAATCCCCAAATAAAAGCATGAGCGTGAAAATGAGCATTATATGGGACCGTTAAAGCCAGGTCTCTCACCATGATCTACTTGGAATTAAGGAATGATATGTGCAAAACTGAACATTACTTTCTAATTTTAAACTTTTAAAATGATTCAGTTTTAAGTAATTTGATAATTAATGTATCAAATATTTTGCTACAGTATCTTTGACTTAAGCAGCCTTCTCTTGAAGCCTTCTCATGAAATACATGAATCCTTTACAGCTATTGCCTATTTTACAAATGCATAAATGCAAAAAAAAATTGCAGGAAATAAGTAAACACAGCAAAGTCAAATACGCACTCAGGCAGGTGCTGGCATTGATAGTTAGAGAAAGACGTGTTTACAAAGAGCAAATTATGCTTTCATCTCTGAGTTGAACAATGCCATAGATGATGGCTTCCTGCTGCAGCACTGATAGGATTGTTGGCAGAAGCATTACTCTTTTGGCTTCCTATTGTGTCGCTGTTACAGTGAGTCTGTTGAATATCATTTAGTAATGACACAATGCAGTTCTGGCTATCAGAGGATTTGTGATGCTTGTCTCTGTAGGCTCCCCTTTGTATTGCACAATCACTTTTCTGAGATGATGAGTGGAGGTCAGAGATAAGGTGATCATGAATGTTAATGGCGTACTTCACCCTCAAATTGACCAATTATTAAAATGATTAGTCATGCAGGGTTACATTGAGTTTGTGAGGAAAACTTTGTTTTTCTTGCATGCCTCCACCAAAAAGGGCAAGCATAAGTTTTCATAGCAGCAAAAATACATCAAAACACCCATTTACAAACTCTCACAAAACTTGTGCAGTATAATCCAAGTCTTGTATATACAGTGATATGCTCAGTACCTCCCAAACAGGCATTTTCCCTAAAACATTAATATTTAAAACAGAACTGAAGGTGAAACCAAGGCCTCTCTTTGTTCTCTTTAGACTCCAATACGAAGGGTTTTTTAAAATTTTTTTTGGCGAAAATGCATGTCTGTATAAGTGAAGACAGTAAGATTATACTGCACGAGTTATATGGGAGCTTTTAAACAAATGTTCTTATTTTACTTCTGTTGTTAAACATATCCAAAATTAACAAATAAATCAATATGTTTGCCATGTTCCATTGAGGCATGTGAGAAAAGCATGTCTTTTTTCAAGAATCAAAGGTAATGTGGCATGACTAATGGTTTAAAAATGGTCAGTTTATGTGTGAAGTATTCCTTTAAAAGCGAATGATCAGAATTTCTTCAGCTCCTTCAGCTCTTACTGCAGTTAACTGCTGAAGAGCATAGGCTCTCTTAGACAGGAATGTTCCAGAGGCTGTGTTATTAATTACCTCCCGTGCAGGTAGTCTAATCTACGACCATAACATTTACATTATTAGACAATTAGTTGTCCCGCACATCTTTCCACAGCATGAATTCTAATTGCAATTGGCTCCTCTCCTCCTCTAATCGATGTCAAGCACTTCATTATTCCACCGTAATTAAATGGTGTCATAGTTGTTTAGATTATTGCTATAGGAAGTATAGGGAGGAGTAGACTTAAACCTCATCATTTCCCTGTGTCTCTCCCGTTAAACACTTTCCATCTATGTCCTTTTAATGTCTTCACTATGAGAGCCTTAATATGCATGAGTTGACCTTTAAAGACACCCATCCACATTCTCAACTGCGAGCAATTAAGAGTTGTCAGTTCACCTTGTGTGCATGTTGTTGGACTGTGAGAGGGAACCATAATAAATGATTTTCATAAAGATTTTGTGCATTTTTTTCTCTACTTTGCATCGTCTTATTTTTGCTTTCTGGTGTGTTTGATTGTCAGACTTTTGAGCAGCAGTGCAGTGCAGAGCAGTGCAGCGTGGGGCAGACCGCAGCAGATCACAGCAGCGTAGCCATGCTTACGTTGGCCAGTAAGCTGAAGAGGGATGATGGAGGGAAGACGGGCCGTGCCTCCGGAACCTCCGACTCCACCCATAGAGTCTCCATCAGGGACCGCCTCCTTACCAAAGGTACATAGGTCATCATCCACATCATCCATCATGTATTTCTCCAATTCAGATCCCAGAAAACGTACTAGGCAGATAAATATTTGAGGACTGACACTGTAGGCCAACACAGTTGTTTATTGACTATGTTTTCTTTTTTGTCTGGTTTATTTCAGCACAGAATGTAGAAGCGTTCATGCTGCTCATCCTCCATGCATGTTTGGGCTCTCTCTTCTACCTCCCTGTCTGCATTCCTCCTTTTCCCGCTGTCCACGTTTCTGCCTCTTGATCTTTGGTTTTTATTTATAGGTACCTCTAGCTGCCTTGAGATGCAGCTTCAAGACATCTGCCTCCTCTTTCCTCTTTGTCCTTCTCAGCTTTTGTCTTTCCGTTTACAGTTGTTTCATTCTCATCACTTTGTCCCGCCATCATTTCTCACCTTGTTTCCTCCTTTCTGGGTTCTCACCTGTCTTTGCTTTAGACCATACATTTACCTTTAACACATCATTTTACCCACGGACTATGACCAATGAAATTTAGGTTATAGTTTGATGGAACTGTTTTATTGTTACCTGGTTTGTCCAGGAACTTGAATTTTTTTGTTGGTAATACTGATATTGTCTAGAAGGTCATGAGGCCTTCAGGGAGTTAACTGTTATTGCCATCAATCCCAGTGTTTAAGAATTACTTGAATAGAATTTTTTCGAAACAGTGTTTGACTGGAAAGTCTTACAAACATTCAATTTTGGGCTCGAAATCGCATAGAAAAGGTAATGCGTCATACATGTGGTTTATAATAACAATGATATGATAATGTTCAAAGTGAATCATACAATTGTTTGTCCACTGCTGATTCAATATATTTTACAGTAGGGCTGCATGATATATATAAAAAAAAGCAACTATTTTGTCAGATATTGTGATTGTGTCATGAATTGTGATTTCAGTGAGTATTGTAGTTTCTATGTTTCATTTTCACTGAAAAAAAAAATTACAATGATGTGATTTTTGCTGGGGTCTTTTGTCCCCATACATTTGGAATAAAATTTGTAGGTCAGGGCATCTATATTTATTTATTTATAATAGTATGTTGTGACACATTTTACCTTTGCAAAAAATTGCAGCTCCTGCCACCACATATTGATTTTCTATTTTGGAGCTGGACTGTTCATTAGGACCGCTATTGAAATATATAAACACCTTTCGGTTATCCATTGCACCTCACTCCTGGCGCGTAGAGCGTAATCCGGGAACAGACGGAGCGGTTGAAGTGAAACTTCACTTGCCTCTGCAGCAGCTGTTTCTCTAATCCATAGATCTGATCAGCTCCGCTTTGATCAACTGATCAGTTATCCAATCTGGGGCTGAAAGTCCTTGTACTGCTGCTGAGGCAAATAAGAACTTATGAACTTATATGAACTTATATACTTACTTTAGTGGACGCACAGAATGATAAAAGGGGACACAACCACCCACCCACACACACACACACACACACACACACACGCACACACACACAAAACGACAACCCCTTTGCCCCAGTATCACCTACCCCCTTGTATTGATTCTAATTCACACTGTTGCCATACTTCAATAATATTTCAATAAATTGTGCAGCCCTAATTTACAGTTCTACTATATACATGGGAGTGGATAGTCTTACAAACACTAAAGTATAATGCCCTCCAATAGAATATCAGAGTGACTTACTTTTCTCTCTCTTTGAATGCTGTTGCCTCCCGAAAGTTCTTTTTTTTTTCTTGAGGTACTTAAGACTTTTGGTTGAATGCTTACAGGGGTAATATTAAGAGGTCAAATCAAGATCTGAGGCAGGAAAGTGCTAAATGAGCTGGCCTGGGACCAGCACTTCAAAACACTCAAGCTGAAGATTACAGGCTCGCTTGTTGTAAAACACTGAGTAAAACATAGTCCAACTTGCTGGAGCAAAAAGAAACCTGCTCCCTGATGATTAGATGTTATTAATGCTTCCCTTTCTTGGTCTTGCCATGGAAGTTTCATTGTTTGGTTATCTTGTTAAACATAATCAATGTGAATCTGTCTGTTTTAACAACAAAATTGTATTAATCATTACTCTTTGGAGAACTTCAAGTGCCATGCAAATAGCTTAATCCTCATACCCACTGCACAAAATCCCGGCTAATTTACACTAACATCTGGCTTTTTTGGCATTCACATGAGGGTCAAAAGACTCAGTAGACACAGGTTTTTATTGCCTCTGGGTGTGACTGGCATTAGTGGGAAAACAACACTAAGGTGAATGCGTTAATTTCAGCTCCATAACTGGTGAGATGCAATGACGCGCCAAAACTTACTGTCTGTCTCCTCCTAAGAAGCGCTAAAATATTATTCCAAGTTGGTCTGCACCGAGATTAAAGAAGCCACTGAAAAACTTACACAGACCTCTGTTCCTGCTGCTTTCTGATGTTTACCGGCTCTCCAACCTGTCCGTGACATTGCACCCAAACACACAAACACAAAAGTTGACAGAAAGGCAGACTCGGGTGCTGCAGCGGTGTGTTCACTGGCAATGCAGCCATTCTCCTGTTTTTAGCGGGTTTACCTGTATATGAAAAACCCATGTGCAAGTGCTAATTTTGGTGGGAAAGGGGTATAAATGTGAAGAAGTAATGCTGTGCTTGTGGAATTGCCTAAACCATACACCACTGTAAGGAGTATACAGTCAAATAATGAAGCAGCTGCTAATACTGTTGATGGTACAAAGCTGAGAACCACTGAAAGAAATTGTGCATGATCTTAAGGCAGGTTTTTTTGACATAAATACATAGGGTTCCTGACATTTAGCACAAATGGCCTATGGTTAAGAGTATTTGTTCTGATAAAAGCTAGTTGTTTGTCTTATTGAAAAAAACAGTAACTCCCTGCAAGCGTTGTGAGAGCTGTTAAATAGCTGACCCTACTCTTTGACTGCCACACTGAAAGAAAACCCCACCAGTTTCACCTTATTCTTACACTGCACATCTCAAAGAATACATGTTTGCAAAAATGGCAATAGAAAACTCTTAGCATTTTGCACCAGAACAACAACACCCACCTCCCCTCGCCTTTTTTGTAAAGTTTAGAGGTGTTAAATCTGCTGACACACATAAACAGTGAAATGGTACCAGCAATCTGAAAACAAAACAGAGAATCTTAGACATTTTAAAAATCCATCCAGACTTGAACCAGAGGCAACACCAGCTGAACAACCCTCCGCTCTTTGCATGTCTCTGTTACTCCTCTTCATGCCTTCCTCTTTCTCTTCCTCTTTTTATTACTCCTTGATCGAGTCATTCTGTTTTTTTCTCTGTGCCACCTTGTTTTGTTTGCATGTACAGCTTGCATATAAGAGATTATTTACGCAGAGCATCTCTCCTTACTGACTCATTGAAAAAGTGTGAGTGTGACAGTTTAAGCTCTCAGTGTGTAAGGATTTGCGTGTGCGTGTGTCTGTTTTACCCTCTGCTCTTGTATTCATTGTTTCTTTTGTTTTTCTCTTAACAGAAGTTGCAGAACTTGAAGCCAATCTCCCTAGTGAGTATGCTTGCACTTCCACACACACTGATCTCATTCACTTGTTGAGTCAGACACTTTCTCTCTGAGATTGCTGCACTTTGCATTCCCCTCCCGTATTTACATTAGTGTTTGTTCAGAGCCACATCTTTTCCAATTCAGTACATCTGACAGTGAATAATTGACTTGATGCACCATAAATTCTTATAGTGTCCTCCCAGTTCTAAGATTTTCTAACTCGAGAAAAAAAAAACAACATGGAGGAATGATTCCAAACAAGGAATCAAGGCAAATCTGGCACTACACATCAAGGCCTGCTTGATGTATAGTGCCAGATTTGCCAAATATTTGTCAGTATATTTTGGGGATATTAGAACACTTTTACAGATGAGGCAGAAAAACTAACCAATACCAGAGCCGAGCTATTTGTTTTGATTTTTGACTTTGGTTATTTTTGGTGTAGGTTATTTGTAACAATATTTAAAAGGTATAGTCTGGGATTTTCGAAGTGAAGCTGTATAAGATACATATCTATAGTATACACAGATCGCGTGCTCCCTGTTGGGAGAAAAAGATGAGTCTACCACACTACAAGCTCAGCAATGACTGCTTTGGATTACAGCACAATGTATTTTAGCCCCCTAAAATTTTCAATGCAGGGCTTTTACAGAATGTTTTCACAGGGTGGTATTAGTGCTTTTACTTGAGTAAAATATCTAAATACTTCATTCACCACTGGAATGAGGGAATCGGAATTGGGACACTGCGCTGTTAAAGAAACCTTCAGCCTCGGTGACTATTATACTTATCTGACCCGTGCATTATTCCCAAAAACAATGATGAAATATGGTCCTGTGTGGAAAGTATTGATTTTCATGAGGCTTCAACACTACGCTTCATAGAAACCTGGCTGTATGCCATAGATCTGGACTTGGTGTATGACAATGATGGATCTTTACTGTTACTGGCAGACAGGATTCCTTTGCTCTAAAAACACCATGAAGGACACAATTGGCTTCATGGAAGAAACACTCTCACAAACTGATTTTTTCTTAAGTTGTAGGTACAACAGAATTTGTGACATACACCAATTTTCTCTTATTTGGAATTTAGTAAACATTTACGAGAGGTAAAGGCTTGTCATTTTAAGTCATGAACATATAGTCAGTCCTTCCACTGCAGAAAGAAACACAACATAATAATTCCTTAAAGGAATACGTCACCCTCTAAATTAACATTTTTATGTCAGTTACTCACCCCCATGTTACTTTGAATTCCTCAAGAAGACTTTGTTTTTCTTGCATGCCTCCGCTGAACGAAGAATCCAAACACAGAGAAAAGTGATGAGTTGAATTGATAAGGGGGCCATGTTTAACAACAGTGAAACTTTAGCAGATACGTTGCTCTTTCCGTTTAGTTCCCCACCATAAAGGGCTGTCTGTTTGGGAAGTCCTGAGCATACAACTAAATTAGAAAATTCAGAATCAGAATCTGGTTTTATTGCCAAGTACATTGACATATACAAGTAATGTGACTTGGTGTTTTGGTGCAAAACAATCAACATAAAGGAGAGAGTAAAAATAGTGACTTTAAATAGAATAGAACATAAGATAAAAAATATAGAAGCAATTTAAAGATATAAAATGACAAAGGTGCTATGGAGGGATTAATGTATTATGTTATTATTATTATGTATTATGTAAATAAATGAGACTTGGATTATTCTGCACTAGTTGTGTGAGTTTGTAAACTGATGTTTTGATATGATTTTGCCCTGATTAAACAGAGAGCCCCATGACATTAATAGATCAAGGATTTTATCACTTTCCTACGGGATGAGTGTACATATACAAAATGTTATTTGTGGGGGTGAAATATTTGTTTAATCTGAATGAATTTGACGTGATTGAAAGAGTTTGATGAAGACCATTACTTCTCAGATGTGCTAAAATGAGTCCAGAGTGCTGTATTATGCAGCCCACAGCAGATTGTCAGCTCTGCCTGATTAAGAGCTGTTTAAGAAGTCTCTCAATACAAAAGTCTGGTTTATAACACAGAACAAAAAGAGCTGATGTGGTGTTAAGTTTGATTTCAAACTTCTTACACGTGAACACGGTTAAAAAACAAAAACATTCTCCTTCGTGTTGACTGTCTTGTGCGCAGTACATGTCCTTGAACACCAGGGGGGAATGTGGTGCCGCAGGGAGTCCTAAGGCAAAAAACCTGCAGCCTGTGTGGACAGAATGAACATACTGTGGCTCAGGAAAGATTTAATAAAAATATAATATATTATCGATGTTACTGCCATTATTTGACACAAAGGCAAGTAATAAAAAGTAATGGTAGAACTTTATACAGCTGCTTCTGGCTGTAACCTTTGGCTGTAATAACTATTTTTTTTTATCTCTGTTGTTGTTGTTCAGGTACATGCAAAGCCAATTTCCCAGATGAGGACAAGCTGCATCATTTTCAGCTGGCAGTGTCTCCTGGTAAGAGAAAAAAACAGCTGTCTGTCTCCTTTTCCTGTTTCTGCTTTAATAATTTCACTACTGCTTTGTTGGTGGGATGCAGAAAAAATGTCAACAGCTTATGTCATTCTGACTTCCACATTTGCAGTGCCAGTGTTGATATACTTATTTTGCTTGTGGCTTATTTTTTGGTGGGCTGTGAATCCAGTGTTGTTTTAGAATTAAACACATTTTCAGTCTGATTCAGTCAAATACAGTTTCTGAAATAAAAGGCATACAACAATCATATTTGCTGGTGTAGTGCAAGAGATTCAGTCAGGGTTGTGAATTTATGAATCCCTTATCAAAGCACTGGAAAATGCAGGATACCAGCTGGTAAAAAAGCCAAACACAACCAAATTTCTTCAGGTGAATGGGTAAACCTAGCAGAGACCCTGGACCAGGACACTGAGATTTAACTATACTGCTTCTACATGTAAATTTTATAGAGATATTAAAGGTGAAGTATGTAAGATTTAGGGGGATTTGTTGGCGTCTTGAAGTGAATTGCAGTTCGCAACCAGCTGGAACTTCTTTTTGCCAGAATTCCTTCAGTGATCCTTATTCAAGAGGTTTTCACCGGGAGCCGAATAATCCACAGAGATCTCATCCCTTCCAAAACAAATGCACCAGGTGATTAAAAGCAGTAAAAACACTGAATAAAGCTTTCATGTTACAAATCAGTATTTCTCCGCCAGTGTTTTTTTCCCTGAAGCCAAATCATCCTGCAGAATACTCCTCCGCCCCAAAAGAAAGAACCCTTTCCACAAAAATAACCGTAATGGGTTATTAGAGACGGATAATGTAAATGAAGGGTGTTGCAGGGCAGGTAGCTCTGCTACTGACTGCCAATGAGGTCGACTAAACTCATTTTGAACCTGTTGCTGGTACAGCCTCCTACTGCCGCCCAGTGTGATTAACTCTTGAGCTGATGGTGCTGATGCTCCGTAATGTGCCAGGATTTTATAACTCTTTGATGACCACTAGATGCAGAGGCATTAAAACACAGGCCTTAGAAGTAAAACAAGAGACTAATGTAGGCAGGTATATGAGTTTATTGTGTGGGGTGGCTGCATCGCAGGTGTGCTAAAGTGACACTAACTAGTCAGGGGAGTGAATTTTATATTTCTCATATGTGCAGGTCGGTTGCATCTAAGAGAAAAAATCAGTGATAATAACGATAACATTGACAGTATGCAGTTCTCAGCAAAACTGGTTTTCTTTAAAGCCTCAAGGAAGTCTTGCAGTCGCATCCACTGCTTTCTCATTTCGTCTTCCTTCCAGACAATACGCAGGTTTCAGTTGTGCAGGTTGTGTGGGAGTATGTCATGCATGATCAAGTAGGACCCTGCAAATGTTAGTAAGGGTATCTAAGGGTATTTTAAAGTATTTCCTTGAATTGGCACTCCTGTGTTCTGTATTTCGATATCACTGCAGCACTGTCAATATTCTCCCAAGTCCGATCTGCTTACTCAGCAATGTTCCAAGAAAAATTGGCTACCTGACGAATATTGTACAAACCCAGCACACTGGTGTGGGATTACCCAGTTCTCTGGAGGCTCTCTTACCTCTCGCTGCCTGCTCTGTATTTGTCATCCACCCTCTCTCTGTCCCCAAGACCAGTGTCACCTTCTCTTTTCAAGGAGAGGGAAATGTGGCTTCATGTTTGAGTATGTGGAAAAAGAAGGACGGGTAATTTAGAGAGTGAAACAAGACAACATATCATGATAAACGTATTTAAATCTGTGTAATGAATCTGATGTGCTGTTTTGCTGGTTTCTATACTAATCAACCCGCTGTCTGGGGAGGGTGACTTGTTGACGGAGATAGTTGAACTGTAAAATTTTTCCTGAATATGTGTTTTTGAATATGTGTGTGTGTGTGTGTTAATGCTAATTTATTTGATTTATTTTAACTAATGTTTTCACTGTAAATACAAAGCATGGTAAATGCATTTGTATTCCGCAATGAAAAAGCAATAGAAAACTGATAAAAAAAAAATTCAAACACCAGATTTTTTCAGACATGTGTTGGGAAAATTATGCATTATTATTTGCTAATCTCTAATGATTTAATAAAAAAAAAATGATAACATGATTATCACAACTTGGGCCCTTTTTATTTTATCATATTCTATCAGTTATTCGAACACTGTATTCACCAAAGCCTGAGTCTTCAAGAGTCTTCTTTTAGCAAAGATATATCAGCATGTGTAAAAAAAAAAAAAAAAAAAAGAAAGTTAACTGATTATTACAACTTGGGCCTTTTTTCTATCGTATTCCATTTCATATTTTAACACTGTATTCACCAAACTTGGGATCTTCAAGAGGGGATCCGAGTTACTGCAGAGGGGCCGCCAAGTTATTGTTTCAAGGACTTAATTTGAGTTATATTGTTTATTTTTTTTCAAAAATTCAAAAAATACTTTTACATATATGCAATTTTAGGTGTTAGTATTACTAAATGTTTTATGTAGCCTTTTTATCTGGTTGCTTATTTAGTCTTTAGTGTAATCAATAGCATATTTGTCTATGAAAATATTTGGTATTTGCAGTGTTAAGTACTGAAAGTTTGCAATGTGCTCCCTCTGAATCTCATTTACTTATTCCTTATTCAAATAGTTAATCATATGAATTGGAAGTTTTTACGCTTAGACAGAATTTATTTCAGGCCTGTTCTTTGTGTTAAGGCAGCATTAAATGCTGCATTTTAGGCACGTTTCTTATTTAGTTGTGTGCATTCATTAAAAGAAAAATGATTGAAGTCGGTGCATCAGTTTTTATCAACTAAGGTGTTACGGTATCATGATGTTTTAGTAAGTGATGAATTCCTTTGTAATTTGTCCCAGGCAGTGTGTGAATGTGTGCAAGTGTAAGTAAATGCATGTGAATGTGGAGTGTGTATGCCTGTGATTCATCTGTCTCCCTGCCACCCGAGTAAGCACTGTAACTGCGGTATAGTTTCCACAAAGCTCTTTGTAAGCAAAATCTGCAGAGAAAAGCAAAGATCAGCAATTAGAGACAAGGCTGGTGTCATGTTCTTAAAGAGGAGTTGATACGGCGATTGAGCTCTTAGAGGAAAGACTTGCTCAATTATTCAGAGCCTCTGTCTCTCAGACACACAGACACACACACACACATCTGGGACCTTCTCACTTCCTTTCACTTGCTCTATTCTTTTTTTTCTCTTTTTTTCTCCCCCACTTGTGTGCTTTTTTGTGTCCCTTCTAAAAGCTTGGCAATATATGCATGTTTTAACACAGTGGCCTCTATTTATCATTGTTTTCCACAACCAGTGCACCATGTTACTCTGGAGTCAAACTTAATATGGTACATTATCAAAATACAATGCCAGATCCAAAGTTCTAATGGCTGTATCAATAATCATGTGAACAAAAACATTGTCGCATAACCCTTTGCCATACATATTCTAGCTTGCTATTACTTAGTTTGACTCACCGTGTCAATCTAGCACAGCAGGGATTTGCCTCTCTGTGCAACAGGACTACCTGCCTAAAGGTGTTTCTTTAACTAATGACGTGTTTGTCTTGAGCAAGCATCAACTTCCAGGGACTGAAAAAGGAAGCCTACATGGAAGTCTAGAAAACTGCAGTTCTTTAAATGACTTATTGAGGCTCGCTCCAGAAGCCAGTCAGTCCCCATAGACATTCATGTTAAAATAAAAAGTTAGAAAACGTATGAAACTGAACAGGGGCTGAATGTCTAAAAAATTACCCATTTACATTTAATAAAGGCGTAAAATTGCTCATAATAAAGGATGGACTGCTTTGAGTGACGGGCTGTCTGCAGATATTGTCCTCAGCTTCTCAGTCAGATCCAAACCGCGCTCCTCTACAGTGACAACCACTTGCCTAAATTTTACCGCCTTGTTTACCAAAAACCAAAATGGAGACAGCCAAAATGCTGAACTCAAGGCTTCCAAACGAAATTTAACAAACAAATGGGTGACGTCGAGGTGTGAACATATTTTTCTGTGGACCTTTTATCCCACTTACTACCAGCTGATATTAAAAAGGAAGAAATGAACACAAATGAAATCTGCTGACTACATTTCTTGACTGATTTCTTGATTTATAAGTGGAAATTTGAGTAGTAAGTAAGTAAGGCAAAAATATCACCTGAAGTCATGGTTGTGTGTCTCCGTCGTAATATACAAGATGATACTCGTAGGTGCCTTAGTTTTCTTGTGCTTTGTCCTCATACTGTCCTGTCAAATTTAATTTAGGAATTTTCCTTTATTTGGTGGTACATTCTTCACACAGTAGCTTTAATTTTCACTGCAGGGGAAGTGGTCAGGAAACTATAAAATGCAAAGGGAACTTGCCTCAGGATGCAGGTTGTCTAATTTGTCTTATATCCAACCAAGTGTAAGGTAAAATCATCTTGACTTTTGTGGAGAATTTATAGCTCAAGGCTTATGTAAGTGCTTCTTTCCTGTACTTTACTTTTTTTTTAAAAAAATGTTGTCACTTAAAAAATAAGCTGAAAATGTTGACAAAATCAGCAGTGTTTCTCAAGCTCACATCAGCTGGAATGTCTCTTTAGTTGCTCTATTTAGTTTAGTTCCCTTTTCCCATGCAATAGCTATGTGCTGTGACCCTGTCGCCCCAGACCCCTGTGTCTCTGAGGAATGGGGACAGCAGCAACACTTCGGCGTGAACACGTTCTCACATTGTCATTGTTTGGATTTTTAAAAATACAATAATGAAAGAAATGTGACATGCAAATTGCATTGTGTTTGGATTTCAGATGTGTAGGGTTTCTGCTTGATTTACATATGCATAATTGCATATTGTTGTGCTCTAGAAACCTGCAAAACTTGAGTGTATGAGAGAGGCCATATTTTTTCCTAGTCAAGTCAATAACATCAGATTTTTTGCTGGCTAAATAGTCTGGATGGGTTATTTACCATACACATTGGGGTTTGAGTTATTGTACTGGTGTTGGAGCTGGCTGGTGCTTTGTTGGTGGTGGTGCTGTTTTTTTGTTGGAGAACAGCCAAGAGGAGAACACAGAGGCTATGTGGTCATCAGAAGTTCAGCTCTGCACTGCAGTGTGTTTGGTGACTTCATGCTCATGTCACAGTATAGTTGTGTGTGTAAGCAGTAGGGATAAATTGAAGAATTTTACAGTATCACAAAAAAAAAAAAAACAATGTCTTGATACCATCATAGGACTATGACAAAATGTAATGCATACAAGAGGCTTACTTTATTTCAGAAGCTAATATTAACTGTTATGCCGTTACAATAAGGGCTACAGTGCGATTGCATCCCTTTCGGAGAATTTTAACGCAGCTTTGAATCACGGTGTAAAATTAATTACTCCAGAATGATAAATCACTTCTTTGATTATTTATCTATTTTCCATCTTGAAACCGGTTATTGTTGTTGTTTGCCGTCCATGCATGGGTCCAATCTGTTGACCAATCAGAGGCTATGCACCTGACTTGTCGACCATAAGATGCTCTATCTCTGACGTTGTGGCAAAAGCACTGCGCAGCGGAATAGCGAGCAGGTGTCTTGATTTGGCTTAAAATGCTTCTTTATCCATCCACAGCTGGCCAACTACAGGCAAAACAGGCAATAAAACAATGTCTTAACTAGAATTGTCCCTAAATGGTAATGAATTGAAATAATTTTTCAAATTCCTGTTGAATTGTTTTTTTCTCGAGAAACTTAATGTCAAACCCTTACTGTATTGTTGTATTGTTTGTTTGAACAGCAGAGGGCGCAGTCATACTAGTTAAATGGACAGACTCACAGAGACAGGCTCAGACCCAAGGAGAAAATGTCGAAAACACATCAGTGTAAGGCTATTATTTATTAAAGGGCTTTTTGCCAAGTTATTATTTTTCTTTGTTTTTTGATAACGTGATAAATATATCATGGACTCTTTATTATGGTTGTGCCATTTTATTGTATTATCAATTAGCTGCCTTTCAGTACAATTTTTGTAATAGCAAGCCTTAATTTTGTTAATTTGATAACTTTTTCTAATGATTACATTGATTTCAATAGTGCACAACTTGCATTTAAAGTATGCATTCAGGGAGAGTATTGTAGCAGAGACCTACATCTTTGCAAGAGCTGTGTACCCATGGGACCAAGGACCTACAGCACATGTCTGCTCCACCCTCTTGTCTACCTGAACACAACTAAAGTATGGAAAAATCTGTGCAAAAATATTTAAAAAAATAAAGGAAAAGGGTTATATAGCTCATCACATGACAATTTATTTCAATAATCGGATGTTTTCAAGACTCACAATTATGGATGTGTCTTCCGGAGGTCTGTCAGAGACTGTAATTATCTGTCAACAACAATCATGCCCTGCAATTATGGTATGCTATAATTGCTCTGGGTATGATGGCTAATTCCTTCTGTGGGTATGGCGTGGTTATGGAAACCATGGTAACTTGACATGTGACTGTGGGGATTTTTCTGGATACAGCAGGGCATGAACTGGAGTTACATCAGGTGTGTTGTGCTTTCGTCCTCCTCCTGGGTATTTTAGTAGTAGTTCTTATTGAGAGTGCTTAAAAAGGCTGCAACAATGCAGAGCAGCTATTCATCCCCTACCTATCGCTAAACACCTAGACTGAGCCAGAAGTAAGTGAGAATCTTTGGTCTTACACTTTTGGGCACATTTTTGGGTAGTCTTCCATTAACCAATTTAAGTCTCTAAATTTTATCTAGATTTTTTTTTCCCCAGAAGAATTGGAGCTTGGTTGTTAGGTTGTGTGTGAGAGTGTATGCAAGCCCAGTGTCTTGTGACGGTAAAGACTGTTCCAGTGTACTGAAGGCACTCATGAATCATGCATGAGCTCTGACTGCCACTGTTTGTTGCGCTCTCTTTCTTTGCCTCCTTCTGTTACCTTTTATCCTTTTTGTTAGCCTTTATTATCACTTTTCTCTATCCATCCATTCATGTTTCTTTCACTGTCCTCTTTTCTATTTGACAGTTGCTCAAGCTGTGTCTCTCGTTAACGCTGTGTTTATCTCGCTGTGTCTTCTCTCGCTGTGTCTTCTCTCATTTATAATACAGGGGAGACTTTGTGTGGTCTAATTAAATTGTACCTCTGTCTTTGTTGCAGTGAATGGAATCTGGGTGAGATTGAGATAGCCCTTTTACAAAGGCTTTATCTCCATTTGCTCAGTGTTTGAGTACACAGACTGGGGTAGAGACTGAGAGCCAGTGAGATGTTTGCCTTTATTTTGAATGTGCTTTAAAAAAGCAGTATTGAAATCTGTATAAATGTATCTTAGTTAGGTCTTCCTCTTGAAAGTCAAAGATTTGAATCATCAGTTGGAGACCTTCAGTTGACTGAGATTGCTTCAAGTTGACCATTTTTTGGTCCCCAGATTTTGCTGGAGAGCAGGTGCTCTCGACTTTCACACCACTCTTTGGTGCAGGGAGCTGTGGAGAGAGGAGAGACCTTCTGCATAGAATTGGTGAATTTACAGCTCACAGCAACTTAATATAATACAGTCTCTGGCTTTTGTCTGGTATGTAGTGTTGGCAAAATTGTTTCACATTTACAACCCGTTGCTAATGCATTTAGCTTGTTTACTTTATTACGTAAATGCAGATTTCACACTGAATGTCTCTTACAGCCTGTTCAAACTTTAAAACTTTGTATGGAAAACAAAACAAGTCATTGAAAATGCATATTGAACAGCCAAATCCAATTAGACTGGCCTAATTATGAGCTGGGTGCAGCCCTACATTTAAGAGTGCAGTTTTTCCAATAGAATTTTAATCTATCTGTGGTGATAGTTGATGTTGGGATTGGGGGACTAATCATTCTATGTCCTTTCTCCAAAGAAGGACTTTTGTGTGGGTCCATGAATGCAGCACGAGTGAACTCTCTGAGTTCATTTTTTTTTCTCAGCAGCAGTTTGAGGAGTTTGCGTCATAGGATAAATAATTGATCCATCTATCTGATCAGAGCTGATCAGATTGGTGGATGAGAGGGGCAGCAGCTGAAGAAGTGAGTGAAAGCACACTTTTCCACCAAGCGCAGTGAAGGATTTAGTTTCACTTTCCCTGCGCCTTAAGTCCTGCTGCTCCCTGTGCACCAGGAGTGTGATAAAACTGCATTACTGAATAGGATATATATTTCGATAGTGCTCCTAATCAATGGCCCAGCTCTAAAATATAAAATCAGTATGTGGTGGCAGATGTGTTAATCGTGGCAGGCTGTCAAAAATAAATGGATGTGTGGGAAACCCTTGAGTGCACAATCATGCTAGATCATTAAATGGCTTATTTATCAAGGACTTTCCTTTGCTTTTAATCTCGCTTACTTTTAATTCAGTCACAAGTTGCCAAGAATGTTAGTCCACCTGTGTGAGCTCAAACAAGCTCCACAGTATTTCTTTCTGTCCAAATCTGGCTGTCCTCTCCACCCTCAGCTCCTCTGATCCCTGAAAGCTGTTTTTATGCCTGTCATTTTCCGACCACATGGCCCCATAAAATCACAGCAGAAGCGAAAATGTTATTCAACTAATTAAAGAGAGCTCTGAAACAAATCCTGTCCTGAGTGAGCCTTTAATTGGCTTTAAAGGCGGCATGTGGCGAGAGATGGGGAGAGTGGGGTGGGGAGATGGAGAGAGAGTTGGGTGACATTGATTGGAAAGCTTAGAAAGGTACAAATGTTGCCTGTGTGTATTAGTGATCTTGTAATGCGTGTTTTCTGCCTGCATGTGTGTGCAAAGCTCGATTTACATTAGTCTGTGTCTAATGACTGTGTTAAGTGTAATGTGTTGTTTGTGTGTGCTGTCTGCCATTAAGAGATGGAGAGGGAGGATTAAGGTGGTGTTATGTTTGACCTACAGAATGTGGTCAGGCGGAAAGGTCACACGAAGCGTAAGGCTTTTATTCCCCTGTATTAATTTCTCTGGGAAACTCAACTTAATTACTACCCTGTCACAGATTTATTGATCTCGGCCAACCTGGTCGATTTAGGCTGTCACATAGAGTTCAGACACAAACTCCTTCAATTCAGTGAGACCTCTACATTGGTATGGGAAGGCTCTGATAACAAAAATGATCCGTCAGGAAAACTGGTATAACCTGGCTTAACTTTTATTTGCAGTGCAGCATCACCTGGTAGTGTACTGCATTTGACCATGTAAAATACATGCCAGTCCACATTCTGGTCAAAAGACTTTGGAACTGAGATCGTTCCAAAATCAATTGTATAATTCTAATGTTAATCTCGCAGTCGTAGAGATGGTTTAATAATTGGATTTAGCAACACACTAACACAGTCCCTTCCATTTTGAAATGCAGTGCCATTTTTAGTCATATGTGTATGACCTTCTCTCACCTAACTTCCAGGCCTTTTCCACCAACATGGGAATGAGTTCTGTTCTGGTTCCAGCACCCAGTTTTAACCATTCGGACCATTCCAACCAAACATAAATGACTTGCAAACCCAAAAACTTGGTTTCCAGCTGAAACAAAAAAAACCAGCAGTTTTTTCTTGAGCTTGAGTATGCACCGTGACAAGAACAGTTTCATATTCTACAGGTTGGAAAGTCAGGATTTAGAGGGCAACGATAGCATTCATGTGAGATATCATCAGAGGGAAAACAGAATGTGTAGCGGTCTCATTATTATTTGGTGCATTCTTGTGTTTAGAGTAAAAAACGATATTTGTGTTAACAGGACAAAAGCTTGCAGGTTATCATTGTGATCCGAGATTTTGCTACTTTTTGCTACAGTTGTGCATAGTGCGTTTGCCTTCCATCGATGACGCATATTTTAATTAGTTGTTCTGCTCAAAACATATGGAAACTTTGGCTGTTTTGCGAGCAAACACAGAGATTCCAAGAGTTCTTAACAGAACCAGTTTAAGAACCAGAGCTGATTTGGTGAAAAGGGGATATTGAAGATCATGGTTTTCACTTTTGTTTTTCATAGAAGGGAGTCTCATGTTTAAGGATGCCTGGCGTGGGATCATGAAATTCAAGTGAATAATCTACTTATCTATTATTTGGTTAATAGATATGTAGATTGCTGCTTCTTTGGTTATTTTTTAAAAGAAAACAACGTCAGGTTTAGATCTTTGAGATAAAGATTAGCTTGTTAAAGTGGAAGGTTAGCTGTCGATCGCCTAATTCAGAAAGCCATGACGATATGCTGACATACCAACAGTCTGTGACGATGATTGAAGGCCTTCTTTCTGCAGGAACTTTTAAGTTGATGTTGGTCATAAAACACATGCTCTATACTGAAAACCCTTTTTCTCTTTCTTTTTCCTCCATCTTCTTCCAGACGAGGGTTACTACCAAAGTGGAAAGTTTCAGTTTGAAATAGATGTCCCCGAAGCCTATAACATGGTGGTGAGTGTTCCAGTTATATTTTTCTGTTTGATCTAAAAAGTGTATTTTGTGTGTCTGCTTGTGTGTGTGTGTATGTGTGTGTGTACCTGCCTGCCTGTGTATTTGTGTTTTCAGCATTAGTAGGTAGCTTCCTGTTTTTACTTGTTAAAATAACAACCCCTCCAGATTTGCTGTCAGATTGTGGTCTGCTCTGTTCTGTCATGTGGTTGTGTGCGTGATGTCTTCAAATTATCAACTGCTACTTCCTCCCAAAAAATTCAGAAAGGATTATCAAGGTACTACTATAGATTTTTTTTATTCTCTGGGTCTGCAGCATACTGCATCATTTTTTCCACCTGGACTTTGAGTGTTAAAGTTACTCTGCTCATCTCCTTCTTTGTCTGCCCCTTTATTTCTTTTTGTTACACAGGCTTTATCTTACTGTGCTGGTGTGTGCTTGTTTGTGTGTGAATCAGTTTTGTGTCTGCTGCAGAAGTATGTATGCCTTGTATCTTAACACACACACACACGCGTGCACACAAACACACACATGGTTTCCTCTGCAGGCAGCCATCTGTGGCAGTTTTATGACACCTGCCACAGAATGATAAATAATAAACATTCAATCATGAAAGGTTAATGGATTCATAAAGTTGGGCCTTGTGGCATTCAAGTAGACAATTGCTCATGTGACAGATATCTGGGGAGAGCAGTTTGAAAGAGTTTCTCATCAGTATATTACCTCTGTGTCACGTTAAATCCATAATGGGGTTAAAGGGATAGTTTGGGATTGTTGAAGAGGGACTGTATGAGACACTTATGTATAGTCAGTGTATTAAATACAATAGCTGGCGGCTGGCGCGCTCCCAGTTTGGAGAAACAGATGGGGTGAGCACCCGACAGCTTAGCATGACTCTGCTGTATAGAGGGCCTGATATCAAAATGTGTTTTAGCCACTTAAAAAAACGCCTACCTAAAAAATACAGTGTCAGTTTAAGTGGATGCTTTATTGAGCGTGTTTTCAATATGAAGTTTTCAGTCGAATCTCGTAACAGCCTCTAACATCAATTTCTGATCCTAAGAGCTGACGAGCGGCGGATGAGAAATGTAGTGCCAAAGGAAAAAGCAATGTCACGGCGAAGTAAAGCAATAAAAATACTCTAAATATAATATCCACCTAGACTGATATAGATCTTTTAGGTAGGTCTTTTTTAAAGTGGCTTAAACACGTTTTGATATCAACCCTTGTAGGGTGTGTGCCCCCTCTGTTGCTGCAAACAGGCAGCGTGCCGATCGCCAGCTACTATATTTAATACACAGACACATAAGTATCTCGTACAGTCCCACTTCATAAATGACAAACTATAACTTTAAATTGCACTGCAGTGGTAAAGCACATCAGAGGAATGAATCCTGTTGAATCCTCTATGGAGAGTAATTATTAGAGGTTCATCTCACAAAACACATTTCCCTACACGTAAAAAACATCAGCTGACAAAGGCGGTCTACAGCCTGAAATCTTATCTATAGCTCACATTATAGTGGCCTCATCTTTTACTCTCTGAACTAAGTTTTATTTATTTCTCTTCATACATAACAGGCTTTAGGTTGGAGCAGTAATGTTAATGGATTTCTGTCCATCAAATTAACCAAAAACTGGTTGAGTTCTCAGAGCTGATGAAATTCAATACCACCAATGAGTAATGACTCAGAGGTAATCTGAAAAAACAACAGGTGTGCAGCCGAACAGGTACTTTGGACTGTAATTAATACCTGAGGAGAGATTGGATATATGTGCCTAACAGAATTGAAATGACTGAAATTATGTGCACACTGAAAATCCCTTTTACTTCTGTAGAGAATGATATCCCTTAAAGGTTCAGTGTGTAGGATTTAGGGGGACATGTTGACAGAAATATAATATTATATTCAAACCTTAGTTTTCATTAGTGTATAATCACATGAAACTGAGAATGGTTGTTTTCTTTACCTTAGAATTATCCTTTTCTATCTACACTAGACTGTTAAAAATCAAATTTGAATTTCCATTTTTCTTATGATGTCTTTAATAATTGTTATCTTGTAAATAGTTAAATTGGTTTCAGTAGCCTGACATCACCTGACCAAATCGTAAATGCAAATCAGTCTGTCCTTCTTAGTTAATTATTAGGCTATTATAAGCCCTTATCGACAGCCAAAGACCAAAATGGTTCTGTGTGCAATTGGATAGACCCAGTGACCAGTGACCTGCGTTCTCATTTATAACCATTGCATATGCACAAAATGAGGCCTGAAGGAAAGGTACGCCACTTCCCACGCAAAAGTTGTGATATATAAACATAAAGGGGGAGAATGTATGGAAACTGTCACCTACGTGTATGAACATTCTGGAGATGGGAAATCGGTGACACAGATGTTAAGGTGATAAATTGAAGCCAGCCTGTAGAAATAAATGTGAGTAGGGTTGGGCATTATTTGTTATTTTTTTCTAATACTGGTGCCAAAAGGATACTTTTAAAACAGCTGCCTGGAACTTACTGCAGAACACGTCGAATTTAAAGGAACTCACCACCCTTGAAACTTTTAAAAACAGAGTGAGAAACTTTGAAGCAGCTACATATCGCACTTGTTTTAATGTAAATCCTGAGTCTTAATCCTGTTGCTTTTAACTAGTATGTATCTGTTTGTTTTGTTGCGTGAGTTGGTGTTCGTCTTTATTTGTTGCAACTTTTATATTTCTTAGGCTGCTTTCTTGGCCAGGCTTCCCTTGAAAAAGAGGTCTTTGTATCTCAGTGGGACCCACCTGGTTAAATAAAAGCTAAATAAAAGTAAAATAAAAATAAAACAGAATCCTACAATGCCTGAACAGATACTTTTTTTCCAAAATGAAGCACACAATGACAGTCAATGTAAAAGTAAAAGAATGTTTTTTTTCCATTTTTTTTTAATTGCAAAGGCAAAATTGAGCTTGAAACTGAATATATTACCTCTTAACAGTTTTGAAGTATACTGCAGCCTCAATGTCACCGTCATTGGCACACACGCGCTATCTCTCTCTTTCGCTCTTGGCCAAACTATGCACACAATCTGGCACAGAAATGAGGCACCAAAATCATGATTCAGTATGGGAGGTACCACATTGGCACCCACTTCCTTTACCCAAAGCTAAATGTAAGAGGAATCATTAAACATAAAATGAATATCACTTTGTATCATAAGTTACTTATAGATCCACGTTATTATAAACCTACAAAAGCAGTATTCATAAGCAACCCTCAACTGTAAAAATGATAAGCCAACTGCATTCTCAGTTTATATTCTGCTCAATATTTCATCAGCTCTTTCTCACATCCCCCAAAGGGGATACCATTAATTGCTGCGATCGTTTTTTAAAAGGTGTAAAATACTGCAGTGGCACTCTGTTGTTGCCATGATTTACCATAAAGAATCATTGATCAGAAGGCACAAAAACATCCATGAGGTGCTTTCCACGGACCATTTATGGTTAAATGTGGGCCTTTAGGGCAGAATGTAAGGCTGATTAACATGGGGACATTTTCAACGTTGATTTAGGATTTATAAAAGGAAACCGCGCACTGGCAGGCATACCCATGATCCTAAAATGCAATAAATAGCATAAGCAAATTGGAAACACAAATGAATTGGTTTAGAGAGTATTTTACAAATTATCTATAAAGAAGGCAAAAAATAACCTTGGAGAGTCATTGAGGATCCTATATTCATCTGATGATTGTGAACCTTTATATTAATAGTAAAAGGCTGTTTTAACCAAAAAAGTACATTTGTAAGTAGCTCACAAAACCACAACAAATTTGAGTGGTTATTATAACATTTGTGTAATAGTAGAAGTTATTTGTCTTTATCCATTCAATTTCAATTTCAATTTTATTTATAAAGCCCATTATCACAAACCCCCCCCCCAAACGAAACCCAACAAAACAAAACAAAACAAAACAAAAAAAACCCTATAATGGGGTCACTGATGACAGCATTGTTTTTGTTGGTCATTAAAAGATTGTCTGAAAGAAATTAAATCATAAAGAAATTAAAAAACAGTATTTTTCCCTCTCTCCCTTTTCTTGCTCTTTGTTAATCTCCAGCCTCCTAAAGTGAGATGTCTGACCAGAATATGGCATCCGAACATCACAGAGAATGGAGAGATCTGCTTGAGGTAATTTTGCCTTCACCTTCCCTCAAGTCATATTTAAGTTGTGTTTCATTATTGTTCTTCCTGCTTAGGAATTGATCTAAACATCCAATAAAAAAAAAAAAATCCACCACCATTCTTACCATGCAGTCCCTAAAATTTAATGGGCAGCGATTGAGATTTTATACAACAGTGGAGGTTGTAATATTTGACAACACCTTTGGCATTGTGTGAGGGCAACAACATACAATGCGTCAAGTGTCAAATAACATGAAATTATTGTAAATGACTTATTTGTTTTGTTTGTTTTATTTCAGCTTATTGCGGGAACACTCTATTGATGGCACTGGCTGGGCCCCCACTAGAACATTAAAGGTAAATCAAATGCATTTATTTAAGAGAACGTGCTTTTCATTCAAGAAAATTTGTAGGACTCTGGTTTTTGGTATTTAGAAAAGTAACATTTTTAGTCAAATATATTCAGCCACTTTTTTACCTTCTTACACTAATAGCTAATATTGCTACGAGCTGCATCGGAATTATCACAGGACACAATAATATGCTTTTGCTCAGCCAGGTAAACTTCACAATGAGAAGCTTCTCAGCCGCATATAAAAGTGTGCCTTGACTTCTTTTGCTTTACCCTTCACTCAATGAAGCACTTTCTGCAAGCTGTTTAGAAACAGTTACTGAAGTTTAAAAGCAAGGACGCCCCCTGTTATACCAATTCAAGATTTGACTGAAATTATCTTTGATGGTGGTGTGGAAATGAATGCAGTTGTATGGTTAAGCTCTGCCTCCCATGTTTAATTCTGACTTAAACCCTCTGACCCAGTCAAGGCTTACCTGTGCTGCTCTGCAGGGACACAAGGCTGGATTTATGAAAATATGTAAATGTATGCATATTTGGTGCAGTTGATTTTTAGAAGTGGAGGGGCAGGGACTTTCTCAGAGGCATTGGATGGCCCTCCTTCCTCCAGTTCCAGATAAGAGGGTTATCTTGGGGGATATGACAAGATTATCATTCAAAACGATATTTGTCTGCCGCGATAATGGTCATCATGTGTCCACAGTACCAGAAGTGTTTTCAATTATCCAACGGCTGTTATGAATTTTTGCGCTAGATTTAGTCTCTTTATTTTCTTTTACTGCTGCCTTCTATAAGCTTCACCCACACAAACAGAATGAATAGAAAGAACACTGGACTATTTTTAATGGCCGTTTGAATGGGACAAAAGAAAATGGCAATAGTTGTTATGGTGATAACACAGGTCAGTGGGGCCATAAAGTGTGTCCCACTGAGCACAGGCTTGTTTTTCAAAGGCAGCTACAGTACGTCATGTTTTTGTTATTGCCACTATTTGCCTGTAACAAACAGGCAAATGACAGTTATGGTAATATTTTAAAAGTAATGTATTGCTAATCTGAAAACATAGTATTTCTTTGCTCATTCAGTCATTACTGCAAAACCTTACTTCTTTTGATACAAGAAAATATATGCCTAAATCTATATTGTCCTCATTCTGTACATCAATGCTAACATATGTGTTATTAAATAAAAATAATTATTTCAGTTGATTAATATGATTATTTGATCTCGACATGTAATTAAAAATAGCACGAACTGCCTTCACATTGGGGCCACTCTTTTGGCCACGTAGTCTCATCAAAAAGCCTATGGGATTTTTTCCACTCAATTTTGGATTATTGCAGAAAATAAGCTCTATGGCACACCAGAATTTATGATACTTACAAGTTTTGTTCAGCAAGATAATCCTCATATATTAACACCACTTTTAGGATTATTGAAGCCCAAATGATGCCTCAGGTAAAAGCTAATTTTAGTGGCGTAACTTAACATCCCTACCACAATGAGGCTGTGAAGCCGTGCTCGGTGTGATGACGTTCTGTCATCTCCTTTAGTCACTTTTGAGCGGCCGCCTTTTTTAAAATCATATTAGCATTAGAGTCTACGAGTGGGCTGTGTACTATATCATTTAATGTTGTACAACAACACGAGTCTTATAATTTTGTGTTAATATAGACTATTTCAGGCAACTAACAACCCCCCCCCCCAAAAAAAAATAAAACATTGTTTGTGAGTTTGAGATCAAGGTATTGGAAGTCCTAAAATGCTGACTCATTTCTGGGGTGTAGGACTCATTACTGGGGCGATCTGTTACAACATATGTTTCTCCAGTCCATATCTATTTATATGTATGTGCATTGTGCAGCTCTCTCTTCAGACTTTTTTTGTTTTTGATGACAGTATTGTATGTAATTCTTAAAATATATAACAATATATTGCCAGTAGGTTTTTTTTAATATTGCCCAACTAGAGGGTCATCCAGTGAATTTTCTGAAGTGTCCTACAAAGACTGCCTTTGAAGTTATTACCAGGATTTGTTCAATCTCTATAGATTCTCTTGCTAGTTTTTAGGTATTCTAAGTTGTTGTTTTCTGCACACATTAGCAGAATAAGAAAGACATTTTTACTTTATTTTGCCAGAACAAATGGTAAAGATCTCTCTTCATAGTAGTTATATTGCATTCTCTTATTTGTTTTGTACTGCACAGTAGAAAGAAAGACAATGTGGAAATCGTTTTTCTTTTCCGCCAGACACCTTATGTAGCCGGCGTGGTGGAAGTTGTGACATGCATATAGATGCCAGCTCATCAGCTATTTACTGTCTGAAACCAAGGTGTGATCATACTCAGTTTTTGCAGTGAGATTTGGAGCAGATGTGTAGTACATAACAAATATGCATACACAGAAACCTGTATTTCATCTACCTTCTCCTGATTATTTTCATGGGTAGGTGTGTGCGTGTGTATGTGTGTGTGTGTGTGTGTGTTTGTGTATGCATGCGTGCGTGCGTGTGTGTGTGTGTGTGTGCATACACATACATGGTATAAATATAATTTTTCAAACAATACAACTGCTCTGAAGTACAAACAAATACCTTGTCCTTTATAAAATATTCCAGTCTCAGCTCTGTATTCTTGTCTTGAATTCTTTTCGTCTTTGGTCTCAATTCCAAGAAGTCACTGCAGGAAAACAGCTTTGCATACAGAATATGTGCTTATCTCTTTCTGTGTTTGTGTTCATTATAGAAATAATAACCACTGAGCACGTAGTCCGACTTAAGAAAAACTATTACTGGCAATGCAGCTTTCATGTAATTTGCATGAATGTATTTGTGCAACGTTTTACTGCACAAATGCATTAATTGAAGCTACTGTATGTGCTCACGGTAAACGTGTAGAGAAGAGAGTTGAGATATTTTCACCTCCTCTGCTGCCAATTTTCTGGTGCAACAAAGCAATTCTGCACCTTGAATAGATACAGTGGATCGTCATGGCATGATGTCTGCAAGTAGTCGCAGACATCTAGCTGTGAGTAAGTTGATAAGATAATCTAAAAATGTTGTACTTATTTTGCAGTTTTTAATGGTTGTCTGTCTGGAACTATGAGCAGTGATGGTGAGCCTATGGCTGTAACGGGAAGCTTTCTTTTGCTTAGTCATATGGAGTTCACCTCTGCTTGAAAGTGTCGCCATTTGATGGAGCCCATAGATGTGATTATTTGGTTATTGTGCTTTTTTTCATGGCCATCTATTTGCATCCCTGACCTGTGTCTGACAGTTGATGGTAATTTGTTTTTTGATTTTGGTCCAAGTTTCAATGCAGTCAGTTGTTGTTTACTTAAATGCAGATGTAGATGTGGTCATATGCACGAGTGCAGTGGGTTTGGGTCCATGTGTGTCACTGAGTGCACAAAAATTTGTGAGAAAAAGTAAGTGCAAAAGCTGTGAGTCAGAAAGGATTGTGTTAGTTTTTGAGTGGGTGATGATGTCCCTCTTCACTGGTCACCACTCTTCTCCACTTCAGCCCACACACACACACAGACACACAGACACACAGACACACACACACACACACACACACACACACACACACACACTCACATGCACAGAGAATATCTTTGCAATAATAGTTTATATGGTAAAATCAACAAAATTACATCAACAACAACAATGCAGTCATGTCGAACTCCCCACTTTGTTGCTTTGGGCTTTGCTTTTTTCGCAGAAGTATTTCATTTCCCCTGATTTTTATCTGTTTTTGTTTAACTGCTTTATATTCCCTTATAAAACAGGCAGTTAAGATGGCAACATTGTACAGTCATAACCAAAAGAGAGGTGGTGTCACAAGCCCTTTTTAAACAATAACAGTGGCATACAATGGCAATAACAAACATTTACCAGTTTGTGGACATTTTCAGCTGCTATTCTTCTTCTTTGAGTTGCCTGCTAACTGCTACTAGCTGCTATTTAAATTTCCTGTGATGGATCATATGCATAACACGTTGTCAAAACATCACACCCGTCCTGCATTTGGTCCCGTCCTGCCAGATGTCCCTTTTCACAGACCTCAATTGAGTTCTGTTATTACCTCCTGTGGCGATTCAAAGGCAAGACAACTCTGTCCCCCATTTCGCCATCATACCTTTTTATACTGAATGACGAGTTGGCATGATATTTTCGTCTCGAACAGGCTTTGTAAAAGAGGCTTAGATCTTAGTCTGTTACACTGGAAAAGTGACAAAATAAAGTATACACAAATCAGACAGTACAGAAAAAATAGCTCCTTTTGTCTCTGTTTTTAGTTCAATCATTATTTATGAGATCAACCATTTCACTGCATCTCACAAACCATCTTCTGCGTGGATGGAAAGACCTCCAGGTGCAGTGAGTACATCAGTGCATTCATTGAATTCATCACCGATTAAAGTACATCAAATTGAGTTTTGAAAATAGTATACCACAGCCTTTAGAAGTGAAACCTCTAACAGACTGGCTCAAATAATAACTTGGGATAGTTTAGTTTTAGTTCACCAGTGATCAATACATTTTTTTTTTTGAGTTAGCAAATTAACCTATCAATATGGCACAAAGAAGACCGGGACAGAGAAAAAGCAATAAATTGGTATTAGTGATTAGTTCAGCCTGGTTCAAAACTTTATTTCATTATTGTAAATAAGAAAAGTACACGTGTCTTGAATTATTAAAAGACAACTGAGTGTTATCCCTGAAAGCATTAATTTGAAATTAAAGATCAGCGGACCAGCTAAAATATGTTTGCAGCAGCTCCCAGTGAAGTAAAGCTTCCCTTATTTGTTGGTCTGTTGTGATATCTTCCAGTGCTCGGTTATATTCTGTTGCCTTGCCACTGCTTTCTTAGATTTCACTCGACTATTCTTGCAAGTGGAAAGCTGAGGATAATGAAAGTCATAAGCCTCCGTAAAAAAAGGCAATTATGATGCCGCCTTTGTTTTTCCATGCACAGAACCCCACAGCCTATAGCTGCTGCCAGACCTACTGTAGAGTTGTACCCTGCATGTTGCCGTGGTACATTAAAGAGACCCATGGCTCCTGCTGACAGGAGATTCAGGGATTGGGCGATTTCAAACTTGTATCTTTTGTACTGCTGTGTTACTGCTTTGACTCAAAGGAAAGAAATTCTGCAAATTCTTGTGAAGTTTAATGCCGAATGATATTTGTACTGAATGTTGTGGTTGCCATCATAAAGACTGAAAGTCAAAAAGCTTGCATTTGCAATCAGGACAGTTCTTGAAAATCAAACATAAAATGTGTGTGTATATGTGTATATATGTACCATAGATGTGAGGGTTTTATTTGTTATTAGGTTGTGGTTCAGCTTTAAGTGTTAGGTTATGCACACTGGTGGCCTGATTCCTGTAAGAGAGGTAGCTAGAGGTGACTATCTGTAAGTGGATTTTTTTCTCAGATGATCAACATTTGAAATACTGCTACTAAGTTATATAATGGTGCACAGAAGTTTCTGTATGATGTATGACTGCACATTTATTTAAAAAACAAAACAAAAACAAAGACATGTTGTAACTAAGAAGTTCTTTGTCATTGCCATGAAGCCTTGTAATGCTTGTGGTTGATTTGTGAAAGAATAGATCTTTCTTTTAGTCATAAGACGGAAAGGAATTTATGATAATATAAGGTATTAAATTGCCAAGTAAACTGCCTATCACTCCACTCCGCACATTCTTTCTGAGGCCCCAGAAAAATGTCCGGTGTTCTGATGTAAGGCAAAAATAGCATCTCCCTCATTATCCATCTGAATTAGCTTCAGCTGAATTACTGTCTGTAATGTTACCCTTTCATATGTAGGGGGTGTTCTAAATTTATTCACAAGATTGGGGTCAGTCCTGATCCAGGCATTTTAGAACTCATTATATACAGCCAGTTAAAATAAATGTTGGCATCATCGGTGGACGCTAAATATTAGAGGAGTCAAGTTTTCATTTATTAAAACCTTCATTTCAGACTTAATCTAGGAAGACCCCTCTTTCAATGATGCTGAGCAAGAGGCGGACATAAAAACAATCATTAATCAAACCTAAAAATGATGAACAGATAAACAGTATACAAGCCAGTTAAAGTATATGTAAAATGTGACAAAACAACAAACAATAAAAACAATATATATTAATGAAATATTTAAACACAGGATTTTTAACATGCTAAGGTATAGATAGTTGTATAGTTGAAACCATTTACAATCAATTAAAGTAAGTTCTGAAATGAGGCATTTAAATAGTGGCGGTATCCAAGTTTAAGGTTTTTTTGCATATTATACAATGTATAAATTGCTTTGTAAGAGCAATATTTTTCTTAGTTCAATTCTGATTAAGGGAATGTTAGAGCAATAACCTATTCTGTGAATGAGTGACAAGATTATGTGAGTCCAGGGTTTTAAAAAAAAGGGATTGGGGAAGGAAACATTATAGGAACATCCCTCATGTACATGTACATGTACATTCTTTGTGTTATAGTACATATTTTAACATGCACTGTTTTAACTTCTGGTCTAATTGTACTGGACTTTAACATGAGTGTATTTGTTAATTTATATTTAAACCTAACCTTTTTTAAAATTCTTTTCTCCTAGGACGTTGTCTGGGGATTGAATTCCTTGTTTACGGTGAGTTTTGCTTGTTTTGCTTACTAAAACTAAACTACCTACAAATATGTTTTGTTAATTTGTCATAGTAACTGGATAAATGGCCAGCACAAAAATAAATGGTTATTTCTGTACATGTCTGTCCCCTAAAATCTGTAGTAAAATAAAGAAAGCTGTGACCAGATATTTCACTTCTTTAACAAACATAATTGAACTAATTTACAGTTCAGGCTTGGAGCATATAAATCTACACTGTTGAAGTTTTTTTTTTTAAGTCGCATACTGTTTGTAGGTTATAGCAATGACATAAGTCCAAACCCAGATCAGATGAACCAAGGCTGTTTTTTATCTTTCTGTACAGCTGTAAAAAGACCATAATTTTTGACCTGGGGGAAATTATCTTTCTCAGTATGAAGAACGTTTTTAGATGATAGGGAAATAAAATTAAGGAAATTTGATTGCACATTATGCTTGGGGTGGTGCATTCCCAGCAGGTTATGGATGTCCTCTTGTGGCAGGAGAGACAGTAATTCATTACTAATTTTTCAGAAATTGAAGCAAGCTAATCCGGTTTGAGTTATGGTTGGGGAAAAACATTGTGTTTAATCGTGCAGAAGAATATTAAATTGTAGGAAGGCTTAAAGAGATCTAATTCTGTGACTATAAATGCAACATGCAGTTGAAAAAATCAGACTAATGGAGGATATGTTAAATTTTTAATGGTTCATTAAGCAGTTCTGGAGAAAGATAGTTGATTGATGAGTCCCTTTGTCAGGTCTGTTTAATGATGGATGGCCAGGTGCCAGCAATTTGCTTAGTTAGTCATAATTTTGTTGTGTGCTCTGTCTACAATGACATATAAAGCATTCTCATTCTCAGTATTGGCTTTTTCAGTACAGCAAATGTAATATTCTTACAATAGTAGCTTGCAGTCTACACAAGGGGTATAAGTGGTTAACCGTTAACCAGTTATATATGTTAGGGATGCCAATGGTTAACCGGTTATGTATGTTAGGGATGTCAATGGTTAACCGATAATATATGTTAGGGATGTCAATGGTTAACCAGTTAGTATGTATGTAAGGGTGTCAGTGGTTAACTGGTTATGTATGGTAGGGATGTCAGTGGTTAACAAGTTACTTACGTTAGGAAAGTCAGTGGTTAAGTCAGTAACTGGTTGACCTTTGAGAGAATTTCTGACAAATTACACATGTGGGTCTCTAGGCTTATTATGCTTCTTTTCAGTTTACTGCGCTGCAGCCCACCTGGGTCTGGTAGGAGCTAGCTAGCTAGCAGAGCCGCATGTTTGGCTTGCCGCCAGTAATGCCGTGCCGACCCTAAAGCGTTGCCGGATAACATTGTGTCCACCCTGTGGTTGCCCCCCAGAACACCCTGTGAGTAAACACACAAGTTTAAGCTGTAAAACCCCTTTGACGTGACATGTTATCACTGTTACCTGTGTTATCACTGTTGGCAGTGTCACTACAGCTAGTGGTGTCAAAGTCCTATATCCTAAAGGGGATTTTGTGGTCAGCATGAAACTACTTATTCATAGGGTGAGCAGGGGGGCAACAGGAAGGTGGACATAATGTTCCCATAGAAATATGTTCTGCCTTTGGATGGGACGGGGTTACCAGCTGAACGGGTGTCACATGAGTGATGGGCAGCGCAGAGCAGCCAAGGATCAGTGGAGATCAGAGGCTGGGTAGTGGGCATGTTTCCACATGTTAACGGGGCTGTCTGGCTGTCTCTTTTTGTCAGCAAAGCCAACAAAAAATAAAGGTCAAATCATTTACAACACAGACTTTTTTTTTTTCTTTCAAATTAATGGTTTAGGTACCATTTGAGGAGTTTCGGCCCTTTGAAAGCAAAGTGAACTGAAAGTGACATTCATAGTGTATCAACAAGCAGTGTAGGGAGAAGGGGCCAATTTTGAATTTCTGCAGTATACCTTCAAACATTTTGGATGCCAAAGCAAGCAGTAAGTAAGCAGCTTAAAAGAATCAGATGCCTTTGTCTAGTCCAAATTACTTTGCTAATTGCAAGCTTGCATAAAGCTTTGGTTGCATCTTAAAAGTTTCCACACTTCCCCGGAGGTCAGCACTGTGTTTATAATGATAATGGTGATGGTAATCCGCATTGATGTGTGGTCATGCCCTAAATCTTTCCTCCTAATCAAGAAACAACCTCTCAGGCCATTCTTCATTTTATCTCTTTGATAACGTTCCGGATCTTGCCTCACTTGTTGTGCATGGCATCTCTATGGCAATAGCATAATTATGATGTTTTGTTTGTCGCAGTTGCAGAATACAGGGTGACATTGCAAATGGCACATATTGCTGAAGTGGGCAATATCTCACTCAGCAGCTTTTTTCTTTTTTATAGGGAAGCAAAATGTGACCCTCAGATAGAAGTACTGAACCCTGAAAAGTTCTATAATAAGATCACCAAACATTTTAGATCTTGTGGCCATGATCAATCACTTGTTTCTTGACTCATGTTCACACTCTTCTTTAACTTTGCTGCTTTTGACTTCTCTACCTTGATACCCCTCATGTTGCCTCTGTCTTTGTCTTTGCTCCAGGACCTGTTGAACTTTGATGACCCTTTGAACATCGATGCAGCAGAACATCATCTGAGAGACAAGGTGAGGTTTTTTACTGACACATTCAGGCAGATTGTATCTTTAATTCTGTTTTATCATCTGCCATAAATTCAGTGCAAACGGTGACTTTAATCATTGACCTGCAGACGATTCACTTGGGAAGCCTCCCCATAGTGTCTCAGATGTGCTTATAGTCTCCATATTCACATCCAAGCTTCTTTTGGCAGCCTGCATAGAAAATGTATTTGGACAAGATGTACGGCTGCTACAGAAACGGCATTTCCTGCTGCAGTTTTCGGTGACGCCCTGTGCGCACTGCTTGCTCTTTGCAGGATTATGTGATATTCAGGTGAGAGTGCCTTAAAAGAGCACATAGCAGCCTCTCTGAGCAGAGAATGGCTGTTACATCATATTCAAGAACTGTGTGCATGGAATCAGGTGCAGATGGTGCTTCTTAAAACTCATACTTGTCATGCACAACTAAGTAATATTGTGCCTCAACAGCAGGCTCTAGAATTTGTAAATCGAATCAGCTCCCTAAACTGTCTTGATTCACACCAATCCTCCTTAGTGATTTGAATTTGTTTGTGTGGTTTAATGTCAGTGCACAAATGCATGCCCTTGTGGGTTTATATGTGTTTCTATGCCTCTGTGCCAGCGACAGCCCTGGCCAGAAGCATTATATTTTCAGGTTGTACATCTGTCTATCTATTGTCTCATTCTTATGAACACAATATCTCAGGAATTTCCCAATTGAATTTCTTTAAATTTGGCACAAACATCCACCTGGACTCAAGAAAGACCTGATTAGAATTTGGTGGTCAAAGGTCATGTAAACATGTTTTTGGCCATAACTCAAGAATGCATACAAGACAAAATTTAAATTTAAAATAAATATTTAATAGGATAAGCCGATGAAGTGATGTAATTTTAAAACCAAAAAAGATTATAGTTCAAATTCACTATGACATCATAATGTTCTACAAAAACAGATTTTGGTCATTATTCAACAACTCAGGAACAGAATGGGAGACATTTGGTTAGATATTTTAATTTGTGACGCTAATCTTGGGTGCCCACCTTGATGATTGTATATATCTTCTGTGCTGCAGGTGGGAAGAAGTGTGTGAAGAATCCATATTTTCAATTTGTTGCTTCTTTGAATCAACATCCATATGTGAAGCAATGTCCTCTATTTGTTTCTCTGGTAGTCCACCACAAACTGGCTCGTTTTGCTGATACTGACATTCAGGTGATTGTAACTGTACTATGTGAAAAGGATCTCTGTACTGCTGTAAAAATAGTTTAAAAGTGGAGATAGCATGTTTCTTCCTGGAAATTAGTTACTAAAATCATAGCAACATGTCAGTATCATAACTTCCATTTCACCCCCCAAAAAGTGTTTATTCTATGAGTTGGATGCAAACTGCAACTTGACAGGTTGGTGGAGGCATACGAGCGATCTTGGCCTTATCATGCGGCATTTTTCACTCACACAAAGACGTTGAACTGCAGTGGGATCGGTTGGACGCCAGTGTTGCTCTAAGCAATACAAATATTCAAGATGTTTCTAAAAGATAGTAACCCTGGCTAATTGATTCTTAACTTATTCCCCCTATCTATCCCCATTTGCACACTGCCATTCACTTCTATCTCAGACATGAACTCTGCCATTCAGTGGTTTATCGGCACATCAGGCAGTGTCAGAAAGTGTGGAGAAACTGATGTTCACGGTGTTCTGCTTACAGTAATTGCTTTCCCTGGATGGCAAACCGCTAATGTAAGTCAGCAGGGAGCCTGCCGACCAGGGTGCTAGTTGTTAGTTGAGGCGAGGCTGAAAGCATTTTAAAGTACGACATTTGACCTTTGGCACTTTGAACGTACCCTCTCCCATCATGCATTGGGATGTGCCCAGCGGTGTGTGATAATAGTTGCAATGTGACCCCATTAGATGTGAAAGAGTTTGTGTGTGTGTTTTTATAGGGGGGAAAGAAAGACTAGTGAGTGTGGAAGAAATGATTGCTGGTGTGTGGCAGGGAATATGATTCTTTAGATTGTCAGTAGTCTCAGTTGCAGAGGGAGAGAGAAACAATTTGGAGCCTTTAAATGAAGGAAATACAATACAGTCTGTGTTTTTGGTGTTAAAAACCCAGGTAACTTATTAGTGAGCCAGAGACTCAGACATTTCTCTGGTTAGGATTGGGGATAAAAAAAATATTGAGTTTGAAATATCATGAACTGAATATCAGAGGCACTACTACTGGCACATAGACTATTAGCAATCCCTCATTGCACTGCATTACATTTAATAGATTCATAAATTACCTGGCTTACTTCTACACCTGTCAGAGGCGCAGAATCACAATGATTCATAAGTTCATTATTGTCAACCATTATGTGTCTGTTATGTATCCCGTATGCATACTTCTCGGGTCCAGGATCACATGCAAATGGATTAGCAGCACCCGGTCAGAGATTTTGGGTTTTACATAAAACATAAGGCACACTGCTCTACATTTATTTCCAGACACCTGTTCAGGCAGAGGTGCTGGCATCTTTTTTTTTCGCTGTTAGGAAACCATAGTGTCAGCTGACCGTCACCTAACTAATGTGGCTGTCCTTTGCTTATTCCATTAATTGCCTTAGATGCAAACTAAAGGGACAAAAACTCCGAGCCTGATAAGTTTATAATACTATAGTGGTCATTTTAACATACCCAAGTACTCAAGTAGTCTGCAAGGTGTCTGAGGTTTTACTCACGTTTCAGTTCCCTTTTGTGAAGACCTGAAATACTGACGCAATGCAGTTAAAAATTTGGACAAGCTTTATTTGAGAATTCAAAAAAAGATAACACATCGATTTCACATCGCGTTCGAAGTGCATGTTGTAAAAAACCCTTTTGACTTAATACTAGACAGTCCACCACTATACGCTAGAGTCGACACTAGGAGTCGCCGATTATCGTGGCCAGTATTTGGTATTTTGCCAGTTATCTGTATTGGCGTTTTTTTTAATGGTTGCAGATAATATTAATGAATATGTCTTATTGTGTGGAATTGTTGGGGTCAACCTATAAAGCAACAACAAATTCAATAGTTTCACTACAAAAACATTAATAAGGCCGGTTACTATGATCACACACTGTTTTTAAAATCCAAAGCTATGAAATTGAATGATTTGGAAAATTACAAAATAATGCAAATTATTTTTTTTTAGAGCAAAAACAAAGTTACTTCCAGAGCAAATGTGATTTGAGAGGCTTGTGTATTTTCTCTGTATCAAAAGCTAAAAAGGGGTTGAAAATGAGATGTGTTTTGTTTGTTTTTGTTAAAATGTGAAAACAAAGATGATATAATATTGAAAATGTGTAACTCGGTTGTTTTTTTAAAGAATGGTTTGCAACATTATTTTTGAGGGTTACAAGTGTGACTGATTTCATATGTAAGCTTTTCCTTCTGCCTGAGTATGCTCAGTCACTACTTTATACACATACTGTTTTTTTTCTATACAGTTTGTATTACATTGTATGCAATGACCGAATAGAAACCAAAAGCATTATTAAATGCAATTTTAAAATAAGATTATTATATTGCATGCAATAGGCAATAGTACAAAGCACTGCAAGTGGCCTTTAACAATCTTTATCTTCAGAACTGCTGGTAGGATGTTTGAGGACGTTTTTCTTAAACTTCCTAGATGGTATGTAATTCCTGATGAAACAGGCTGTTGAGAATGAGCATAAGATAGGAGAAGGATTAATCCCAAGTATAAAGTGATGGTCTATCTGGTATGAAGAGAAAAGCAATTGGATTTGGCAGGATGGAAAAGCAGAATTGTTAAGCTGCCGCTAATAATGAACTAGTAAATGGATTTAGTACCTGCAAGTCATACGGACATATTTTACTCAATTTTAAAATGATTTCTGTCTCAATTGTTCTGAAGGTTGCTTCAGTATAGGAAGAAAAAAATACTACATATCCTAAATACTATAATGCATGTTTTACCTCCTAATATCTCTGAATTAAATAATAATAATCTGCGGGCTGGATGGAAAGCTTTGGTTGATGTTTGCAGCTTTATAGCATCCAAAGTCAACAGGGCAGGTAGTGTACCAATAATGTACCTAATCAACAGCTGTTAATGTACAGAATGCAGCATCCTCACAAATCCATCTAAAATATGCTAAACACATAAATACTGAACCTGAATCTTCTCAATACTTAATTGATGATCTAACCAATACTACTTCATTTTCAGAAACTAATCAACGTGCAAATTAAAGGAGGACATGTTGTTAAAGCAATTAGCGTTATTTTTACTTGGAAGTTTTGGCGCTGCTTCACTGTGCCGCTCTGGCTCTCTGGAGTCCCAACAACTGAAAACACAAAGCCATCCATCCATGACCCACTCCCACTGAGTCACAGCCTGCTGTAGTCTACTTCAGCAGCGAGTGGGTGAAGCTGTGGGAGTGTGTGTGTGTGTGTGTGTGTGTGTGTGTGTGTGTGTGTGTGTGTGTGTGTGTGTGTGTGTCTGTGTGTCTGTGTGTGTGTCTGTGTGTGTGTCAGCACTCATATGAATGTAAATGTGGATGTGTGTGGTGAGGTGTTTGAAGTGGAACTCCTCCCGCTCTCTGAACACATTTGCTGGTTAAAGTGGCTGAAAGGGACCATCCTCATGGGCAATTTAGTACCTCTGTGTGTGTGTGTGTTACGTGTAGAAAGTTAGGTTGTGACTGTTGTATTGCACCACTGTTTGGTGTTAGTGGATATTTTGTTAGTGCACATGAACAGACTCCTGTATTACAAACACAGTATGACAACAAAACAGAATTAGGGAACTGTCTTGGGATAGTTTGAAGTCCCAGCATTATATTTGTACCAGTGAGTGTTTTGAAAGATTACCTGACATCGCAGACTGATTGGCTGAAGTCAGACTACATCTTCTGACTGGCCAGAGATTATTTCAAAGCAACCCTCTTTGTCTGTGTGACCCCCTCAGTGCTTATGTTTGAAGCTTTATGAAGACTGCTGATGAATTCTGAGCTGTGAAATGTTTCAGGGATACTCATATTGATTGATATTGACAACCGCATTTAAACTAGATGGTGTCGTCTAGGTTCAGATTTTAATCGTTCACCTCAGCACACTAGAAAGGTCTCATTTGACGTAGGTTGAAGCAGTACTTGCTCGAATATGGTGGTTGTAGTGTTTTTTTTGTTTGTTTTTTTTGGCGTAACAGTCGTGTGAACTCATGTCACATTTCATTTCAACTCCATGGGAAGTCAGAATATCTGAGTCCCCGGTTGAAAATTTAAAACTGTGAACCAAAGTGAGTAGACTTTTACCCTTTAATACACCACCCAGCAGCATGATCACATGTCATTATTCATATATCAAATAGCTAAAAGATAAACTGCCAGAAAGCAGAAGAATTCAGATGTCTACAGTAAAGTAATATCATTTTGTTGCTAGTTTATTGTAGTGCAATAGGTTTTATTTATTTATTTATTTTTGTATACTATACTGTGATATTAACAGCTACTTAAGCACAGAGCATTTGACACCTTGGGTGGTGTGTGACTAAGCTGCAGAGTTCATGCATCACCCTCTCTTAATTCTCGACATGGACATCCATGCATGGATCGATACTCATTAATGTACAAGACCTGTTTCTTTCTCTTTTTCTCTCTCTCTGATCTGATCACACTCCAGCTTCCTCAGGTATCTCAAGTGGCTTAGCCTCTCCGGTCGATAGCCAATCATGTCAAGCATGCGAGTACACGCACACACATACACACACACCATTTGCTGCAGCCTGATCTGGCTTCTGTCCCCGATATTAGCTGTGTGCCCTGAGCAGTGAGCGCTCTGTCTCTGTAGGGTCTCATTAGAGTACCCAGTAAAGACAAGACATTAGATTGAGTCACATGAGATATTGATTGAAGACAGAAACAACAGTGTTCACTTATTATCAATATGTTTTATTTTTAACTGTTTGTCAGAGTGAATTTATTTTTGCATGCTTATTCTAGTTTACCTCACACATCTGACTCTGTATTTCTTTTTTTTATATTGAGTAAGACAGTGATGATGATCAGATGCCAATCTGTGTAAATGTCTGTCAAGGCATTATTAACCCTTTGAAACCTTGAGCCACATCACTTTTTATTGTGCTGCTTTCAGACACCTTACATAAGTATTTAAACCTTTGAACTGTGAGCAAACTGGTTTGTTTTCTTTCAACTTTCAATAATGTTAAAAAATATTATTCTACTTTTTTAAGCACTTTTTTCAGGTCATTTCCTTGTTTGTTTGTTTGTTTTTGTTTTACTTTTTCTTTTTTTTGGGTCATTTTTCAGGTAATTTTATTTTCCTTATTACATATATATATATATGTTGTTAATATTTACATACTTTCTTCTCAAGTTGCTCTTTGCCATCTGCCTATGTGTTTGAAAGAAATTAAGCCATTTTGTTCAGGTTTCAAGGGCTTAATGTTTCAGTCCTTTAGTATTATATATGCATTTTTGTTTCAGTGCAATAATGCAAATGATAGAATATATCTTATCTAGCAATGTCAACATATAAATAGTGCAGTCAAATGCAGCTCCAGTCACCTCATAATGGGGTGTACCTGCTCTGTCACTTTAGTGTCAAAGTGGCAGTGAGGCAGTGAGAGCAACAATGTTGGGGCAGAATTGGCGTACAGAGGGGAGTCTGGCAGCTCCGCTCTCTGCCACTGTCTGTCCGTCTCACTTCTGTTAGTGTGATAGCAGCTACTCAACCTTTGGGTCGAGGATGGAGCTGCTGGCTTACCAGGCAGTTGACTTTAGTAGTCTGTGAAAGACAGAAATTGTTGGAATATTCTGTGACTATTGATTCATTTAAAGTTATCTGTCTTGACTTATTGTCGTCCAGTACCTGCCAATTAAATAGAGAAATGGTGAGCCAAAACCTGGACTGCACCAAAATACACTCACCAACTCTCCATGAGGTGGAGTGCAATTCAAATTTAAATCTCCTGGAAAGACTGGGGACATGCCATTGGCTATGCAAATTGTGACAGGGAGCAATGCAAATAAGGGGGAAGGTGAGGCACTTCTCAACTCCCTGTCACAACAACTTCCTCTCATTCTGTCTCCAGCCTGCTGTTATATATTTGAGTCAAAGATCGACCTTTCGTTACGGCTCTGCCTCAGCAAGAATCCACACTGCTGAAGTGTGCTTGAGACAGTCATTGAATCTCTATTGTTGAGGGTTTATGCGTCACAGTAATTATCTGTATCCTTCAGGCTCATGTCTGGGATTTCATCTCAGCTGTGCTATCATCTGATGGTAGCTCACTTCCTGTTATACCGTTAGTTAGAGATATATCGCTGTTGATAGACAAAATTTAATGCATCAGGCTTTGTTTTGTCCATCATAACTTGGACTAGGGGACGGAATTGAAGAACTCATTGAGTGACATAATATGCTGAAGAATGCTAGAAGCTTTTAGCAAGTACTTCCAAAAATATTGTGGATTTATTATAAAACTGCAGAGCAACTGAAAGGGGAACTATGCCCGTTTTCAAAATGAATATGTGATATTCCTATGGTCTAGGACAGGAAAAATGAACAACGGCGGATCATTGAAAATCTTACTTGATCAATTTAACTGTGCCAAGATGTTGTCTTTTTCCAGTCATTTCAAAGCTTAGGTTATTCAGTTATTGTTGTCTTAACCCTTGTGTTGTCATGGGGTCATTCTGACCCCAAATGAAATCTTTTGCCATCAGAATATGTTTTTTATACTTATGTAAAGAAGGTATGTTGGCCCTGAATTCCAAAATGAAGGGACAATGTGTGGTAATGGGTTGGACTGAAGTAATACTAAAAGTGTAACACAGAATTGATTGACAATTTATACATAATGCTTCAAATATCAGTCAAATAAGGGCGGGGTCAGAATGACGCCAGAGGACAAAAAGTGTATTGCAATCAGGAGGACGTAACGAAGGGTTGTAAACACAATAAATAAAAACATCCAAGTACTTTTAATAAATGAATTAAAGAGTTTATTTTGTGAAACAGTTTAGACACAGCTGAGCCTTTTTTTCACAAAGCCATCTGTATTTACCTGAAATCTAAGTCTGTTAAGAAACACAGTTCCTAAGTATTTGGTCTGGATAATCTCAACCATTATGCCGTGAATCATCCCAAGCACTCCTTTTAGTTTCTTCATCATTAGTGTTGGATGTGATGAAAATAAAGTCGTAATGTGACGTGCTCAATCATTGAACTTTTAAGTGTGGAGTAAAAAGCTCTGACTTATGCTGCCGACCTTAGAAGACCACACTGGAGTTCACTTACATGAAACCCACACCTCTTCAAGGTAGAAACACTCTTCTGGACCGCACTCAGACGTGACTGGGCTTCGACATTTTTGCTAAATTAACAGAATTCTCAAAACCATCTGGAGACTGTTGAGTATTCTCCTGGCCTCCCTTGTCATGCCTCTCCTCTTTATTCCCTTTCTTCCTTTCCCCATTCACACCTCTCCTCTCCCCTTCATCCTTCCCTTTGCAATCTGTTTACCTTATTCATCCAGGGGCTTTCCGTTGCTTAGTTATCAACTTTTAGCAGATTTTAAAGTAACCGTTTGCACCCACAGGGTTTAATTTGCATCCCCCTTCCCTCAGATGCTGGTACATATTTTGAGTACCTGCACAGATCGCTGGAGGAGAGGAGAGCTAATTGCCTTCCGCGGGTGAAATAGAGCCAAAAAAAAGTAAGCTGTTGCCTAACAAAGTTTTTAATCGACTGCAGAGTTTGCTTGGAGTCTTCAGGCTAATGAACGCCAAAGTAATTTGCAGTCTCAGCCAGTTTTCTTCTGCAACAGAGAGAGGGTGGGACAAAGTTTAAAAAAAAAAAAAAAGTAGGTAAATGTATGTTAATGTGTTTTTTTTTATCATAAATTTGTGTGAGAAGACTATTTATTTTTTTAAAGTCATCCTTGAATTTACAGGTGATATTTCAATTAGATTTTTTTATATATATTCATCAGGAACTGTATTTTTTTCTAAGAGTCAGTTCTTAGGTGGACATCTTAATTGGGGCTGGTTTAAACCCAATTTATAACTAAATTCTGTGTGTTCTCTGTCTGTCAGTGTGTTTGCTCTTCCCTTCAAGTCGATGCGGTCTAATTGGGGAATGCCTAATCTTCACATTACATAAGACTCTCCCCGCTGTGTTTGTTTAACTTCACTCCCTCTCTGGTGTCTGTGCACCCTGCAAACCTTCTATTCCTCCGTTTTCAGCGCTAAATGGCTCACTGTGGCATGCTGTGTGTGTGTGTGTGTGTGTGTGTGTGTGTGTGTGGGTCTGCTGTAGTCTGTGATTACTGTGTATTTCCCCACAAACATTTACATTACTCACAGAGTCAGCTGGGCAGACAAAAATAGCCAGAAAGACAGGCAGGTGGATAAGCAGTGACAAACAGACCAATATTTCATATTTACAAATAGTGTTTATTTTATACAACACAACTTGAGACAGACAGGTGGACACAGGGTGTTTTGTACCAAAAGCCACAAAAGAAGTTTCTGGTATACAACATATATCACATATATACAGATTGAGTGAAGTATGAGGAGGATGACACATATATACAACATATATTCCCTTATAACTTATTTTTTTGTGATGCTTGCTTACTGTAAGTCAAAATGAGCTGCTCATTTCTAAAAATGGAAATTTGACACTGCCACTTCAACTGCATGTAGATGCAAGCTAGCATTAGAGTTTATCATAGTGCAGAATGTGCCATCGGGATTTACGGAATCGACAAGCATTACAAGTGTGAAGTGTGAAATAGCTTTTGTATGTGAGCTTTTTCGCCATGCTAGCAGCATCAGAATCAGAATCAGAATCAGAATCAGAATCAGAAAAGATTTATTGCCAGGTATAGTTAACACAATACGAGGAATTTGTTCTGGTGGTTTGGTGCAACATAAATATAGAAAAAAAGAAAACAGATAAAATAGAAGATACAAATATAAAATATAAAATATAACAATATAAAAGGTACAAGTCTAGTATTGATATTTACATTGAAATTCACATTCACATTTATACAGGTTTGAGTGCAACTTTGGTTCCAGGGATGGCAGTGTTGGTCTGTCTGTTTGTCTGTCTCAACTCTTCGTTGAATTAAACTTTATTTATTATCAAAAAGATGAATCCTAGTGACTTTGGTGATCTTCTGACTTTTCCTCTGGTGCAACCAACATGTCAAAGTTTTCACTTTTCAAGTAAATTATCTCAGCAGCTATCTGATAGATTTACATCAAATTTGGTTCAGATGTCCTTTAACTTTTCATCTACAGTCATAATTAGTTTAAAATGCCATACCATCCCATGTTTGGAACTGTCCAGTACTTTGGTTTATGATGAAAAAGCACAACTCACGAAAGTCCCACAGGACTCAGCTGTGTTTAGAGCTAATAGTGGATGTATAAAGAGAGTTGGATACAGCGTAGGAGGTGAGGCATAGTTTTTAAATTGCACAGTGAAGCATCAAGCCAAAATAGTTCAACTTTCAGAGCAGATATAAAGTGACCCAGATTTTCTGCATTGTTTGGCTCATAAAGTAAGCACACTATAAACCTTTGCCAGCCAAGTGGCTTTCTCCTGGTTCAGCCCTCTGATAACTTGAACGGTGATAAAGGTATCTAATCTTTGTCATTTCATGGAGGTTGTACTGCTCAAAAAATGTATCCACTGATGTACAGACTTTTCTTTCACAATACAATTTAGAATCTGATTCGGGAAAGGTATTTTAGTCAAATTTGGCCTCTAAGCTCAGCACTGTTCCTTGGGGCCTGGGGGATAATTAGTAAATGTCATTTGTAACATCTGCTTTTTTTTTAGTTAGTGCATCAGCATGCTGCTGCCAGCAAGGCTGTAGACTCTTAATCTTATTTTCAGTTTAGATTTAGTAAAGGGATTCTGCCTTGGGGCACTTTGGAAAGCTTGAGTTCATTAGGGCATGGTTCTTTTAGTTCTTAAGAATTCAGCACGGTACAATCCATTTCACATCATCTGTTCATTACTTAGAGGGCTCTAATATGAAAATGTTTGACAATATTTGACTTTCACCTTGCTACTTTGCAGTTTGCTCACAGCTAGGATTATGCGGCTTGCTCCTGAGCTTAAAGTTCGAAACATTATTGAATTATTTGAATCACCGACCTCAAACTGCGTCAGATCAGATTTTAGAGGCTTAAACATCTGTGAGATTCCAGTTGTAGAATATAATTCTGATGTAAAGCCTTTTTTCTTAACAAATTGTTTCCTCATTTGTTAAGCCTAGTATTTTTACACATATTGCCTCTGCACCTAAATAAACCAACACAGCATGTGCACGTGGAGATACCCACACAGTCTAAAAAACATGGCTTTGTGCTGGCCGCTGCACTTGTGGCATTAGAACAGGGCCTCGAGGGAAAGACCCCTCAGCAGCAGTAAGGCCGATCCATCATCCTGCTGTGGACAGATACTCAAACTGCTGTCATCACTGCTGATGTTTTTGTCGCTGGCAGCTTTTCAGCATTCCTGTCTATCATCCCCGTTTACACACACACACACACACACACACACACCCTGACCCCCCAGCCACCCCTTCTCTCTCCATCTTTCTTTCTCTTTCCTCTGACTGGAGGTTTTTTCTCACGTTCTGTCATTCACTCACACACAGAAGCCCCAGCAGTGCGTGCGTGACTAACTGACCGATGGAGCTGTGGCGTAAATCACTGCTCTGATGTCACTGTGGGACACTTGTATGTGAAATTTCATGTTGGACAGCGAGGCACGCCATTTAATAGCCCAGACTCTCTGCTGATGAATGGGCGATGTGGGTAATAAGTAAAAAAAAAAACAAGACAAGAGAGGGGGGCTGAGAGGGGGTGGACTGAGAAAGGAGGGTGCAAAGCACAAACCATAGTATGACATCTCTCACATGCAGCGCTACTTTAATTAGGCCACAAATAAATTAGTTAAATAAAATATGAAGTGAATTGTAAATTGAAATGTGGGAAGCAAGTAAAATTAGATGCCTTACAGTCTAAATATGTACATGCTAAAAACACTATTGTTCACTAAATTATCATTAGTGTCGGATGTGTTATGTTTTCAGGTTGTCTGTCTGCCCATCATATTCTTGTGAACACAATATCTCAAGAATGTCTTGAGGTATTTTTTTTTTAATTTGGCACAAATGTCCACTTGGACTCAAGGATGAACTGATTCCATTCAGAGGTCAAGGTCACTGTGACTTCAACTGTCTCATTCTTGTGAATGAAATATCTCAAAAATACTGTAAAGGATTTTTTTTGTTTTTCAGATTTGACAAAAATAATAGATAGTTAAATGGCTCTGCAATGCAATGTGAGAAAAAATGTCTGCAGTTCCTAAGGGTTTTTAATATTTTTTTAAATAAAATAACAAAGCAAACAAACTAAAAATATTTTTATATAGCTCATATCACAATTTCACTTAGTGCAGCATTTTTTTCCTTCATAAAATAAAAGCAATAAAAAATATACAAACTAAAATGTCTTTACAAATTGTAGTCAAATCCACTTGGTGTAGTATTATAATAAAAGTAACCGTTCTCAACATAAACAACACCTGTGTGACGTAAACAGGATTGGAAGGATTGGGTTAAAATAGCTAATCGTGATCGATTTTAAAAAATGCACCGATTGGGACCGATATTGATCCTTCCGTTCCGACAGGGACATCCCTACTAATCTTTGGTGGCCACTTTGAAGCTGTACTGATTGTATCGATCCTCTTCACAGACATGGATGTAAATTGCAGCTGCAGCTTGACTTGTGCATAGAGGCATCCACAAAGCTGTAATTTTAGTTTCTGATTAGATTTTGATTGGACAAAGTGTGCTGAAACCATTGATCAAGGCCCCATATTCAGATGCTATATGAATTTTCAGTGGTTTTTGGTGTGAAAGTCATGGTTTAGACATATCTGACATGACCACGGGTACATTGATGCTGCTGCAGCAATACAGACTGCACCCTCATTAATCCCAGAAAAGATTGTCCCCTCTGCTGTAGATAGTATGCAACTAATTACTACGGCTTCTATAATTTACAGTGTGTCATGCAGTTTTGCTAAGCCATGCACTTTCTTGTAGAAAGAATAAAGAAAATCCTTTTAGAGAGGAAAGCTGCTGCAGCCCAAATTAGTAAATCCACGTGCTTTGATCAAATCCATGATATTGTGCATGTACTGTAATGCATTCTGCCTGATGTGTTGAAGAACAGATTGAGTGAAGTATGAGGAGGATGACACAAGCAGCTAAACCAACAAAATGTTCCAAGAAAACACAAGAGGGCTGCCAGGAGAGGAAGGACAGGTCACACAGAGGGCGCGCAGGGGAGATGTAACAAGGAGGGATCGGACAGAGGAGTGACAGATGGGTGGTCACAGGATGGAGGGATGGGTGGTGGGTGGGGATGGAAAGACGCCAAGCGCAACCAGGAGGGATATGATTAAGAGGGGGAATAAACATGGAAAGGGGTGGAGGAGGCACACATCACCAGAAGGGCTTTAACCAAGGAAAGTCAACTTGAATGATAGACATCATAAATCATAAATAAGTGTTTTTGTTTCTCTTTTACACGAGATGTCTGCACTGGATGAGATATTCTGAATCAAAATGCAAAAAAAAAAAAAAAAAGTGAGAGAGAGAGATGATGCAAAATGTGCAGAAATTCAAAATGAAATTACTTTTGTCTGGAGTTTCTTTTAAGTGTGTGTAACAAGCAGGTTATTTATGATTACATCAACTAACTAAATGGTGTAATTAATGTATGGAAGTCCCAAAATTAAATACACTTTCTTAGGGATGTCAGTTTCAGCTGATTTTGCTTTCAATAGCCTGACACCCATTAACTGGTAACTGGTGAACCTGGTAAATTTTTTAAGAAAATAAGTTAAGTACAAGAAGTCATTTTAGTCAGGCGCCCCACTGACTCAGTGAGCTTTGGTGACACATTTCAAAGTGCTTTCCATTCAGAGGTGCTTACATTTTAATGTTCTGTATTGTAAATGTCTTGCCTTTTATTTTCTGTTGGCTTTGCTCAAGTTTATTGCGACATTTTGATAAGATTATTGTTGAAAAAGAGTGTGATGTTACAGATGGGGAGATTTCCATCAAGTACCACCTCACTCTCAGCCTCTATGTGCCAGGTTATGGTACAGGTGTGTGCGAGCCTGACGGGCCCCGACGGTCCCCGACCCTGTGCTCATTTAACTTCACTTCTTTCACTGAGCTTATGTTAAGTATATACAGTACAGACAGAGCACACAACTAACTGAGGAGCCAGCTAGTGCAGCATGTTATAGTCAGCAAGGCAATTTGACCTAAAAATAATATTGCAATATTTTTAAGGCCATATTGCAATACCGATTTGTAACTTAAAATTTTAAAATCTATTTTAAACTAGTGTAGACTTCTAAAATACTGCAATATTAAACAAACTGCAGTTACAATAAAGTTGAATGAAGTAACTACTTTTATATAATTAAATCAAATAAAGTACTGCTGTAATGAAATAAGTGGAAACACTGGTGTTTTTATTCTGAAGCACCTAGCTTGTCTCGGGCAGGAAGTTATTGTTTTTGCTCGTTTTAACAGTTGATGCAGTTCCTTTGCAGTGTGAGCTGGAAAACAAACTATGAGCTCCCCAATTTATGTATTTATAATATTTGCAAGTCACACTTTTGCTCTGTGGCTGCAAAATTTGACTAAATGGTGGTGGTCTAAAGCCCTGCAGAGACAAAAACAGCCCCCAGCCCACTCACACACTATCACCCAGGGAGAGTACTTTAGATTGGCTGAGGAGGGCGTGTGACATTTCATGTTTGTGAGTCATTTTGTGCGTGTCTAGCTTCTACAAATGTCGAATGTCTGGCCGTCTATCTAACTCTTCACCTTTCCCTGTCTCCAATCCAGGAGGATTTCCGGAATAAAGTTCAAGATTACATCAAGCACTACGCCAGATGATAGAAGCATCAGCTACCTGCATCAGCCTGCACCAACCAACCAAACTGCTCTACCTTGCTACCTTGCCTCTGCTTAACTTGGCCAACAACCCCCCCCATCACATGTGTGAATCAACAGCTGACTCTCGGACTCTTACCACTGTCCTCCACAGCCCCATCCATGCTCTGCTGTTCACCCAATTGCAATAAACTACACATTGCAGGAACAAAAAAAAAAAAAAAAAAAAAACGCGTTTGAGGAAAGACTTGCATACAAAAGAAAAATCTGCTTTAATTATGCTAAATTGTTTGAGTGTTACGATGACCACAATGTCTGTTCATTGTGACAAGGTCACTGAATGACGCAGCCTCCCTCGAGGTGTCCCTGAGTGTGTCGGAAAATGAGCCGTGGCAACAACTAGTGAAGTTGATGTGATGACTCACAAAAAATTGAAAGGAAGTTACGTTCAGCTGTTAAAAAAAAATTCAAGTGGAAGAATATCTGTTGCTATCAGTTCTCTGTTCCAGTGCCTGCTATGTTTGTGTCGCTAAAGAGAAAATGCATGTGAGTTCACAAACATACACACACACACACACACACACACACACACACATTGTGTCACATACTGTTACATCTTGTAGTAAAAGATAAACTCATACATACTATACATGTCTATTATTCACACGCACTCAAGTTGGAAAGCCCCCAGCCCTACTAGACAGCATGTGAATGACCACATTGTCCCTCTGTCATTCTCCCTGCATTTACACACACACACACACACACTACTCACATCCAGACTTCTCTTGCGTGTTCAGCTCCAGTGGGACAAAGTACGACTACTAAAACTGCAGCCAAATGTATTGTACTGTTCACCGTCACCTCTCCTCTGTGCTTCTCCTTCGTCCCTGTCCTTTTCTGTCTTTGTTCCATCATTCTCTCTCATTTATCTCTCTCACACACACACACACACACACACACACACACACACACACACACACACACACACAAGATGTACCTTTTTTCATCAAAGATAAAGAGGTTCCTTCATACTTCAGTGCAATCAGAAAGTACTGTGACAGTGAAACATTTTTGTTGTGTGCTAGCTTTCTGTACTTCACAGTGAAATGAAACAACGAGTTTAAAGGATCCAGATTAAATTTCATTACAAAAAAAAACAAGTGTAGGAATTGTAGCGCTTAGTGATGATGAAACTACAGAAAATTGTTACTAGTGTCTGCAGCTCCCCTGAGCTATTCATAGAGCTTTTCAGTGAGTTTATACATGGATGTAAACACCTTAAAACACCCTTAAAGCCCAAAGATACATTACATTATTGTTTCATATCATTGTTAGTACGGAAAAAATAGCCCCAATTCACTGCACCGAGACTTCATGACTGCATACAAGCACTCTCACTGTGGAAGATTTCCCAAGCTAACATGAAGGGTGTGTCTTTCTTAAAGGACAGAGCTCCATTCTGTCTTTGTCTTTGTGTCTGTATGGACTGTATGTTTTCATTGTCTGAATGCGTTTGGATAAAGGCAGTTAGATATCAAGCTAGCAAGTGATCTTACTAGCTAGCTAGCTAATGAGTGAGAGGTTTCTACTCGGAGCAAAGGACTCTCATTTAATCTGAGCACTGGAGGTGTTGCCCTTCTTGCTCTCAGGATTGTAGACTGTATAAAAAGATGGACAGCATATTTGTACTTACTCCCACTGTACAAAACTGAAGCCAAAACATCCTGGATATGACCGCTGCCGAAGTCAATTGAAGCAAGAGTCTGTGCCATGGATGTATTAAGAGACCTGGATACAGCGTTGGGGACGAGGTCCAGTTCATTCTTATGATAGCTGCTCAGCATGAAGCCAATAAAGCTGTTTGTCTGTGCCAGATGGCTGCATCATTGGGCCCATAGAACAAGGGCACTACAGACTTTTGCCTGCTGAGCCATCAACCTTTGGTTTAGTGCTTCACTAACTTGAAAGGGGATAAAATACCAGTTCAAATTTTATCTGACCAAATGGATCAAATCCCAATGATGAAATGAGGAGGTTGTGACACTCAAGAAAATGTACCCACCTATCTTTTACCCATTGTCATTGGGAGAAAGTCTTTTTGGACCCAATGGCGTCATGTGTGAATCTCGAGAGTTGTAATTAGACTGTTGGGCCACTACAAAAGTTAGTTTGTGAAGTCTGAGACACTTCTTTGGGGCCTTTTCTGCGCAGTGCTGATCTCTGAAATACAGAGATTCTGCCCATACACCCATCCGACCAATCACGAGCAGCGTTTTTGATCTCGAGCACACCAATTGGCACACACAAGTGTCAATCATGATGAAAAATCACATCAAACAAGTAATTAAATCCAAACTGATAAGAAAAATTAACACCTGAACATAAAGTAGCATGATAAAAACTACCTAAAATGACAGAAATCATCTTTGGGAAAAATATTTATGATTTACACTTTCAGTATTTAGTTTTGGCCTATGTCCCATCTGCCACATGGAGAGGGTGGGGTTTATGACCTGTACTGCAGCCAGCCACCAGGGTGCGATAGAGATGGTTTGGTTTCACTTTTGAGAGCTGTCTTGTTGTCCATATTTATATACAGTTTATGATCTGGACAAATTTGGAAGACAAGTTGCTCATACTTGCTGCCATGCCTACCAATGAATTAGCTTGCTGCAATGCTCGCTAGCTCACTTGTTAGCTAATTAGCTTGATGGTGATGTAATGGAGGTGCTGCTATTCCACTGCCAGTGTGGATTTTGGCGTTTTCATTTTGTGAGTGAAAAAGAGGCTGTTACTCAGTTAGCCAGTGAGGGTGTGGTCTGCATCTGTGTGTGTGTGTGTGTGTGTGTGTATGTGTGTTTTGCTTGGTCCTGGCTAGCAATGTGCCTCCAGATTAAGTCATATCTCTGAGCATCAACTCACTCCATTCAGCTTTGTGTTCACACGTCTGCATGAGGCAAAGTCTATGTAATCTGCCGGTGGTGCATTTACTAAGGATGTCAAAAATGGAGTTGCTGAAGAGTGAAATTTTATGTCAGAGGTGTGTGTGTGTGTGTGTGTGTGTGTGTGTGCGCGCGTGTAAAGATTGAAATTATGTGCTTGCTGAGCGCGTGTGTGTGGGCGCATGTGTGTGTGGGCAGTTTAAAGTATGATGTGTTGAAATGATTTGACTTGTTAGCATGCTCTGGTTCCCCTGCTCCTCATTTCTTTTTGTTTTTCTGGCCCAGGGTACAACAGCTCAAATAATCATTGATTTCTAAGCGAAAGTACACAGAACAACAGATGACACTGGCTTCTGCTGAAATAAAGGCCCTGAGAATATGACAATTACCAGGTCCATTGAAGGTAAATGTGAATGTGGGCGCTCCATGGTGTTTTCCAGCATGGCGTTGGTCCACTCAAACCGTGACGGCTGATGCAACTGCCTGTTAATATGAAGCCATCCTGTGTAATCACTATGACGGTTAATTGTCATGGTAGTAGTTGCCTCCAGGATATGGCAGCCCAATACGCTGTATTTAAGCTAGCCTTACTAATACTCGGACTTGTCATATGTCCTTTAGTTTGGCAGTTAGCAGTGTATTTTTTTTTTCCCAGGATGCTATTGGGAAATGTCTCTGCTTGGGCTAACTCCATCTTTGGGCCAGGGGAGAAGATTAACAATCTGTTCTTCTTCAACTCCTCAACCTTTTCTTTCTCAGATTGTATATCCATTTTTTAAGATATATTAAAGAGAATATAAATGAAACAAATGCGTCTTGTTGTATTAATTATGTTAGAATGATTATTTACTCATTACTAATCAGTTATTTTCTCCAATAGACATTTGATATAATATCATTCAGGTATTTAAAAAGCCTCATCTTAAAGCCAGGGTTCCTTTGGTCATGAAAAAAACTGAAAAAGTTATGGATTGGATGGTTATGTTTTTTTTTGCACAGCCCCCTTCCTTCTCATAACTAATCAACAGTTCCTAAGTTATATTTAGATATTCAGTTCTTAATTTTTTAAAAAATATATTTTAAAAAGCATATATATATATATATATATATATATATATATATATATATATATATAAAATATATATATATGCAAAAAGAACCGATAAGAAACTGTTATGGTCTTGGAAAATTGCCTTAAAGTCATAGAGAAGTCATGGAAAGGTATTGATAAAATGTGAATGAACCCTGTAAAGTTAAAGTAACGTCTTCAAATTGCTTGTTTGACCGAGAGTCCCTAAAGATGGGGATTATGGAGGATGGACACCTGCTGCATGAGGACTTAATGGATTTATTTACTGAATGCAGCAGCAAACTAAAACCACTTGGCACACCCACTTACCAGCTTCCTCTCTCTGTTTTTTGTCTCAGGGTAAGGACATTAAAAGTGCAAATTTATGAAGATTATATTATCCTTTTTGTTAAACAGCGTTTGTTTCTGTCATGTTAGCAGTGTGACTCCAAGACCAACATGTGGATGGATCCCAGATGCTGAATTCTAACTGATGTGAGGATCCCCTGACTTTTCATCTGGTCACTGACATCTGAGCAAACACACTCCGCTGCTGGAGACCATGAGATGTGTCTAAAAGCTCCAGAATTTTTTTTAAGTAAGTATACCTTATTTATTTATTTATTTATTTGTTTATTTATTCATTTATTCAGTGTTTTCTGTTTCTGTTGGTACTATTTGGTCTTTTTTTTTATTTTTGTTTTTTAAACTTTGTTTTAAAAAATGACTAATAAATCTATCCTCTTCAGATATCCATGTGTATCTTGTGTTGCCTGCATGCTGTTTCTAGCAATACACTTCTGTCCACTCCAGGCTGCTCCTTTTTTGTGTAGAGGAGGATTTGGTCAGAGCAGAGCTGTGGGTGTGGGGCCACAGTAGTGGGTGTGACTGTGAAGGTGAGCTGTGGTTAAAACTGAGGAGAAGCAGATAATCACTGACTGCTTACACCTGTGTAGTGTCTGTGAAGAGGGCAGAGCCAGTGTGGAGGAAAGTGGCATCAGGACTTTTTAAGCCAAAGAAAAGCATTTTGAAATCCCAATTGATTTTTTTTTTTTTTAAATCAGCACAAGCACCTTGATTCTCTTTATGAAGCTCCTTGAGGTGAGTTTATTCCTTTATTGAGGATCTTCTTGAATTTTGTGACCCTTAAAGTAATCCATTGCTGTGGTTATAATCGTAGTGGAGCAGGGGAATGCAGAGCGGAGCTGAAAATGTTGATGCAACAGTGCTGGAAATCATCTAAGAGCGGGTTTGATCATTTTTTATTTCCTTTTTTTGCTCTGGTGATGCCTGTCCATGGGTTGAATAATGTTCTACAGAATCAGATGTTGGATGTGCTCAGTAGAATGGTGGCCATGCTGGTGAAGGCTCTCCTCTAAATCTCCATGTCTTTTCACACCCAAATCACAGTCCTTCAATAAACTGGCCCTCTCTTCCAGAAGAATCTCTTTTTCCCCTTTCCAAACCCATAATTCCCATTGCCTGTTTCAGTCAAACCCGGACTCTCTCTCAATACACACGTACACACACACATAAACACTATCATGAACTTTTGTTAAAAGCACTCACAGAGACTCTCCGGGACATTATGATTTTATGAATAGAGAAAATGAGTTTGATGAGAATGAAATTTGGTTATGTGTTTACTGGCGGACCTGGAAATTGTGAATTGACTAAATAAGTTGATTGAACTGCATTTCACTTGCTTGTTTGTGTTTGTAGTGTGGGGCAGGTAAGGCCCACACTACAAACAGCACCCCTGAGTAATATAAGTTGTAATTTTTGACAGATGTGATTGCTTGTCTGGCGCCCAATTTGAATAATCAGTTTTGATTAATAATTCTAATAACTGGACTTTCTCTTAGGCCTTCAGTTATGCTACACACCAACCATGAAGTGAGGTATACCTGACCAGGAGTGGGGTAAATCTATTGTGATATCAGCAGACCAAATCACCAATGTGAATTTATCTGGAACCCTCTCAGTTCCTTTTCCATTTACAAGGGGCATTGTTATTTGGTCATTAACATTGTCTTAGTGCTCAGCAGCCGGTAACCATGTCTGCCTGATGTACATGGCCAATCACAGCAAAGTGGTACAACTGACTGGCAGTACGTTCGGGCGGGAAAAAATGATCTCTGCGTGACAGAAAAAAATGTGAAAAGATTGCAGCGTGAAGATTTGAGCTGGTATATTATGAACTGGCATATTAAACTTTTGCCAGATCCTGTCTGGAGTTAAGCAAACACTTTCTTTTTCTTGCAATTGATTGCCCTTTTCTTTTTTAGCTAAAATATACCATCCAGTTCGTATAATAGTGAAGCAATAACAGCTTCAGTTCCACATCTGCTCCAGCTGTCATGATTGTTTTCATCCATGCTCCTCTTTACTGCCTTTGTCTCAAACATGCCCCATATCTGATCAATGGTTGTAATTGGCCAGGCACATCTCAGACTGCTGGAAATCTATTCAGAGCAAGTGAAATTTGAGCTCATGAATTCGTCCGGTTCAATGAGAAGGTTACATCCACATGCATGCACACAATATCTAACTCCATGTGACAACTGTCAGCCATTCACCCATTTGACTTAGCTGAGAAACACACACACTCACACACACACACAATGCCAGCATCTGCCAGTCACTCACACAGCCCATATTACGCCTGGTGTTGGAGGAAACACAATCACACTGTACACTGGCCCTGTGGCTATACTTACCAATGTATGTCCTCTCTGTGTGTGTGTGTGTGTGTGTGTGTGTGTGTGTGCGCAATGACAGCTGACAGATACAGGTAATGAGATGGTCGAATGCTTTAAATCAGTTCTTGGGATGTTCAGGTTGTAACACGCCTACCTGCTGAGCCAAAATACACACTGACCTGTTTAACTAGCCTCAATTATCTTAAAGTACATATTTTCACTTCCATTAACAGCCCTGGGTGATGGGGTGAAAAAATAATGAGGCGCTGCAAAAATCGTGTCCCTACAGAGTTCCTGTTGACAGCACACCTGCCAGCCACATTAGGGAAGAGATTAATGGGTTTAAATGACGGGCCATTTGTCACACAAATTGACTGCAGTCAACATTGCTGTAGCCTGGGAGCTGTGCGATTGGTAAAAGAAGATCATTTCGAAGCCTGAATTCAAATGTGTGTTGTATGTGTTTCTGTTAGTTATGAAATTCAATGTGTAGCTGCTGTGAATCTAAAAATAGATTTTTTTCTTAGAGTGAGTTTATTCCTTCCCCGAATTAGAGTTTTAGACGAGATACCCTTGAAAAACAAAAATACATAGCACAAGTGACATACAGAGTAAATTGGAATGTTATCTTTGGAAAGTACATCAAAACAAATCCTAATATGTCTTTAGAATATAAATATTCTACGGTGAGTGGTGAGATATGTGAACCACAAAAGCTGATTCAATCCAATAAAATGGCCCAGATTCTCCTTTACTGCAGAATCTACCACAGGTCTTATACAGTGAACTGGTGTAATTACCAAACATCTCACTGTGATTAACAGTACTTAAGATCATCTAGCCTACGCCTTTAAAAAAAAAAAAAAAAATGTTATAAGTCATCTCCTTAGTAATTTCTTCATATAATCTCATCTGGAAATTAAATCAAAATAATGCGATCAATATTGTAAATTTATAATTATGGTTTTGTTGTTGTGGTTTATTAAATTTGACAGATTTCCACTGAAAGGATGATGTACACACATAAAGTTTAGAGATTATTATTGACAGAACTGACAGAAAGGCAAGACTGAAAAAAATGATAAATTCTTCTGCTGCTTCAGCACCACGGACAGCACCTTGGATTTGTCAATATACAGCATAGTTAGGCTGCTGGTATTTCAAAGTCATGGTCAGGGCTGTAGATTCTAGCCTGCCCAAACCTGGGTTGGAGAAAGGATCAATGAGTAAGGGAGACTAAACTAACTTATTCATAACTATCGCCTCCACTCCTGCACTCTGTGCTACTAGGGGATGAAGAGAGGAGATGTCAGGTTAACAAGGGCGATGTATTTTGGTTATTTTGATAATTTTGGTAGATTGCCCCTTCTTGGTAGGGAATGAGTTACTGCCCAAAACAATAAGTTCAAGTATCTCATGGTCTTGTCCATCAGTGAGGGCAAAATGAAGAGCGAGATAGACTGACAGATCGATGCAGCGTCTGTTGTTGTGACCACCAGTTCTCATTCAAAAGTTGTCAAAACCTGATGTTTTGTAAGTGATTTTTGTGTCATACACCAATGCAGAAAAGCCACCTTTTGTAGAGGTATGATTTACATCCAGGTGGCGTCACAGCGTTAGTAACACAGCGGGACGGAACCTTTCAAGGTGTTATGATACACTGGTCAGCCAGACAGCACAGGTTGCTACAGTATGATATGCAGACAGTTGGCGTCAGTTCACATCGTGGCCAGGCAGAACCTGTCATGGCCATATGATATGCTGCTGAATGTTGTTAGGTGAAAAAACACTGCTAGTCACAATATAATTCAAGGAGTTGGAAACTCCTCTAAAGGGGCATCAGGAGGGTTTGTGGATGGGTCCAACAAACCCTGGGCTTTCACCTGAAAGGCTGGTCCTTGTTTCCAGTTTGAATGTGTCGCCAAACCATGATGTTTATATATATATATATATATGTTACCACATGCTTTTGTTGCCTAAACCTAGCCATTTGCTTTTGACGATATGTTGGTCGTAGCGTCCTGCATCAACAGCAGCCGCAGGAGGATAGGGCATAATATGTAGACATGGAAGTCCACTGACAAAGTGACTGTATGTGACAACTTGGGATGAAAGCGTGTTGGTTGTGCTGGTCCATTGTGCTGAAAGAGAAGCCGAGCTGGAAGGTAAAGCTCTGGATTTACCAGTCCATAGGTCACGGACCTCACCTATTGTTATGGGTACTAGTTGAGGTGGTTTCAGGCATCTGATCAAGATGCCTCATGGGCACCTCTAGGTAGAGGTTTGCTGGCATGTCCAACTGTTAGAAGGCCCCAACGTAGACCCAGACCACACTGGAGGGATTATATATCTCATTTGGCCTGTGAATACCTTGAGATTCCCCAGGAGGAGCTGGAAGATGTTGCTGGGGAGACAGATTTTTTGAATGCCTTGCTTAACCTGCTGCTTTATGACCCAGCCCCGGATAAGTGAAAGATAATAGAGGGATTGTCCGTCATCATCCGGTCTGATTAAACTGAGTGTGTGTGTGTGTCTGTTGGAGGGATGTGTGGGGTTAGGAGTCACATTCAGAGTGCTTTCCTTTCTTTCTTTCTTTCTTTTGAAGTGCACCACGAATTGGAGAGCAGTCTCAACAGGGTCATTATCTACCTGAACTAATCCTCTCACTTTCTGCTGACACACAGATCAGTTCATTATTATGGCAAATACCTGACTTCCAGCGTCCTTCTTCTTTCTTTTATTTTTTCTTCTTTCCTGTAGTAATGACTGCAGAATTGTTCCACGGCTCTTTCAGTGAATCCTTCCTTTATCTCATCCTGCTACGATAACATGTTTGTTGGCAGTAGTAAAGTACACTTTAAGAAAATACATCTTTAAGTCGAACAACTGTTATGTATATGGTAGGTTAATCTGGGTATTTTATGTGCATGTACAGAGTTGGGTAGGGAAGTCAGAAATATTATATGTCAGCCCTAAGGCCAGGCAGTAAGAGATGGATCAGAAGTCAAAGGTTCATCTTTGTTCGCTAATTCACTGTTTATGTTTGTGTGATTGTCTTCTCTCCTTTTGTCTGTCTGTTTGTTTGTTGTGATGACCTGGTGGGTGTTCAGTGCCAGCTGCTTATTTCTCTCCTGCTTTCCTCTCCCATCTTTCAGCCATATGCAAACTTCATCTCATCCGCCACGCTGGCTGATTCTGCCTGTTTCTGAGCACTACCTCATTTCTGCAGTGCTTCTGACTGAAATGTCACTGTGGAGTTACCTTTGCAATGAGCACCCAAATCAGAAAATGTATAGCAGAAATACGGAATCCATGTAAGAAATTGCAAGGGGTCATACATCAGTTCTCATCACTGGATTGATGTGTTGAAGTGTTGAGGTTCTGCAGGTTAATTGCAGAGTGAACTCAGCTGGATATTGCTTGTTCTGATGCCATGTGATATTGATGCCAACTAACCACATACATCTCTTTATCTTTTGCCGCAGTTCCTTTTCAGAAAAAGGAGCATTTCAACTTTTTTTCTAGTCCCAGACTTTACTCTTTCTCGACTTATATTTTATGAGCCCTTTTCAGACATTACTGGCGTCTGATAAAATAATGGGGCTGTGTCATTCAGACAAAGGAGGGTGTTATATAAGTGTTCTTTATGGCTACATTCAGACCTGACAGGATCTTGTGGAAAGGGTGGTAGCACTGAGTTAGATATACCACTGTGAGCACTGCACAGCAGTATGCATATCTAACTCATTATGCACGCCTACAACAACAATTTGAACACATAAAAGAGCATGGTAAAAGCATTGCACACGTCTAGCAGGATATATACATCGACTAAGCTTTAAAAGTCTTTGCTTCCCTCACTTGCGTCTTTTCCTCGAGTCTAAGCCCCGCCCACCAGGGATGTATGGAGAAAGGAAACCATGAGATGAGAGAGGAAATGAGCACAGATGGTTTTAAGAGACATGAGCCGCCATTTCCTTTGAAGCCTCAGGTGAAGCAAAGCCCATTTCTGATGAAGGCAGCAGCTGATCAGCTGATTGGGCTGCTGCTGGTTGTTTGGGTGCACTAAGCATGATGTGATGCTCACACACGACAGAGGAAAAGTCACAAAACTTTACAAACTCTGCATACATGTTCCACTAGAGCAGAACTGTAGAACAGGCATTTTTCAGCAGCTGCTCTGCGGAGAAATGCATGTCTGCATCACCTGCTGCCAGGTTGTTAATGACGTCATCATATCATTATATGACAGCTTCTGCACTGATGACAGCAACCACTGATGTTTCTGTCTCACTGATGAACGCAGCTATGTTTCAATGAGTTAAAGTGTCAAAACAAAAACCTCGCTCTGCAGAGGCAACGGACTGTATAGGCCTAAATAACTCTGATGATATTAACCAAAAATGGAGCTGGCGCTGCAACTGCTGTGTTCATTGCTCATGATTGATGATGATGATATTGGGCTGTTTTGATGTGCACTGGTACTGGTGCCATATGCACAGTGCATAATGTAGCGGCAGTGCTGTGTCAGTCGCCTTAAACAGCTGCAGAGACTTTTGATAGAGTTGATGTCACATCTTCACCTGCACATAACCTGCACTCTGTATTCATACTGTTCTGTGTCCCACTTAGAGTCGCAGAATGTGTTTATCTTATTTAGGATGTTCATTTATTTGCATCTGCAGGTTATTTATTTTATGATTGTAAATTCATTATTTAATAACCCAGAATGTAGTCATGGTCTCTTTGGAACCCTGGAAATTATTTATAGAGCCAAACCCTGATGATCAGGGATGATCAGCCTCGAATATGGATGAGAGTAAAAAGTGTTGCTGACAGACAGACTCTCTCAGACTTTAACTGTCTCCATTATGAACACAGATGGGGAAAAAAGACTAACTGAAACTGTCACTGAATAACTGACAGGGGCATGTCAGCTGATAAAAGACTTCCGTAAAGACTGCTCTCGACTGTCCTCGCTCATCGCTCCTCAGAAGTACCCTCCTCGATCCTCGGTCTTCAACACAAACACGGGCTTTGGGACAACATTCAACATGGCGCATCAAGACTGCCTTCTGGTCCAAGCAAGGTTCGAGGAGCGAGGAAATTAAAAATAAGAGACTTGGGATCCGGCCCATGTCAGACAAAGGAACAAAGAAAAGGCAGAAAAGTTGGTTCTATGTGTACTTCTGTTGAGAACCAATTTATGAGTGTATGTATGGATATATTATGTATATAAGGTGCCTTGTTTAGCAAAAGGGTGTTTTGTTGCATGCAAGACCCTGTCTGTGTGAGGCATGAGCAAACTAAATCCAAACCAACTGATACCCTAATAACGAAGAGATCGCAACAAAAACATATTCAATAATCCAAGTTTTTTTTTAAAGTTGTGACTTTAAAGTTAAGACTTGTTGAGGTTTCTTGAAGACGTTCTTCTCCAAAAGGCTTCTTCAGTTCTGAACTGAAACCTGAAACTCGGAATACCCTGACCTGGATGACTGAGAACCTACACAGACAACTCATTCAACAGCATTACATCAATACATGGTACACATGATATGATGAAAGTCAAAGTAAACGGTCTTACTCAGCCTGTACTTATGTCCTAATGCTATGCCCAGATGTTACTTGCCAATCCGGAAGTGAGAGAAGAGTTCTGGCAAGAGCCAGAAGAATAGCAGATGCCTCTCTTCTTGGCTTGGTGACATCCTGGGGGGTCACTGTGGTGAACCAATCATGTCTGGATGAGTCCATGAGAAGGGACTAACACTAAAGCACCCTGAGGGTTGAGGCACATGGCTGTCCCTTTGTTCCAGAGAACAGAGGACATGCAGTCTCAGCCTCCATTTTTCAATGAAGCTGGACTTACAGGAAATACCTTCACAAGTCCAGTTAAAGTTGCACAAATGAAGAAATCATCTCTGAAGTCCCGTGAATCCAAACAATAGGATGTTGAAAAAATGTCTGAAAACTATTGACATGATGTAAAAATGGCTGAAAACTACATTTTATACCTCGTAGAGATGGATCATAGTGTACAAAGTGTAAACAAAGGCCAAAAAAAGGCCAAACGTGATAATTTAGCATGTCGAAAAAATGACCAAAACACCATAGCAGAGTATGTCAAATAAAGTCAAATGTTGACATGTCTTGGCTGAAAACAACATATTATAGTTTGTGGAGAAGCTTCACTGTATACAAAGTGTAAACAAAGGACAAAAAAGGGCCAAAAACATCATAATTTACCATGATGAAAAAATGACCAAAAATGCCATAATATAGTATGTCTAAAAAAGTCAAATTTTGATTTAAAAAATGGCTGAAAACAACATATTATAGATTGTAGAGTCACGTCATAGCATACAAAGAGTAAGAAAAGGCCAAAAAAGGCCAAATACGTCATAATTTAGCATGTTGAAAAAAGGACCAAAAACGCCATAGTACAGTATGCCGAAAAAAGTCAAATTCTGAAATGTCATAAAAATGTCTGAAAACAACATACAGTATAATAGCTCAAAGAGATGCATCATAGTATACAAAGTGTCACCAAAGGCCAGAGGTAGCCAGAAATGTCATAATTTAGCATTTCGAAAAAATGACCAAAAACGCCATAGTATAATATGTTGAAAAAAGTCACGTTTTGACATGTCATAAAATTGTCTGAAAACAATATATTATAGCTTGTAGAGACACATCATAGTATACAAATTGTAAACAAAGGCCAAAAATGGCCATGTCATAACAATGGCTGAAAACAACATATAATAGCTTTAAGAGATGCTTCATAGTACACAAAGTGTAAAAAATGCCAAAAAAACCCCCAAAACGTCATAACTTAGCATGTCAAAAAAAAAAGACAAAAAAATTCCATAGAATAGTATGTTGAAAAAGTCAAATTTTGAAAATCAGAAAAATGTCTGAAAACAACATATGACAGCTTTAAGAAACTTGTGATGATATAAAAAGTGTAAACAAAGGCCAAAAATGGCCAAAAACGTCATATTTTTATGACATGATAAATTATGACGTTTTTGGCCTTTTTTGGCCTTTGTTTACACTTGTATAATATGAAACTTCTCTATAAACTTTTATATGTTGTTTTCAGCCATTTTCATGACATGTCAAAATTTGACTTTTTGGCATTTTTGGTCATTTTTCGCCATGCTAAATTAGGATGTTTTTTGGCTTTTTTGCCTTTGTTTCCACTTTGTAAACTCTGACACATCCCTAAAAGATAAAATATGTTGTTTTCAGCTTTTTTTGAGACATGTAAAAATTTGAGGTTTCTTTCCCATACTTTTAGTTAGTCTTTCAACATGCTATATTATGACTTTTTGGCATGTTTTTGGCCTTTTTTTTCAACATGCTATGCTATGGCGCGTCTTTATCAGCTATAATGAGTGATTTTCAGCCATTTTTGGGAGATGTCAAAATTTCTGATTTTTTTGCCATACTATAGTAGGCAATTTTTGGTCATTTTTTAATTTTGTCAGTTTTCTATATTATGACTTTTTGGCCTTTTTTAGCCATTTTTTCAACATGCTATTCTATGGTGCGTCTCTGTTAGCTATAATAAGCGATATTCAACTATTTTTGGGAAATGTGTATAATTTGAGATTTGTTGCTTTAGTGTAGTATGCCATTTTTGGTCACTTTTTCAACATGCCATATTATGACTTTTTAGCCTTTTTGGCCTTTCTTTCAACATGCTATGCTTTGGCATGTCTCTTTGAGCTATAATAAGCGTTTTTCAGCCATTTTTGGGACATTTCAAAATTTGAGTTTTTTTGCCATACAATAGCATGAGCTTTTTCGTCATTTTTTCAATATGCTATATCATGACTTTTTGGCCCTTTTTTTTTTTGCCCTTTTTTCAACATGCTATGCTGTGGCACATCTCTTTTAGCTTTAATAATTGGTTTTCAGCTATTTTTGAGACATGTCAAAATTTGAGATTTGTTGCTAAACTATAGTATGCGATTTTTGGTCACTTTTTCAGGATGCTATATTATGACTTTTTGGCCCTTTTTTTCAACATGCTAGGCTATGGCGCATCTCTGTGAGCTATAATAAGTGGTTTTCAGCCATTTTTGGGACATGTAAAAATTTGAGATTTTTTGCCATAGTATAGTATGCTTTTGGTCATTTCTTCAACATGCTCCTATGTCACTTTTTGGCCTTTTTTCCCCACTTTTTTTAAACATACTATGCCATTGTGCGTCTCTATGAGCTATAATAAGTGTTTTCAGCCATTTTTGGGAAATGTCAAAATTTGACATTTTTTGCCATACTATAGCATGCGATTTTTGATCATGTTTTCAACATGTTCTATTATGACTTTGTGGCCTTTTTTTTAGCCAGTTTTTCAACATGCTAGGCTATGGCGCATCTCTATGAGCTATAATAAGCAGTTTTCAGACACCTTTGGGAGATGTCAAAATTTGAGATTTTTTGCCATACTATAGTATGCGATTTTTGTCATTTTTTCAAGATGCCATTTTATGACTTTTTGGCATTTTTTTGGCACTGTTTTTTCAACATGCTAGGCTATGGCGCGTCTCTATGAGCTATAATAAGTGGTTTTCAGCCATTTTTGGGACATGTCAAAATTTGAGATTTTTGCCATACTATAGTATGCGATTTTGGTCATTTTTTAACATGCTCTATTATGACTTTTTGGCCTTTTTTTGGCCTTTTTTTTAACATGCTATGCCATGGTGCGCGACTCTATGAGTTATAATAAGTGTTTTCAGGCATTTTTGGGAGATGTCAAAATTTGAGATTTTTTGCCATACTATAGTATGCGATTTTTGGTCATTTTTTTCAACATGCTATTTTATGACTTTTTGGCCTTTTTTGGCCCTGTTTTTTTCAACATGCTATGCTATGGCACATCTCTATGAGCTATAATAAGTGGTTTTCAGCCATTTTTGGGACATGTCAAAATTTGAGATTTTTTGCCATACTATAGTATGCGATTTTTGGTCAGTTTTTCAACATGCTTTATTATGACTTTTTGGCCTTTTTTGGCCCTGTTTTGAACATGCTAGGCTATGGCACATCTCTATGAGCTATATGATAAGTGGTTTTCAGCCATTTTTGGGACATGTCAAAATTTGAGATTTTTGCCATACTATAGTATGCGATTTTTGGTCATTTTTTCAACATGCTATATTATGACTTTTTGGCCTTTTTTTGGCCAGTTTTCAACATGCTAGGCTATGGCACGTCTCTATGAGCTATAATAAACAGTTTTTCAGCCACTTTTGGGAAATGTCAAAATTTTGAGATTTTTGCCATACTATAGTATGCGATTTTTGGTCATTTTTTCAACATGCTATATTATGACTTTTTGGCTTTTTTTGGCACGGTTTTTTCAACATGCTATGCTATGGCACGTCTCTATGAGCTATAATAAGTGGTTTTCAGCCATTTTTGGGAAATGTCAAAATTTGAGATTTTTTGCCATACTATAGTATGCGATTTTTGGTCATTTTTTCAACATGCTATATTATGACTTTTTGGCCTTTTTTTGGCACTTTTTTAACATGCTATGCTATGGCGCGCGTCGCTATGAGCTATAATAAAGTGTTTTCAGCATTTTTGGGACATGTCAAAATTTGAGATTTTTGCCATACTATAGTATGCGATTTTTGGTCATTTTTTCAACATGCTAAAATTTGACTTTTTTGGCCTTTTTTTTTGGCCTTTTTTTTTTTTACATGCTATGCTATGGTGCTCTCTATGAGTTATAATAAGTGTTTTCAGCATTTTTGGGACATGTCAAAATTTGAGATTTTTTGCCATACTATAGTATGCGATTTTTGGTCATTTTTTCAACATGCTCTATTTGACTTTTTGGCCTTTTTTTTGGCCACTTTTTTCAACATGCTATGCTATGGCGCGTCTCTATGAGCTTATAATAAGCAGTTTTCAGCATTTTTGGGAGATGTCAAAATTTGAGATTTTTTGCCATACTATAGTATGCGATTTTTGGTCATTTTTTTCAACATGCTATTTTATGACTTTTTTGGCCTTTTTTTGGCCCTTTTTTCAAAATGCTATGCTATGGCGCATCGTCTCATGAGCTATAATAAGCAGTTTTCAGCCATTTTTGGACATGTTAAAATTTGAGATTTTTTGCCATACTATATATGCGATTTTTTTTCGGTCATTTTTTCAACATGCATTTTTGACTTTTTGGCATTTTTTGGCCCTTTTTTCAACATGCTATGCTATGGCGCGTCTCTATGAGCTATAATAAACCGGTTTTCAGCCACTTTTGGGAGATGTCAAAATTTGAGATTTTTGCCATACTATAGTATGCGATTTTTGGTCATTTTTTTCAACATGCTATATTGTGACTTTTTGGGCCTTTTTTTGCCAGTTTTTTAACATGCTATGCTATGGCGCGTCTCTATGAGCTATAATAAGTGGTTTTCAGCCATTTTTGGGACATGTCAAAATTTGAGATTTTTTGCCATACTATAGTATGCGATTTTTGGTCATTTTTTCAACATGCTTTTTATGACTTTTTGGCCTTTTTTGGCCCTTTTTTTCAACATGCTATGCTATGGCACGTCTCTATGAGCTATAATAATGGTTTCAGCCATTTTTGGGAGATGTCAAAATTTGAGATTTTTTGCCATACTATAGTATGCGATTTTTGGTCATTTTTTCAACATGCTATTATATTATGACTTTTTGGCCTTTTTTTGGCCCTTTTTTTTAACATGCTATGCTATGGCGCGTCTCTATGAGCTATAATAAGTGTTTTCAGCCATTTTTGGGACATGTCAAAATTTGAGATTTTTGCCATACTATAGTATGCGATTTTTGGTCATTTTTTCAACATGCTAATTATTATGACTTTTTGGCCTTTTTTGGCCCTTTTTTTTTTGCTATGCATGCTATGCATGTGCATCTCTATGAGCTATAATAAAGTTTTCAGCCATTTTTGGGACATGTCAAAATTTGAGATTTTTGCCATACTATAGTATGCGATTTTTGGTCATTTTTTTTCAACATGTGCTATTTTATGACTTTTTTGGCCTTTTTTTTGGCCCTTTTTTCAACATGCTATGCTATGGCGCGTCTCTATGAGCTATAATAAGGTGGTTTTCAGCCATTTTTGGGACATGTCAAAATTTGAGATTTTTTGCCATACTATAGTATGCGATTTTTGGTCATTTTTTCAACATGCTATAAAATGACTTTTTGGCCTTTTTTTGCCCTTTTTTTTCAACATGCTATGCTATGGCACGTCTCTATGAGCTATAATAAAAGTTTTCAGCCATTTTTGGGAAATGTCAAAATTTGAGATTTTTGCCATACTATAGTATGCGATTTTTGGTCATTTTTTCAACATGCTATATTATGACTTTTTGGCCTTTTTTTGGCCCTTTTTTCAACATGCTATGCTATGGCGCGTCTCTATGAGCTATAATAAGTAAGTTTTTCAGCCATTTTTGGGACATGTCAAAATTTGAGATTTTTGCCATACTATAGTATGCGATTTTTGGTCATTTTTTCAACATGCTATTATTATGACTTTTTGGCCTTTTTTTGGCCCTTTTTTTCAACATGCTATGCTATGCTATGGCGCGTCTCTATGAGCTATAATAAGTGTTTCAGCCCATTTTTGGGACATGTCAAAATTTGAGATTTTTGCCATACTATAGTATGCGATTTTTGGTCATTTTTTCAACATGCTATATTATGACTTTTTGGCCTTTTTTTGGCCTTTTTTTAACATGCTATGCTATGGCGCATCTCTATGAGCTATAATAAGTGTTTTCAGCCATTTTTGGGACATGTCAAAATTTGAGATTTTTTGCCATACTATAGTATGCGATTTTTGGTCATTTTTTTTCAACATGCTATATTTTGACTTTTTGGCCTTTTTTTGGCCTTTTTTCAACATGCTATGCTATGGCGTCTCTATGAGCTATAATAAGTGTTTTTTCAGCCATTTTTGGGACATGTCAAAATTTGAGATTTTTTGCCATACTATAGTATGCGATTTTTGGTCATTTTTTCAACATGCTATTTTATGACTTTTTGGCCTTTTTTTGGCCTTTTTTGAACATGCTATGCTATGGCACGCGTCTCTATGAGCTATAATAAAAAGTGGTTTTCAGCCATTTTTGGGACATGTCAAAATTTGAGATTTTTGCCATACTATAGTATGCGATTTTTGGTCATTTTTTCAACATGCTATTTTATGACTTTTTGGCTTTTTTTGGCCCTTTTTTCAACATGCTATGCTATGGCGCGTCTCTATGAGCTATAATAAGCGGTTTTCAGCCATTTTTGGACATGTCAAAATTTGAGATTTTTTTTGCCATACTATAGTATGCGATTTTTGGTCATTTTTTCAACATGCTATATTATGACTTTTTGGCCTTTTTTGGCACTTTTTTCAACATGCTATGCTATGGCGCGTCTATGCGTCTCTATGAGCTATAAAGTGGTTTTCAGCCATTTTTGGGACATGTCAAAATTTGAGATTTTTGCCATACTATAGTATGCGATTTTTGGTCATTTTTTTCAACATGCTATATTATGACTTTTTGGCCTTTTTTTTTTGCCCTTCTTTTTTTCAACATGCTATGCTATGGCGCGTCTCTATGAGCTATAATAAGGTTTTCAGCCATTTTTGGGACATGTCAAAATTTGAGATTTTTGCCATACTATAGTATGCGATTTTTGGTCATTTTTTCAACATGCTATTTTATGACTTTTTGGCCTTTTTTTGGCCTTTTTTTGAACATGCTATGCTATATGCTATGTCTCTATGAGCTATAATAAAAAGTTTTCAGCCATTTTTGGAAATGTCAAAATTTGAGATTTTTGCCATACTATAGTATGCGATTTTTGGTCATTTTTTTCAACATGCTATTTATTATGACTTTTTGGCCTTTTTTTGGCACTTTTTGAACATGCTATGCTATGGCATGTCTCTATGAGCTATTATAATAAGTGTTTTTCAGCCATTTTTGGGGACATGTCAAAATTTGAGATTTTTGCCATACTATAGTATGCGATTTTTTCATCATTTTTTCAACATGCTATATTTGACTGACTTTTTGGCCTTTTTTTGGCCTTTTTTTTCAACATGCTATGCTATGGCGCGTCTCTATGAGTTATATAAGTGTTTCAGCCATTTTTGGAAGATGTCAAAATTTGAGATTTTTGCCATACTATAGTATGCGATTTTTGGTCATTTTTTCAACATGCTATATTATGACTTTTTGGGCTTTTTTTTCCCTTTTTTTTTAACATGCTATGCTATGGCGCGCATCTCTATGAGCTATAATAAGTGTTTTCAGCCATTTTTGGGACATGTCAAAATTTGAGATTTTTGCCATACTATAGTATGCGATTTTTGGTCATTTTTTCAACATGCTATTTTTATGACTTTTTTGGCCTTTTTTTGGCCCTTTTTTTCAACATGCTATGCTATGGCGCGTCTCTATGAGCTATAATAAGTGTTTTCAGCCATTTTTGGGACATGTCAAAATTTGAGATTTTTTGCCATACTATAGTATGCGATTTTTGGTCATTTTTTTCAACATGCTATATTTGACTTTTTTTTTGCCTTTTTTGGCCCTTTTTTCAACATGCTATGCTATGGCGCTCTCTGATGATAAAAGTGTTTTTTCAGCCATTTTTGGGACATGTCAAAATTTGAGATTTTTTGCCATACTATAGTATGCGATTTTTGGTCATTTTTTCAACATGCTTTTTTGACTTTTTTGGCCTTTTTTTGGCCCTTTTTTCAACATGCTATGCTATGGCACGTCTCTATGAGCTATAATAAGTGGTTTTCAGCCATTTTTGGGACATGTCAAAATTTGAGATTTTTGCCATACTATAGTATGCGATTTTTTGGTCATTTTTTCAACATGCTATTTTATTTGACTTTTTGGCCTTTTTTTGGCCCTTTTTTTCAACATGCATGCTATGCTATGGCACGTCTCTATGAGCTATAATAAAAGTTTTCAGCATTTTTTGGGACATGTCAAAATTTGAGATTTTTGCCATACTATAGTATGCGATTTTTGGTCATTTTTTCAACATGCTATATTATGACTTTTTGGGCTTTTTTTGGCCCTTTTTTTCACATGCTATGCTATGGCGCGTCTCTATGAGCTATAATAAGTGTTTTCAGCCATTTTTGGGACATGTCAAAATTTGAGATTTTTGCCATACTATAGTATGCGATTTTTGGTCATTTTTTCAACATGCTATATTATGACTTTTTGGCCTTTTTTTGGCCCTTTTTTTAACATGCTATGCTATGGCGCGTCTATGATGAGCTATAATAAGCAGTTTTCAGCCATTTTTGGAGATGTCAAAATTTGAGATTTTTGCCATACTATAGTATGCGATTTTTGGTCATTTTTTCAACATGCTATATTATGACTTTTTGGCCTTTTTTTGGCCCTTTTTTTTCAACATGCTATGCTATGGCGCGTCTCTATGAGCTATAATAAGTGTTTTTCAGCACATTTTTGGGACATGTCAAAATTTGAGATTTTTGCCATACTATAGTATGCGATTTTTGGTCATTTTTTTCAACATGCTAATTATGACTTTTTTGGCCTTTTTTTGGCCCTTTTTTTCAACATGCTATGCTATGCTATGGCACGTCTCTATGAGAGCTATAATAAGTGGTTTTCAGCACTTTTTTGGGACATGTCAAAATTTGAGATTTTTGCCATACTATAGTATGCGATTTTTGGTCATTTTTTCAACATGCTATTTTATGACTTTTTGGCATTTTTTTTGGCCTTTTTTCAACATGCATGCTATGCTATGGCGCTTTAACAGCTATAATAAGTGGTTTTCAGCCATTTTTGGGGACATGTCAAAATTTGAGATTTTTGCCATACTATAGTATGCGATTTTTGGTCATTTTTTCAACATGCTTTTTTTATGACTTTTTGGCCTTTTTTTGGCCCTTTTTTCACATGCTATGCTATGGCACATGGCGCTCTATGCTATAATAAGTGTTTTCAGCCATTTTTGGGACATGTCAAAAATTTGAGATTTTTGCCATACTATAGTATGCGATTTTTGGTCATTTTTTTCAACATGCTATATTATGATGACTTTTGGCCTTTTTTTGGCCCTTTTTTCAACATGCTATGCTATGGCACGTCTCTATGAGCTATAATAAGTGTTTTCAGCCATTTTTGGGAATGTCAAAATTTGAGATTTTTGCCATACTATAGTATGCGATTTTTGGTCATTTTTTCAACATGCTATATTATGACTTTTTGGCCTTTTTTTTTGCCCTTTTTTTTTCAACATGCTATGCTATGGCGCATCTCTATGAGCTATAATAAGTGTTTTTCAGCCATTTTTGGGACATGTCAAAATTTGAGATTTTTTGCCATACTATAGTATGCGATTTTTGGTTTTTTCAACATGCTATATTATGACTTTTTTGGCCTTTTTTGGCCCTGTTTTCAACATGCTATGCTATGGCGCGTCGCTATGAGCTATAATAAGTGTTTTTCAGCCATTTTTGGGACATGTCAAAATTTGAGATTTTTTGCCATACTATAGTATGCGATTTTTGGTCATTTTTTCAACATGCTATATTTTATGACTTTTTTGGCCTTTTTTTGGCCCTTTTTTTTAACATGCTATGCTATGGCGCGTCTCTAGAGCTATAATAAGTGTTTTCAGCCATTTTTGGGACATGTCAAAATTTGAGATTTTTTTGCCATACTATAGTATGCGATTTTTGGTCATTTTTTTTCAACATGCTATATTATGACTTTTTGGCTTTTTTTTGGCCCTTTTTTTTAACATGCTATGCTATGGCGCGTCTCTATATGAGCTATAATAAGTGTTTTCAGCCATTTTTGGGACATGTCAAAATTTGAGATTTTTGCCATACTATAGTATGCGATTTTTTGTCATTTTTTCAACATGCTTTTATTATGACTTTTTGGCCTTTTTTTGGCCCTTTTTCAACATGCTATGCTATGGCGCGTCTCTATGAGCTATAATAAGTGGTTTTCAGCCATTTTTGGGAGAATGTCAAAATTTGAGATTTTTGCCATACTATAGTATGCGATTTTTTGGTCATTTTTTCAACATGCTATATTATGACTTTTTTTTGGCCTTTTTTTGGCCACTTTTTTCAACATGCTATGCTATGGCGCGTCGTCTCTATGAGCTATAATAAGTGTGTTTTCAGCCATTTTTGGGACATGTCAAAATTTGAGATTTTTGCCATACTATAGTATGCGATTTTTGGTCATTTTTTCAACATGCTATTTGACTTTTTGGCCTTTTTTTGGCCTTTTTTTTTAACATGCTATGCTATGGCGCGCTCTATGAGCTATAATAAGTGGTTTTCAGCCATTTTTGGGAAATGTCAAAATTTGAGATTTTTGCCATACTATAGTATGCGATTTTTGGTCATTTTTTCAACATGCTATATTATGACTTTTTGGCTTTTTTTTGGCCCTGTTTTTTAACATGCTATGCTATGGCGCGTCTCTATGAGCTATAATAAGTGTTTTCAGCCATTTTTGGGACATGTCAAAATTTGAGATTTTTTGCCATACTATAGTATGCGATTTTTGGTCATTTTTTTTTCAACATGCTATATTATGACTTTTTGGCCTTTTTTTGGCCCTTTTTTTCAACATGCTATGCTATGGCGCGTCTCTATGAGCTATAATAAGTGTTTTCAGCCATTTTTGGGACATGTCAAAATTTGAGATTTTTGCCATACTATAGTATGCGATTTTTGGTCATTTTTTCAACATGCTATATTATGACTTTTTGGCTTTTTTTTTGCCCTTTTTTTTTTAACATGCTATGCTATGGCGCGTCTCTATGAGCTTATATAAGTGTTTTCAGCCATTTTTGGGACATGTCAAAATTTGAGATTTTTTGCCATACTATAGTATGCGATTTTTGGTCATTTTTTCAACATGCTATTTTTTGACTTTTTGGCCTTTTTTTTTGGCCACTTTTTTTTAACATGCTATGCTATGGTGCGTCTCTATGAGCTATAATAAGTGGTTTTCAGCCATTTTTGGGACATGTCAAAATTTGAGATTTTTGCCATACTATAGTATGCGATTTTTTGGTCATTTTTTCAACATGCTATATTATGACTTTTTGGCCTTTTTTTGGCCCTTTTTCAAACATGCTATGCTATGGCACGTCTCTATGAGCTATATAATAAGTGGTTTTCAGCCATTTTTGGGACATGTCAAAATTTGAGATTTTTGCCATACTATAGTATGCGATTTTTCATCATTTTTTCAACATGCTTATTTGACTTTTTTTGCCTTTTTTTGGCCCTGTTTTTTTTCAACATGCTATGCTATGGCTATGGCGCGTCTCTATGAGCTATATAATAAGTGGTTTTCAGCCATTTTTGGGACATGTCAAAATTTGAGATTTTTTGCCATACTAGTATGCGATTTTTTGGTCATTTTTTCAACATGCTGCTTTTATGACTTTTTGGCTTTTTTTTGCCCTTTTTTTTAACATGCTATGCTATGGTGCGTCTCTATGAGTATAATAAGTGGTTTTTTCAGCCATTTTTGGGACATGTCAAAATTTGAGATTTTTGCCATACTATAGTATGCGATTTTTGGCCATTTTTTCAACATGCTATATTTATGACTTTTTTTGGCCTTTTTTTGGCCCTGTTTTTCAACATGCTATGCTATGGCGCGTCTCTATGAGCTAGCTATATAAGTGTTTTCAGCCATTTTTTGGGACATGTCAAAATTTGAGATTTTTGCCATACTATAGTATGCGATTTTTGGTCATTTTTTTCAACATGCTATATTATGACTTTTTGGCCTTTTTTTGGCCCTTTTTTCAACATGCTATGCTATGGCGCGTCGTCTCTATGAGCTATAATAAGTGTTTTTCAGCCATTTTTGACATGTGTCAAAATTTGAGATTTTTGCCATACTATAGTATGCGATTTTTGGCATTTTTTCAACATGCTATTTATGACTTTTTGGCCTTTTTTTGGCCCTTTTTTCAACATGCTATGCTATGGCACGCGTCTATGAGCTATAATAAGTGGTTTTTTCAGCCATTTTTGGGAATGTCAAAATTTGAGATTTTTTGCCATACTATAGTATGCGATTTTTGGTCATTTTTTTCAACATGCTATATTATGACTTTTTGGCCTTTTTTTGGGCTTTTTTTCAACATGCTATGCTATGGCGCGTCTCTATGAGCTATAATATAAGGGTTTTCAGCCATTTTTGGGACATGTCAAAATTTGAGATTTTTGCCATACTATAGTATGCGATTTTTGGTCATTTTTTCAACATGCTATATTTATGACTTTTTGGGCCTTTTTTTTGCCCTTTTTTTCAACATGCTATGCTATGGCACGTCTCTATGAGCTATAATAAGTGTTTTCAGCCATTTTTGGGACATGTCAAAATTTGAGATTTTTGCCATACTATAGTATGCGATTTTTGGTCATTTTTTCAACATGCTATATTTTATGACTTTTTTTGGCCTTTTTTTGGCCCTTTTTTTCCAACATGCTATGCTATGGCGCGCGTCTCTATGAGCTATAATAAGTGTTTTCAGCCATTTTTGGACATGTCAAAATTTGAGATTTTTTGCCATACTATAGTATGCGATTTTTGGTCATTTTTTTTCAACATGCTATATTTGACTTTTTGGCCTTTTTTTGGCCCTTTTTTTTTCAACATGCTATGCTATGGCGCGTCTCTATATGAGCTATAATAAGTGTTTTCAGCCATTTTTGGGACATGTCAAAATTTGAGATTTTTGCCATACTATAGTATGCGATTTTTGGTCATTTTTTCAACATGCTATATTTGACTTTTTGGCTTTTTTTTGGCCCTTTTTTTTAACATGCTATGCTATGGCGTCTTCTATGAGCTATAATAAGTGTTTCAGCCATTTTTGGGACATGTCAAAATTTGAGATTTTTGCCATACTATAGTATGCGATTTTTGGTCATTTTTTCAACATGCTTTTTTATTGACTTTTTTTGCCTTTTTTTGGCCCCTTTTTTCAACATGCTATGCTATGGCACGTCTCTATGAGCTATAATAAGTGTTTTTCAGCCATTTTTGGGAGATGTCAAAATTTGAGATTTTTGCCATACTATAGTATGCGATTTTTGGCATTTTTTCAACATGCTCTATTTGACTTTTTGGCCTTTTTTTTGGCCCTTTTTTTTAACATGCTATGCTATGGCGCGTCTCTATGAGCTAATATATAAGTGTTTTCAGCCATTTTTGGGAGATGTCAAAATTTGAGATTTTTGCCATACTATAGTATGCGATTTTTGGTCATTTTTTTCAACATGCTAAATTATGACTTTTTGGCCTTTTTTTGCCCTTTTTTTTTTCAACATGCTATGCTATGGCGCGTCTCTATGAGCTATAATAAAAGCAGTTTTCAGCCATTTTTGGGACATGTCAAAATTTGAGATTTTTTGCCATACTATACTATGCGATTTTTGGTCATTTTTTTTTTCAACATGCTATATTTTATGACTTTTTGGCCTTTTTTTTTGCCCTTTTTCAACATGCTATGCTATGGCGCGTCTCTATGAGCTATAATAAGTGTTTTCAGCCATTTTTGGGACATGTCAAAATTTGAGATTTTTGCCATACTAGTATGCGATTTTTTTGGTCATTTTTTCAACATGCTATATTTATGACTTTTTGGCCTTTTTTTGGCCCTTTTTTAACATGCTATGCTATGGCGCGTTCTATGAGCTATAATAAGTGTTTTCAGCCATTTTTGGGAGATGTCAAAATTTGAGATTTTTGCCATACTATAGTATGCGATTTTTGGTCATTTTTTTCAACATGCTATTTTATGACTTTTTGGCCTTTTTTTGGCCCTTTTTTTTTGCTAACATGCTATGCTATGGCTATGGTGCGTCTCTATGAGCTATAATAAGTGTTTTCAGCCATTTTTGGGACATGTCAAAATTTGAGATTTTTGCCATACTATAGTATGCGATTTTTGGTCATTTTTTTTCAACATGCTATTTTTATGACTTTTTGGCCTTTTTTTTGGCCACCTTTTTTTTAACATGCTATGCTGGTGGCACGCTCTCTGAGCTATAATAAAATGCAGTTTTCAGCCATTTTTGGGACATCAAAAAATTTGAGATTTTTGCCATACTATAGTATGCGATTTTTGGTCATTTTTTCAACATGCTATATTATGACTTTTTGGCCTTTTTTTGGCCCATTTTTTGAACATGCTATGCTATGGCACGTCTCTATGAGCTATAATAAGTGGTTTTCAGCCATTTTTGACATGTCAAAATTTGAGATTTTTGCCATACTATAGTATGCGATTTTTGGTCATTTTTTCAACATGCTATATTATGACTTTTTGGCCTTTTTTGGCCTTTTTCAAAACATGCTATGCTATGGTATCTATATCTCTATGAGTTATAATAAGTTTTCAGCCATTTTTGGGACATGTCAAAATTTGAGATTTTTGCCATACTATAGTATGCGATTTTTGGTCATTTTTTCAACATGCTATATTTTGATGACTTTTTGGCCTTTTTTGGCCCTTTTTTTTTAAACATGCTATGCTATGGCGCGTCTCTATGAGCTATAATAAGTGGTTTTCAGCCATTTTTGGGACATGTCAAAATTTGAGATTTTTGCCATACTATAGTATGCGATTTTTGGTCATTTTTTCAACATGCTATATTATGACTTTTTGGCCTTTTTTTGGCCCTTTTTTTTTCAACATGCTATGCTAGCTATGGCGCGTCTCTATGAGCTATAATAAGTGTTTTCAGCCATTTTTGGGACATGTCAAAATTTGAGATTTTTGCCATACTATAGTATGCGATTTTTTTCAAAAAATGGTCATTTTTTCAACATGCTATATTTGACTTTTTTTTGGCCTTTTTTTGGCCCTTTTTTTCAACATGCTATGCTATGGCGCGTCTCTATGAGCTATAATAAGTGTTTTTTTCAGCCATTTTTTTGACATGTCAAAATTTGAGATTTTTGCCATACTATAGTATGCGATTTTTGGCATTTTTTCAACATGCTTTTTGTGACTTTTTGGCCTTTTTTTGGCCCTTTTTTTAACATGCTATGCTATGTGGCGCGGTCTCTATGAGCTATAATAAGTGGTTTTCAGCCATTTTTGGGACATGTCAAAATTTGAGATTTTTGCCATACTATAGTATGCGATTTTTGGTCATTTTTTCAACATGCTTTTTTATGACTTTTTGGCCTTTTTTTGGCCTTTTTTTCATGCTATGCTATGGCGTCTCTATGAGCTATAATAAGTGGTTTTCAGCCACTTTTTGGGACATGTCAAAATTTGAGATTTTTTTGCCATACTATATATATGCGATTTTTGGTCATTTTTTTTTCAACATGCTATATTATGACTTTTTGGCTTTTTTTGGCCCTTTTTTTTTTTAACATGCTATGCTATGGCGCGTCTCTATGAGCTATAATAAGTGGTTTTCAGCCATTTTTGGGACATGTCAAAATTTGAGATTTTTGCCATACTATAGTATGCGATTTTTGTCATTTTTTTCAACATGCTATATTTGACTTTTTGGCCTTTTTTTTGCCCTTTTTTTTAACATGCTATGCTATGGCACATCTCTATGAGCTATAATAAGTGGTTTTTTCAGCCATTTTTTGGGACATGTCAAAATTTGAGATTTTTGCCATACTATAGTATGCGATTTTTGGTCATTTTTTCAACATGCTATATTATGACTTTTTGGCCTTTTTTTTTGGCCCTTTTTTTTCATGCTATGCTATGGCACGTCTCTATGAGCTATAATAAGTGTTTTTTCAGCCATTTTTGGACATGTCAAAATTTGAGATTTTTGCCATACTATAGTATGCGATTTTTGGCATTTTTTCAACATGCTATTTTATGACTTTTTGGCCTTTTTTTTGCCACTTTTTTTTCAACATGCTATGCTATGGCGCGTCTCTATGAGCTATAATAAGTGTTTTTCAGCCATTTTTGGGACATGTCAAAATTTGAGATTTTTGCCATACTATAGTATGCGATTTTTGTCATTTTTTCAACATGCTAAATTATGACTTTTTGGGCTTTTTTTTTGGCCTTTTTTTTAACATGCTATGCTATGGCGCGCGTCTCTATGAGCTATAATAAGTGTTTTCAGCCATTTTTGGGACATGTCAAAATTTGAGATTTTTGCCATACTATAGTATGCGATTTTTGGTCATTTTTTCAACATGCTATATTATGACTTTTTGGCTTTTTTTGGCCCTGTTTTTTTTCAACATGCTATGCTATGGCGCGTCTCTATGAGCTATAATAATAAGTTTTCAGCCATTTTTTTTGGACATGTCAAAAATTTTTGAGATTTTTGCCATACTATAGTATGCGATTTTTGGTCATTTTTTTCAACATGCTATTATTATGACTTTTTGGCCTTTTTTTGGCCCTTTTTTCAACATGCTATGCTATGGCGCGTCTCTATGAGCTATAATAAGCAGTTTTTCAGCCATTTTTGGGACATGTCAAAATTTGAGATTTTTTGCCATACTATAGTATGCGATTTTTGGTCATTTTTTCAACATGCTATTTTGACTTTTTGGCCTTTTTTTGGCCCTTTTTGAACATGCTATGCTATGGCGCGTCTATATGAGCTATAATAAGTGGTTTTCAGCCATTTTTTTGGACATGTCAAAATTTGAGATTTTTTGCCATACTATAGTATGCGATTTTTGGCATTTTTTTCAACATGCTATTTTATGACTTTTTGGCCTTTTTTTGGCCCTTTTTTCAACATGCTATGCTATGGCACGTCTCTATGAGCTATAATAAGTGTTTTTCAGCCATTTTTGGGAGATGTCAAAATTTGAGATTTTTGCCATACTATAGTATGCGATTTTTTGGTCATTTTTTTCAACATGCTATATTTTGACTTTTTGGCCTTTTTTTGGCCCTTTTTTTTTGCATGCTATGCTATGGCGCGTCTCTATGAGCTATAATAAGTGGTTTTCAGCCATTTTTGGACATGTCAAAATTTGAGATTTTTTGCCATACTATAGTATGCGATTTTTGGGTCATTTTTTCAACATGCTATATTTATGACTTTTTTTGGCCTTTTTTTGGCCCTTTTTTTTTTAACATGCTATGCTATGGCGCATCTCTATGAGCTATAATAAACAGTTTTTTCAGCCATTTTTGGACATGTCAAAATTTGAGATTTTTGCCATACTATAGTATGCGATTTTTGGTCATTTTTTCAACATGCTATATTATGACTTTTTGGCCTTTTTTTGGCCCTGTTTTCAACATGCTATGCTATGGCGCGTCTCTATGAGCTATAATAAGTGTTTTCAGCCATTTTTGGGACATGTCAAAATTTGAGATTTTTGCCATACTATAGTATGCGATTTTTGGTCAATTTTTTCAACATGCTATATTTGACTTTTTGGCCTTTTTTTTGCCCTTTTTTCAACATGCTATGCTATGGCGCGCGTCTCTATGAGCTATAATAAGTGTTTTCAGCCATTTTTGGACATGTCAAAATTTGAGATTTTTGCCATACTATAGTATGCGATTTTTGGTCATTTTTTCAACATGCTATTTTATGACTTTTTGGCCTTTTTTGGCCCTTTTTTCAACATGCTATGCTATGGCGGGCGTCTCTATGAGCTATAATAAGTGGTTTTCAGCCATTTTTGGACATGTCAAAATTTGAGATTTTTTGCCATACTATAGTATGCGATTTTTGGTCATTTTTTCAACATGCTATATTATGACTTTTTGGCCTTTTTTTGGCACTTTTCAACATGCTATGCTATGGCACGTCTCTATGAGCTTATAATAAGTGGTTTTCAGCCATTTTTGGGACATGTCAAAATTTGAGATTTTTTGCCATATAGTATGCGATTTTTGGTCATTTTTTCAACATGCTTTTTTTGATGACTTTTTGGCCTTTTTTTTGGCCCTTTTTTGAACATGCTATGCTATGGCGCGTCTCTATGAGCTATAATAAGTGGTTTTCAGCCATTTTTGGGACATGTCAAAATTTGAGATTTTTGCCATACTATAGTATGCGATTTTTGGCATTTTTTCAACATGCTATATTTGACTTTTTGGCCTTTTTTGGCCCTTTTTTTTTTCAACATGCTATGCTATGGTGCGTCTCTTCTGAGAGCTATAATAAGTGTTTTCAGCCATTTTTGGGACATGTCAAAATTTGAGATTTTTGCCATACTATAGTATGCGATTTTTGGTCATTTTTTCAACATGCTATATTTATGACTTTTTGGCCTTTTTTTGGCCCGTTTTCAACATGAACATGCTATGCTATGGCACGTCTCTATGAGCTATAATAAGTGGTTTTTCAGCCATTTTTGGGACATGTCAAAATTTGAGATTTTTTGCCATACTATAGTATGCGATTTTTTCATCATTTTTTCAACATGCTTTTATTGACTTTTTGGCCTTTTTTTGGCCCTTTTTTTTTTAACATGCTATGCTATGGCGCGTCTCTATGAGCTATAATAAGTGTTTTCAGCCATTTTTGGGACATGTCAAAATTTGAGATTTTTGCCATACTATAGTATGCGATTTTTGGTCATTTTTTCAACATGCTATATTATGACTTTTTGGCCTTTTTTTGGCCTTTTTTCAACATGCTATGCTATGGCGCGTCTCTATGAGCTATAATAAGTGGTTTTCAGCCATTTTTGGGACATGTCAAAATTTGAGATTTTTGCCATACTATAGTATGCGATTTTTGGTCATTTTTTCAACATGCTATATTATGACTTTTTTGGCCTTTTTTTGGCCCTTTTTTTTAACATGCTATGCTATGGTGCACGTCTATGAGCTATAATAAAACAGTTTTTCAGCCATTTTTTGGGACATGTCAAAATTTGAGATTTTTGCCATACTATAGTATGCGATTTTTGGTCATTTTTTCACATGCTATATTATGACTTTTTGGCCTTTTTTTGGCCTGTTTTTTCATGCTATGCTATGGCGCGTCTCTATGAGCTATAATAAGTGTTTTTCAGCCATTTTTGGACATGTCAAAAAATTTGAGATTTTTGCCATACTATAGTATGCGATTTTTGGTCATTTTTTCAACATGCTAATTTATGACTTTTTGGCCTTTTTTTGGCCCTTTTTTTTACATGCTATGCTATGCTATGGCACGTCTCTATGAGCTATAATAAGTGGTTTTCAGCCATTTTTGGGACATGTCAAAATTTGAGATTTTTTGCCATACTATAGTATGCGATTTTTGGTCATTTTTTCAACATGCTAGATTTTTACTTTTTGGGCATTTTTTTGGCCCTTTTTTCAACATGCTATGCTATGGCGCATTTCTATGAGCTATAATAAGCGTTTTTCAGCCATTTTTTTGGACATGTCAAAAAATTGAGATTTTTTGCCATACTATAGTATGCGATTTTTGGTCATTTTTTCAACATGCTATATTATGACTTTTTGGCCTTTTTTTTTGGCCCTTTTTTTTAACATGCTATGCTATGGCGCGTCTCTATGAGCTATAATAAGTGTTTTCAGCCATTTTTGGGAAATGTCAAAATTTGAGATTTTTGCCATACTATAGTATGCGATTTTTGGTCATTTTTTCAACATGCTATATTATGACTTTTTGGCCTTTTTTTGGCCACTTTTTTTAAACATGCTATGCTATGGCGCGTCTCTATGAGCTATAATAAGTTTTTTAGCCATTTTTTGGGACATGTCAAAATTTGAGATTTTTGCCATACTATAGTATGCGATTTTTGGTCATTTTTTCAACATGCTATATTTATGACTTTTTGGCCTTTTTTTGGCCCTGTTTTCAACATGCTATGCTATGGCGCGTCTCTATGAGCTATAATAAGTGTTTCAGGCATTTTTGGGACATGTCAAAATTTGAGATTTTTGCCATACTATAGTATGCGATTTTTGGTCATTTTTTCAACATGCTATTATGACTTTTTGGCCTTTTTTTGGCCCTTTTTTTTTGCTAATGCTATGGCGCGCTATGGTGAGTCTATATGAATAATAAGTTTTCAGCCATTTTTGGGACATGTCAAAATTTGAGATTTTTTGCCATACTATAGTATGCGATTTTTGGTCATTTTTTCAACATGCTATTATATGACTTTTGGCCTTTTTTTTTGCCCTTTTTTTTTAACATGCTATGCTATGGCGCGTCTCTATGAGTTATATAATAAGTGGTTTTCAGCCATTTTTTTGGACATGTCAAAAATTTGAGATTTTTTGCCATACTATAGTATGCGATTTTTGGTCATTTTTTTCAACATGCTTTTTATGACTTTTTGGCCTTTTTTTGGCCAGTTTTTTAACATGCTATGCTATGGCACGTCTCTATGAGCTATAATAAGTGGTTTTCAGCCATTTTTTGGGGGATGTCAAAATTTGAGATTTTTGCCATACTATAGTATGCGATTTTTGGTCATTTTTTCAACATGCTATTTTATGACTTTTTGGCTTTTTTTGGCCCTTTTTTTCAACATGCTATGCTATGGCGCATCTCTATGAGCTATAATAAGTGGTTTTCAGCCATTTTTGGGACATGTCAAAATTTGAGATTTTTTGCCATACTATAGTATGCGATTTTTGGTCATTTTTTTCAACATGCTATTTTTATGACTTTTTTGGCTTTTTTTGGCCCTGTTTTTTTCAACATGCTATGCTATGGCACGTCTCTATGAGCTATAATAAAAGTTTTCAGCCATTTTTGGGACATGTCAAAATTTGATTTTTTGCCATACTATAGTATGCGATTTTTGGTCATTTTTTCAACATGCTATATTATGACTTTTTGGCCTTTTTTTGGCCCTGTTTTTTTCAACATGCTATGCTATGGCGCGTCTCTATGAGCTATATAATAAGTGTTTTCAGCCATTTTTGGGACATGTCAAAATTTGAGATTTTTTGCCATACTATAGTATGCGATTTTTGGTCATTTTTTCAACATGCTTTTATTGTGACTTTTTGGGCCTTTTTTGGCACTTTTTTTTAACATGCTATGCTATGGCGCATCTCTATATGAGCTATAATAAGTGTTTTCAGCCATTTTTGGGACATGTCAAAATTTGAGATTTTTGCCATACTATAGTATGCGATTTTTGGTCATTTTTTTCAACATGCTATTTTTGACTTTTTGGCCTTTTTTTGGCCCTTTTTTTTAAACATGCTATGCTATGGCGCGTCATCTCTATGAGCTATAATAAGTGGTTTTCAGCCATTTTTGGGACATGTCAAAATTTGAGATTTTTGCCATACTATAGTATGCGATTTTTGGTCATTTTTTCAACATGCTATATTTATGACTTTTTGGCCTTTTTTTGGCCCTGTTTTCAACATGCTATGCTATGGCACGTCTCTATGAGCTATAATAAGTGGTTTTCAGCCATTTTTGGGACATGTCAAAATTTGAGATTTTTTGCCATACTATAGTATGCGATTTTTGGTCATTTTTTCAACATGCTATTTTATGACTTTTTGGCCTTTTTTTTGGCCACGGTTTTTTTCAACATGCTATGCTATGGCGCGTCTCTATGAGCTATAATAAAGTTTTTTCAGCCATTTTTTTGGACATGTCAAAATTTGAGATTTTTGCCATACTATAGTATGCGATTTTTGGTCATTTTTTCAACATGCTATATTATGACTTTTTGGCCTTTTTTGGCCCTTTTTTTCAACATGCTATGCTATGGCGCGTCTCTATGAGCTATAATAAAGTGTTTTCAGCCACTTTTTGGGACATGTCAAAATTTGAGATTTTTTGCCATACTATAGTATGCGATTTTTGGTCATTTTTTCAACATGCTATTTTATGACTTTTTTGGCCTTTTTTTTGCCCTTTTTTTCAAATGCTATGCTATGGCACGTCTCTATGAGCTATAATAAACAGTTTTCAGCCATTTTTGGGAAATGTCAAAATTTGAGATTTTTGCCATACTATAGTATGCGATTTTTGGTCATTTTTTCAACATGCTATATTATGACTTTTTGGCCTTTTTTTGGCACTTTTTTTCAACATGCTAGGCTATGGCGCGTCTCTATGAGCTATAATAAGTGGTTTTCAGCCATTTTTGGGACATGTCAAAATTTGAGATTTTTGCCATACTATAGTATGCGATTTTTGGTCATTTTTTCAACATGCTTTATTTTGACTTTTTGGCCTTTTTTTGGCACTTTTTTTCAACATGCTATGCTATGGCACGTCTCTATGAGCTATAATAAGTGGTTTTCAGCCATTTTTGGGACATGTAAAAATTTGAGATTTTTTGCCATACTATAGTATGCGATTTTTGGTCATTTTTTCAACATGCTATATTATGACTTTTTGGCCTTTTTTTGGCCCAGTTTTTTCAACATGCTATGCTATTGGCGCGTCTCTATGAGCTATAATAAACAGTTTTCAGCCACTTTTGGGACATGTAAAAATTTGAGATTTTTTGCCATACTATAGTATGCGATTTTTGTCATTTTTTCAACATGCTATATTATGACTTTTTTTTTGGCCTTTTTTTGGCCTTTTTTGAACATGCTAGGCTATGGCGCGTCTCTATGAGCTATAATAAGTGGTTTTCAGCCATTTTTGGGACATGTAAAAATTTGAGATTTTTGCCATACTATAGTATGCGATTTTTGGTCATTTTTTCAACATGCTATATTGTGACTTTTTGGCCTTTTTTTTGGCCAGTTTTTCAACATGCTAGGCTTTGGCACGTCTCTATGAGCTATAATAAACAGTTTTCAGCCACTTTTGGGAAATGTCAAAATTTGAGATTTTTTGCCATACTATAGTATGCGATTTTTGGTCAGTTTTTCAACATGCTATATTATGACTTTTTGGTCTTTTTTTGATACTGTTTTGAACATGCTAGGCTATGGCACGTGTCTATGAGTTATAATAAGTGGTTTTCAGCCATTTTTGGGACATGTAAAAATTTGAGTTTTTTTGCCATACATATTTTTTGAACATGGTATATCATGACTTTTTGGCCTTTTGTGCCACTTTTTTCAACATGCTAGGCTATGGCGCTTCTCTGTGACCTATAATAAGTGGTTTTCAACTTTTTGATATATCATCAAAATGGCTGAAAACAACATATAATAGCTTTAAGAGATGTGCCATAGTATATTAAATGTAAACAAATTCCAAAAATGGCCATAAACATCATAATTAAGCATGTTGAAAAAATGACTGAAAACGCCATATTGTAGAATGTAGTAATGTCATAAAAATGGCTGCAAACAACACATAATAGCTTGTAGAGAAGTTTCATAGTATACAAAGTCAATACAAAGATCAAAGAGAGGCCAAAAACATCAACATTTAGCATGTTTCAAAAATGACCAAAAATGTCATAGTATAGTATGTCGAAAAAAGTCAAATTTTGACAAGTCATAATAATGGCCGAAAGCAACATTTTGTAGCTTTACAAGATGTGTCATAGTATAACAAGTTTAAGCAAAGGCCAAAAATGGCCAAGAACGTCACAATTTAGCATGTCGAAAAAATGACTGAAAACGCCACACTATAGTATGTCGAAAAAAGTCAAATTTTGAAATGGCATAAAAATGGCTGAAAACAACATAGAAAAGCTTGTAGAGATGGGTTATAGTGTACGAAGTGTAAACAAAGGCCAAAAAAGGCTAAAAAGGGTCATAATTTAGCATATTGAAAAAAGGACTGAAAACGGCAAAGTATAGTATGTCAAAAACAGTCAAATTTTGAAATGTCATAAAAATGGCAGAAATTAATTAATTAATAAATAATTAATTAATTAACAAATCACCTGTGCAGTCCTATGAATCCCCACACAGTATAGTATGTCAAAAAATGCCATACTATAGCATGTCCAAAAAATGGACAAAAAAGTGATCATTCGTTATGTAAAAAAAGTCATAGTATAGCATGTAAAAGATGATTATAGTATAGCTCATCAAAAAAAGGTCCAAAGTCAGAATTTCCAATGTTAAGTGTAGTATAGCATGTTGAAGATGATTATTGTATATCACATTGAAAAAACAGTCTTAAAAGTCAACATTTCAAATGTTGGAAGATCATAGTGTAGTATGTCAGAAACGCCATACTATAGCATGCCAAAAAACATTTGTAAAAGTCATCATTCCAAATTTAAAAAAAGTCATTGTATAGCATGTTGAAGATGACTATAGCACATCAAAAAAACAGTCCAAAAAGTCAACATTTCCAATGCTGAAAGGTGATTGTATTGTTTGTTGAAAAACATCATACAATGGATTGTAGAGAAAACGGTAAAAAAAAGTAATCATTTCAAATGTCGAAAACAGTTGTATAGCATGTTTCAGATGATCATAGTATAGCACATTAAAAAAAGAAACAGTCCAAACAGTCAACATTTCCAATTTTAAAGGTCAGGATTAAGAAAAACAACGGTTGCAAAAGCCAACGTTCCAAATGACGAAAACAGTAATATTATAGCATGTTGAAGATGATTATAGTTGAGCACGTTGAAAAAACAGTTTTAAAGTCAACATTTCAAATGTTAAAAGGTCATAGTATAGCATGTTGAAAAACGCCACACTATCGCATGTCTAAAAAATGACAGAAAAAGTCATTGTTTTGTGTTTAGCATTTTGCAGATCATAGTTTAGCACATCAAAAAAAAAGGTCCATAAAGTCACATTTCCAATTTTTAAAAAGTCGTAGTATAGTATGTCAAAAAACATGTTGAAAAACAGCCAAAGAAGCCATCCTTCAAAATGAAAACAGTCATATATTATACCATTTTGATGATGATTATAGTATAGCTCATCAAAAACAAGGTGCAAAAAGTAGTCATTTTGTTGTCAAAAAGTTAAATCATAGCATGATGAAGATGATTATAGTATAGCAAGTTGAAAAAAATAGTCCAAAAAGTCAGCATTTCCAATGAAGAAAAAGTCAAAGTATAGTAGTAACATACGGAAAAACACCATACTATGGCATGTCAAAAAATGCTCAAAAAAGTCAACGTTCCAAATGTAAAAAAAGTCATATTATATTATGTTGAAGATGATTATAATATAGCACATTGGAAAAACGGTCCAAAAAGTCAACATTTCCAATGTTGGAAGGCCATAGTAAAGTACGTTGAAAAATGCCATACTATAGCATGTCAAAAAAATAGTTGGAAAAGTCATCATTCCAAATGTCAAAAAAGTCATAGTATAGTATGTTGAAGACTATCATAGTATAGAACATTGAAAATTGGTCCAAAGAGTCAACATTTCCAATGATGGAAAAGTCATAGTTTAGTTTGTCAAAAACACCATACTATAGCATGTCGAAAAACGGTCGAAAAAGTCATCCCACCACATGTCAAAAAAACTAATAGCATAGCATAGGACCAAAACGTCGTCCTATCCGGACCCGTGGCCAAGTCGTAATAAAATGTAAGAATAAGAACAATAATCTTCAGGGATCTTTTACGTTTACCATATCAAATGAGCCAATCAAATCGATTGTTGACGTTGACCATACCATTCCATGATATTTTTTTGTGTTTTTTGACATAGTATGCACTTTATATGCTAAACATAAAAACATTTTTAAAACATGTTTATGTGAATAAAATTATAATGAATTTATATGTAGAGGATCAAAGGCCAACTTCACTGTGACATCATCACGCTAAAACACTCCTCTGGCTCAACTTCTTAAGTCATGAGCATTGTGTCAGATACTGAAATGGTGACAGTAAACATGTCTGTCCACCATGAAACTGTGCTTTTTGTATAGATTTTCTGTGCTGCACAGGGAAAAAAAACGTGTATGCAACATCCATTTTTTCATAGACATGGATTTAATTGAATTTGTAACTTCAAAATGAGTGGAGCTTGGACACATAAAACCGTGATGCAGTAATTCTGGTTTGCCCATAAATTTTGCTGTCAGGTGATACAGATACATAGTAATATGACGGGTTTATTTGATTGTAAGGCTTGTGACCAGGTAGTGATAACGTATGATAAGGTGTGTCTTTGTATGTGCAATCAATGGGCAGATGTGTGCAGGCCCACACATGTCTGTGTATGTTCCACAGTGTGTGTCACTAACAGTAGACACCTCTCTATTTCCTATGTTCTGCTTCAAAAGCTGCCCACATGCTCCCTCCAGCCGTGGGAGGCATTTCATTGTTCTGTGAGATTAGCCTGGCAGGCTGCAAACAGTACTACATTTAGTCATGCCAACTTTTACAGAGACAGAAACAATGCGTACATTACTGTACGTATCTCCTTTCTGTTTGCTTTGTCGAACTGGAACAAAAGTTCATGTCAAATGAACATACACTTTTGACATTATATACATATATACATACACACACACACACATATGTATATATACTGTATATATGAGCCCTTGAGTGGTGGATGGGAGATCCTGATCACTGACATACATGAATCACACTGCAAGTCCTAAAACTCATCTACTTCAAGTGTGTGCTTTACATGATGATGAGAGATTGAATCAAAACGTTACATAAACAGGTAGAAAAAGGCAAAAATTTGAATTTTATTCAACTTTCAAACATATATAACTGTGAACACGGTACAGCACTATGCATATCTAACACATTATTTACACCCACAACATCACTATGTATATATGAAAGAGCTTTATGGGTACCAGTTAGGGCTGCGTAGATATTATGGATTGACTTAGCTCAGCACGTGTTGCTGAAAAATACTGTCAGCTGTTATGTTGTTTCATTCAAATTGATCAAATTCAAACAAATGAGATGTACTCATCATAAATAGGATGAATTTATCACCAGAATACATGTTGGCATCCTAGGTAATATTTGTATGCTATTATGAAGCCAATCTGTCTTTTCTTTACATTATAACAACGCTGCTTCATGTGTGGTTATTGGACAAATAGCTCTCTTAGCTATAAGTTTATACATCAAGAAAACTAATTTTAGATGTGTAAATAGCTTGCCATATTACTTGCAAACAGTTCACACACACAGATTAGATTCTGGCTTTAGTTTATTTAGTGCTTCTGACAGCCTGAGTTTTAAAATGCCTCGGATACCCACTGGGCCAATCTAGGGCCAACAATCTAGTGATAGCAACCCCCAATACACAGAATCCCAATGCTTGTTGTGCTTGTTACATGCAGTCTTTTTCAAAATTAACTAACAAAACACTGTTTTGAGGATTATTTCCTTATATATAGGCAACAACAGCATGTGGTTAGGTTTTGCTGTGACCTCTATGAGCATGCAACCCAATAATCAGAATAAATGTTGGCATTGTACATTTCTGGAATGTACCTACAGATACTGTATGCTACATTTGTACATTTTATATGTAGTTGCTATGTTGAATCTTTCAATTTCAATTTTCAATCTCATGTGAAAACACTGTGGTTAATGTGTGGTTAGGTTAAGTTACAAAAACACCTGGTCTATCATGTCTTGGCTTAAATGTTTTGGTCGCTACAAACACATAAAAAAGGTACTGTTGTTGGTCTTAAACAGAGGCCTAGTCTGCTACTGACTGCTACTATGCTGCCACCTCACCTAGGTGTCATGCCATCCACCTTCTTCCTGATGAGGACTCCATCATGTAATCTGAGCTATGTCATATGTATACAATGTAAATAATGTAACAAATCTGTGGTTTGCAGAAATGTACAATGCAAACATTTTATTCAAGTGACTGGGTCAACTTCAAAATGGGGTCTAACTGCCAAACATTTCTCACATCTCTTCAAATTTTCTTGTTGTGCACAGTATGCCAAATAAATTCCTTCAGTTTCTTTCTCTTGGTAAGTTTTCCTTCTCTCTGATTCCTACCCCCTCTGTCTCTTGAGACAGGCCACTGTAGGGCCTCTGTGTGCAGAGCACGAGACAGATGTGATAAAACTGCTTAATGTGTCTGAGAAAATAAAATATTGCCACATGACTCCCAAACAACCCATACACCAGATAATATGCTCCTGGTAATTTGTTTGTTTTTCCATAATAAAGCATGCCGCCTAAAAAAATGATAGTAGATGGAACTAATCAACTAACAGAGTTGATATCACAGTTTCACAAGCAAGGTATTTTTTTGTATAATGAGCCACCAGAAAACTCAGATCAGTTAATCTACTTTTTTGGGCAGTTCTTGTTAGGTTCTCATTTCCCATACTGCCTGTTGGCAGATTGAAATGTTTCTCGAGATTCCGCTGGGAAATTTTGAATGAGACAGAAATACACCAGGGGCTTTTGGGAACAAGAGGAATTGAATTCTGACATACATACAGAGCTCTGAAAATAACATGTATTAACATTAACAGCGGACATCTGTGGATGAGATTATGGCGTCTGTTATTAACCTGTGGGGACATCAGGAGGAAGCAAGTGGGAGCACTCTGTGACGTCAGGCACTCACACGCATCTTATTCCTACACAGCTTCTGGCACGAAGTCTTTTTTTTTTTAATTAAGCATTCTCTCCATTTCTGACCTCAGCCAGTGACATGATGGGTGCAGGAAACTTTTAGCTGTATTCCCCACTAAGTGCAGTGATACTTTATCTTTTTGTTATCATGAAGGAACCTTTTATGTTGGTTCTCAACCAAGATCATGGTCTAAAATCACAGCATACATCACCAGGAACACTAAAATAAGGTTACTTATAGTGGGGACACATTCTTAACTTGACTCGTCCAACGTTGCTGCTTTGTCAGTGGACTTATACATCTATTTATTACGTTTTAACTATACTTCTGTGTCTGTTTACAATCTGGGATGCTGCTACCATGATGTCGACAAATGCACATGGTGAGATGATGCTGCACATGTTTATGCTTAGACAACAGGAGCACATGACAAACAATGCCCAAACATCCAAAAGCAGACATGCTGGCTAGATGGTTAGGTTCAGGCAACAAGGCCGAGATGGTAAGGTAAAAAAAACATCACAGAAGGGAAGTGAACACCAGACTCCTGCATTACAGTCAGTTGGTCGTGGGACCCATCCACCACCACCACTCCTGCCTTCTCAATAGGCATCCCTGTGCTTCTTAAATAAGGCTGTCACCAGCAGCATTTCAACCCGACGCCATCCTGCAGCTTTTCACATTCATACGACACGTTACTTCTGTCCATATTCTTAAGTGATGCCATCCATGGGCATATCATGCGCCAGGTGCCATCTGGCATTGCATAATAACACCATGATCAGTTCTGTCCAGCCTTGTTCTCAGATGAAGCTGTCCAGTAGCATCTCATGTGCACAGGAGAGGTGTCTTTTGGCATTGCATACTTAGGCCAAAAACACTGACAAAGTTTTAACAAGTTTGGTATGAGAACGCATGGGTCACACATTTTCCTCCAGTGATTCTGGGAGGTTAATGATATAAAATAATGAAGTCACACCCCAGTCATTTCCCTGCTTTGATAAATAAGGTACAGTCCTTTACTGACAGCTGATAAGATGCTTTTGTGAACAAAGACATCCTGTTGCATGTAGTTTTGACAGTGTCAAAAATGTAACAAATTCTCACAATGTGCCTACCGTAACAACCCAAATCTTCAAACAAACCAATCAGAATTTAGCAAGAAATGGCAAAGAACACATTGGCGCAATATTTCATTTGCGCTATTGTTCAATAGTGTTGATAGGGAAACACATGCACACAAACTCAAACCACAACAATGGAGGAGAAATACCTTTGCTGAGCTATGAAAGATGGATAGATGACCTGAGCTGATTAAATGCCTCTGCTCTCATATACTTTTTCCCTATTTTCTTTGTAGCATGTACAGTTTACCATGCTGTCATGGCACAACATGACATGTCTCAAATTGATTTTGTGAGTTAGACACAGATTGCAACCAAGATTCAATAGACCCATCTCACACAGAGTGACATTCCATAAACTACGATTGTTGTTGCACCGTCTGATTGTTCCTTTACACACACTTTTGCAGCCCTGTAAAATCAGTTTGTGTCTCTGTTAAATGATTTATGATTAAAATAATTCCTGTATTGATAAATATAATGATATATTAAACATGAGATTTGAAAAAGGAATAACTTTTGATGATGTCATAAAAAGCTTACAATATTTGAACTATAAAAGGTGAGAGAGGTTCCTTGCATCTTTCTTGCCTCTTTCATCTTCAGGCCTTTTCTCGTGTCATGAAGGTTGTATATTTCTGCAAAGAGGAGCTTCCGTTTACTTTCCGAGCCCTGATATAAACAGACCTGCTCTTATGGTTTGCAGCTGAGACAAACTGTACAATAGCGACAGAGCGACTGTGAGAGGGAGAAACATATAAGGTGGTTGGTTAGTGATCTGTGGATTATCCTTCAAAGACAAGACGCAATTAATCCAGTTGAGAATTCCAGCCAAATAAATAAAGCCCTCTGTGTGTGTTCTCAGTGTGGTTATCTGGTACGCAGCATGTGTCTGCAGTTTAATTTCTCTACTTACAAAACCATGGAGGAACACACGCGTGTATGTGGGTGTCCTCGTTACTATCAGGTGGTGCCATCTTATCTTCCAAGTCACAGTAAACACTTTCACCAGGTCAGTCTCACGCTCTGAGGCAGCTGCTCTCTTCTCCAGAATGACAGTTTACTGTGAATGCAGAGGGGATAGAGAGAAAACTAGCAAGTACTTATATTTTACATAAGACAGCAGGAAAAGCAAAGCTTAAACTTAAATCAACTTTGCACTTTATGTAACATACAGATCACATGAACAGCAGCTGTGTTTTCTACTTATGTGTGAACTTAATATGCATATGGAAGTCTTTTTACAATATGATGATGCCTGTTCTTCCCTTATGCCTAATTTCCACTGTATGGTTCAGCTCAACTCAGCTTGACTAAGCTGAAAAATGAAGCCAAAAAAGAAGTGCCAAAAACTGCAGTTCATCAAATGACCACCTGAGGCTATAGAATAAACCCTCACAGACCCCCATGTTAAAATGCCCAACTTGACAGAAAAATCAAACATGTTTACAGCCTGATTCAAAAATACCCAGTTTTGATCTCAATAACTTATTTTAACACTCATGACAACTATGTAGAGAGCAGATTTTTTCATAACTCACCCATTTACATGTGGGATGGCACACTGGATCAGCGGTTAGAACTGTTGCCTCACAACAAGAAGGTTTGCGTCCTGGTCGACCTGGGTTCTTTTGTTTGAATGTTCTCTCCATGTCTGTGAGGGTTTCCTGTAAGTGCTCTGGTTTCCCCCATCACCAGCAAAAAATATGCATGTTCGGTTAATACATCTGTCAGGGCTCTTGACCAAGGTACTGAGAGAAAATCTGAAGTTGACGAGGACAATTTCGCTGTACAATGTACATGTAGTAATAAAGAATTCTTTCTTTCCTTATTTTATTAAGACCCAAAGTTACACATATTACACATATTGAACAACACTTAAGTCTGTCTGCGAGGTGTTGCTGCAGTGTGAGTCAGATCCATGTCTCATTCCTCAGCTCCAACCTCTTTTCCAAATATGGTCACATCTGGTTCGCAAAGAAAAAGAGAAGGCGACAGACGATATGCTGAACTTGAGGCGTAAAAATTGCAGTCCACAACTCAATGGATGACAACAGCTATGCCCATTATTTACTCGACTCACTTTTGGTACCAGATCCTTTTTTTCTTTTTTGTTTTCCACTGCAGATAATACCCTGTCAGGGAAGGCGGGACTCACAGTATAAAACTGCTGGGATATCATCTTCAATGGGACGCAGTGTACATTGTCAGTGGTCAGACAAAACTCTACTACTAACTCTATCTTCAGTATTAACTCAGGGTGCTTCGAACCTCGACTGAGGTGGTACCAAAAAAACCCAGAAAGGTACCAGATAATGGTTATATCCTCAACTTTTTCCAAATGAAAACAAAAAATAAATATAAAAACGCTTCAAGCTTGTTGGGTCAAGTCGAGCTGCAGTGGAGATGAGACTTTACACTAAAGAGGTCTCTCCCAATCTGTCCCTTATATGTCCATCCATCCATCCATCCATTTTCATCCACTCGCGGGGGCAAAATGCTCCTCCTGGGGAACCCCAAAGTGCTCCCAGGCCAGACGAGATATGTAATCCCTCCAGCATGTTCTGGGTCTGCCCCAGGGCCTTCTACCAGTAGGATGTGCCCTCAACACCTCCAGTGAGAGGCGCCCAGGAGGCATCCTGATCAGATGCCCGAACCACCTCAACTGGTCCCTTTCGATGCGAGGGAGCAGTTACTGATATATGGCATATGTTATCCATCATTATACTAAGGGGGAATTCAACATAAATATTACTGTTTAACATTTAATGTTACAATTATTACAAGTATTAGGTATCATACATCCAATGTTAAAATTACAATACTTGGTTAATTTAATTTCTTTGTCTTCATCTTGCAAGCACTGCCCTGCAGCAGAGTCACCCTGCTGCATGTCAATTTATCATTATTACTTTATTGCACTGCTGGAAAAGTGTTCGATCTGATTCTATCTGTGAATGTGATGGTTGGCTTCATTACCTTATATAATGTCTACAGGTTTGCGAGTTTTACTGTATGTGCACTGGAAAATAAATGGGATGATAAAACACAATTGTTGCCTTAGTTTTATATTAGAAAGAGGGGAAAATGATATAATGCTAAGAAGTAGAGATAAAGTGTCAGTGTAAGTAATCTAGATAGAAGGGGTGGATAAGCATCACTGTGTGGTAAAACAGGCACAATTTGAAAAACACTGAAACCTAATCTTGCAATATCATTTTTTTTTTCTAAAGCATTATTGGAATGCAAATGAATACTGAAAAGTACACAGTAAAATACATAACTTGTTAAATGTACATTTTTACAACCTCTAGTTCTTCTGCAGCACACACGCTGCTGAAAATGGTCAAGTAATTTAGGACGGTAACGGCTTACGATGATGATTATGTGCTGTTCATAGTGGATGAGTATTTTTCTTTGAGCTTAATTCTCTAAACTTTCCTCAGATAAAATGTACATTAAATTTATGCAGCGCTTTGCGTAATGCTGTCTTTAACCTGCACTGTTGGTTTCAGCATTTCTTGTTGTGTAAAGTTGCAACACTAACAAATAATAGAACTTCTAATAATAAAGTCTGAGCAGCAAGTTAGTTTTATTACTTTTTTCAGTGTTGTTCCACACTCAAAAAAACAATTTATACAGCATTAAAATTTAATACCTGAACAACAAAACAAGCAAAATACTATCTGCATCTTTGAGCCTGATCTTTGTGACCTCAACCCACTCACTGTCCTTGGTTATTATACAATAATTAACAGTTTGGAGCATCTACTGTCACAATATGTGCTGCCCCTGCAGCTTGTGCGTCTTCAGCATTCGAATCTCCTCAGGTTGCATTTTTTCTCCATGAATAATTCACTGGAGAAAGTCCAATCTTTCTAAGATAAGTTAGCGTCGGTGTAAAGGGGCATGGCTGACAGCCGACCCTTTCAAACCCATTGTTTAAAATATTCGTATTATTATTTGAACACTTTTATAGCATATCTTTGGCATCACATTCTGTACTTGTTATTAACATCATTGTTTGTGCAAATGAAAAAAAGTGAAACTTAAGACGGTAAAGAGCACTGATTTAGGCAAACACAGAGCCCCATTTTATGGGAATTACTGTATAAAAAGACTATAATCTGGCACACAGCACTGATAGAATTTTAATGGCAGAGATTAATATGGACCATATGATCTCGTTTCCTCTCAGTCCTCAAACACTGTCCCAAGACACAGCTTCAAAAGTCATCAAAAGAAACTTATTGACTGTGACCTGCCTTCTTTTAGCAATGGGCCCTAAGTCCCGCCCCTCTTGCTCTGTGCACCAATAACAGTTGAGCAAGCTTCATACCCAGCAGAGTTGCATCAGGGGAGATGGGGGGGATGGCATCTGAGCAGGAAGAGAGCAAGAGCAAAATTCAAATTGAGGACACAAGATTTGATAAGAATAGGGGAGAGTAACTCAAGCGAGTCCAGTCAATCAGTGAGGAAAGATGATCCTTATCTTGTAGGAATGAAAGCTGTGACACAAGAAGATGGGGTTTTCAAAAATCCACATGGGGTGGGAAAGTTTGTATAAGAAAAACTTGGAGAAGTGAGGTTAGTGAGGATAACAAGAAGTGGAATGGTTAGAACTGAGTGGGTGACGAGGTGTCAGAGAGACATTACCCTGAAAAATTGAGCATTTGGAGCCTTTCTCTGTGTGAAACACTTCCCTCTCAGATCAGAAGTGAAGAAGTAGGGAGTGCCACTGTCAAGGCCGAATTGTTATTGAATATTGCTAGTGTATATGAATCACAGACAATGAGAAAAGGAGGACTGTAAATCAGTGTGTTGAAAATTGAAGGGTTCCCCCTTCATGAATGTGTGAGTTACGGAGCGAGGCCATATGAGAAATACCCTCTCAGATATTTTAGCTGTCAGGAATTCGGACATGTTCCTGCAGTGTGTATAAGAGGGCAACACGTTCTCATCCCAAGTTGTCACATGTTGCCACGTTTCAGTGGGCTTTCGTTGCAACATATTATGCTTTGAGTATCCTTCTGCATCTGCTGTTGCTGTCCAGGATTTCGCTACCATGATGTCAACAAGTTCCGCTGCATGTTGTTATATTTAGGCAACAAAAGCACATGGCTACTAATGCTGGGATATCAACAAATGCACATGCTGGCATGGATAGTTAGGATTAGACTTAAGAGGCACATGGTAAGGTGCAGAAAAAAAACCCATCACATTAACATGGGAAAGCTTGAGCATGAAAGTCCAGGGTTCGTTGGATCCATCAACCACCCCTCCCATTCGCCCTATAGGGACCTTCATGCTCTTTATATTACATTGTTACTGGCAGTGTTTCAACTTGATGCCATCCAGCCATGTATCATGCAGACGAGAAAGGTCTTATGCTGAAATCACTGCAAAAGGAGTGGTATTTGATGACTTCAAACTGAGAACGGGCAGGAGGAAAGACGAGAAAGAAACCCAAACTCTCAACTCTTTTTCAATGTTACCACCAGTGGAGGGATGCAGCTACAAGTCTGGCTGAACAATATGTGTCACAACATCAAGGCACTTAGGGAGGAGGTATGGTGCATTTGTCAATTAACAAATGAAAGCTTTTATTCTTTAAACTTGGCAGAAGATAACTAGAGGAACTGTTGAATGAATCTTAAAAAAGCATAGAAAATGTTAAATTGGGAAGGGTGACAAATTACTCACTAGTGGAGCCTTGAACAAGAAGTTGCTTGTTAAGTGCACAGTTTTGTTGAACATCCCAAGAGGCCCTTCATGCCCAAGAATGAGAGGAGGACAAGAATATTTTTGTAAACAAAACACAAAGCTACCTTGGTAACTTTCTGGGCTTTGACTCGAGTCAAACTTATCCTAACAGAACATGGCAGTGCCCTTTCTACCTCTCTATACAAAGGTGACCATAGTTAGCGTATGTACTATTATTATGAGGACCAAGATGTTGCAAAAGTGTGCATCTTTTTTTTTTTTTCCCAGAGCAAAACTATCATGGCAACTGTTCTTTTAAGCATATGACAGGCTTTGGAGGGGGGAGGGAGCACTCTCATTAAACTTCCATGCAGCAGGCTGCGTAGGGTTTCATGGCACTTTGCTTATAGTTAGGTGTACAAATCGACTGGTTGATGAGAGGCCTCCTAACCCTTGTGAGCCCAATGCAATGACAGAGCTGCAGACTGAGACTTAAATGCACATAAAAGCAAAAACGTTCAATACATAACTGGTAACATCTCAGAAGAATAAAATAGTAATAAGGCAGCATGTGGCAGCCCTTACATAACCACACACCTTGAATATTTAATCCTTAGGCTATGCACTGGAAGGTCTCTTGTCAGGAATAAAAAAAAAGGACTAGAGTGACACAGGAAAGTGAAATATTCAAATAGTAAAAAAGAAGTCAGAATTAAGATTTGGACTTACCTTAATAAAATTATGAATTGATTAGAAATGTGGTCTGACAGACTTGACTCTTGACTTGAACTTGTCCCAAATTACTTCAGACTTGCACTAGTCACTTGACAAAGACTTGTCTTGAATGACTTAACACTTGACTTCTATGTCTCTCAAATGATTTGAGACTTATCTTGGTCTTACAGTATCTCGACTGATTTCACTATTGAACTAGATTTTTCTTGTACATGTCTGAAATGACATGCCACTTTATGCAGACTTGTCTCGATTGAGATACTTTACTTGAACCTGTCTTGAATTAATAAAGACTGACACTTGTCTTGAATGAAAACAGTTGACTTAGACTTGTCTCAAATTATTTGACAATTGACTTATCTCAAATGACATGAAACTTTACTTGATCTGTCTTGAATTACCTGAGACTTGCACTTGACATTTGACTCAGACTTGTCTCAAATAACTAAACACTTGACTTGGATGTCTCTCAAATGACTTGATGACTTTTTTTTGGACTTATATTGACTATTTTTACTCTTGAATTAGACCTTTCCCATTCTTGTTTGAAATGACTTGACACTTTCAAACTTGTCATGATTGACTTGAGACTTGACTTGAACTGGTCTTAAATGACATGGAGCTTGAATTGGAATGTTCTGGAATGACTTGAACCTTGACTTGTCATTTTCTCAAATATCTTCCGTCTTGGCTTGGATTTGCCATAGAAGACTTAAAGACTTTGACCTTGACAGAAAGTTAGTCCTTTAATCAAAGAAGAAGCAACATGATGTGTGTTTTAAAATATTTCTGAACTTAATATACCCCTGGTTTGTGATCTATGCTGACCCTGTACTACCACCAATACAAAAGCAAAATTTGGTGCAAGATATAATGTTCTATCACCTTCATTTAGTCGTTCTCTGCCGGGCAACACAGCTATTCCCCAATGCATCTATGTAAAAAGGGGAAAGTGATAAGACTAAAATCCTATTATACAGATAATTCCTTGGAACACAAACCATTCATGACATCTAATCAGGAATCCTTTGTTTTGTTACTAAGTATAGTTCTACCTTGCTTATATTTTTCACACCTCAGCAAATGACACGGGGGCGTGAATCTAGTACATTCATTATGACTCAATGTTGCGCACTTTTTAATGCATGCATAAAGGAGGATTCATCATCTATATTTAACACACTGTAATCAAACGCTTATTGTACCATCTTTCTTACTCATGGAAAACACAAAAGCCATTCCCCAGTGTATCACACATTAATCAGACATTTTATTCAGCTTTTCTTCATGATCACAGGTTTTAAAATTCAATCATCAGAAGTCACTCCAACAGAAAATTAGACATCTGATAGCAAATGTTGCCCTCTGTTTTCCAAGAGCTTTTGGCACAAAGTACAAAGTAAGATCATTGTTGGGGAAGTGTGGGTGTGCTTTAAAGTGTGTTTTGCTGACAGGCAGGTTACGGGTCAATGAATCTATAAAGGAAGGAGAGCATTCAAAAATATCAATGAGGAAACAGTTCACACAGCACACTCTATCACACTGGGAGATCATAAATCAATGCAAACCTAAGCACCACGATACACAAACTGTGCTTTAGGCAATGCACAGCAGAGATGTGCGTTGGCTAATCCATTACATTATGTTCTTTCTGTAGTTAGACTTGTTGATTTTTTTACACTGGATTTTCTACTCTTTGTTCTCTTTTTCATTCTTTTAGCATCTTCACATAACTGCCTAAATTGAATGCAATCAATATGATAATTGTTGGGATAGTGCCTTTCAATAAGGTAAAGACCATAGATAACAGAGGTGTTTGAAGAGGAAAATCAGAAAGAATAAGGGAATTTTTGGTTAATTCACCGTCTGCCTTCCCCAAACTTATGTTTGTGTACATTGGCCTTTAAAGTCTTTACTCACAAAGCACTTCCACCTGTGTGTCCACTGGCATTTCTTCATTTTAGTTTCCTTGGTGATGGAGGATGGAAGCTGCAGAACATGACAGCATCACAGCCCATCCAAATTGGGGCCATGGCCCCTGCGTTTTGACTGTCCTCTTTTGTGCCGTGCCATCTCTCACCTTCACTGCACATCTGGCAATCTTTAGTAGGTGACATCGTCTCCTACATTTTTCCAGCTGGTTCAGTGTGCATTATGCTATTGAAAGAACTTCCCACTCAGAAGAGAGACTGAGCTGCAGGTATGCCAAGAGATTGAAGAGGCCAGGGAGTCTGATATAAGCAGAGCAAAGGAAATGAAACCTAAAAACAGATAGATTCTACTCCTACTACAGGTTGACGGTGAAGCCATCTTGATGATTGAGAGTATATATTTCAAATATAATGCAGATCTGTTGAAATCAGGTACATTTGCATGACATGGAAACACGAACATTGCATCTGAGAACCTGTTTACACCTGGTATTAACATGTGTTTGAGTAATCTGAACACAAGTTGCTAGCCAAGACACAACACTGTCGCAATACTTCAATCATTAATCTCCAGCTGACCACTTGTGTTTAGATGTCATTACTGTCTGTGTCACTTATTATGCCCGCACTCTTGCTAGCTGTTCACTAGTCATGTTTGCTTGTTATGTTAGCTGTTGTGGCTGTACAACTGGAGACAGTACTGTAAACAGAATTTAAGATGTCTCTTTCCATTGGGCAAGACAATGGACAGACACACAACACCTTGTCCATCTCACTGTAACATCGTCAAGTTATGGAGCGTTAGCACAATTCAAGCCAATATTTGTATGTTGGGCCTTTGTGGGTAGTAAATGGGCTGAAAAGTGGGCCTTATATGGGGTTGACAATGGAATCCATGATGGTCTCATACCAAATCCCCACATGGGTGGGCTTACCATAGTGGTCCTCACAAGGTTTATGCTAGGACTACCTCGGTACCAAGTGAGTTTGGGCCTGAATTGGGCATCTTATGTGGGACCCACTGCCTATGTGGGCAATAGGCATGCGGCCATTATGGAGCCTGTGGATAGTCCCACATAGGGCCCATTTATCAGCCTTTTTACTACCCACGTTAACCCCACATACAAATCCTGCACTGATGATGTTGTCCTTGTCAGGAACACATTACAATGCAGTAGCCTTTACACAACAGAAGATGTTTAGTCAGATGCGCCCCAGACCACCTCCACAAGTGGTTTTAAGTCAACAGATCACAGTGCATGCTAGTGGTTGTTTACACTTACAGTTAGTGCTGCACTTGTCCTTGTATCACCCGAGACCAGGTGTAGACAGGCTCTGAGTGATATTAATTTAGGGTACTTGTCTTCTTGTGTCACGGAAACATTCTGACCATCCACTAACAGATAAATGGATGTTGTACATACTGTGCATATTTACAGTATATGTACGTATATATACATAAAATCTGATATACCTGGGTTCCCTAACAGAGGTCGGAGTAACTGCCCTTTTGTAGCCTAGCCATTGTTTGAATCAGGTCTCCTGGAAAAGTTCAGCACTGCTTTGATTCCTGTGTTGCTGTGATAGGTGACAGTTATTTTAATGGTCTCCAAAAAATAGTTGTTGAATTCTTGTATGAGTTGTAACATCATTATCTATTCCAAAATGATCTGAAGCAGTTTATTTCAATGTTAATTTTTAAAAATATTTACAATATTTTTCCAACAGTCACTATGCAGGTCCACATCAGATGCAGGTGCACACAGATGCAGGTTCCCTTTGCTCCATCATCCCCACAAAATGATTTCAATCCATACCCGACTGTTGGTGTAACAATAGATGGAAGCTGCAAAGGCTTCATATTGGTGTCAGGGCATTCGACATCATTGAAATAGGGTCTGGTTTTACCTTTATCTTGTTCAGCTCCTCTTCCAGATCCATAATTAAGTCTTTCTGGTCCAGCTGAAACCATTTTCCCCAAACACCAACTCTCAGAAAAAAAGATCCTTTGGTCACTTAAGGCTAATATGACGCAACCTTAGGGACAAAAATTACCTCTTGTCTTGAGTTTTGTGACCCTGTCCAGCTCCTTTCCTTTACTACACAATCCCCTCGCTGCGTTTGCTCCTCCATACTACCAGGGCCGTCATGAGCAGGGTGACCAGGATGGGCACTACAATGAAGGGACCCAGGATGTGATTGGGTGGGTCCTTGAGAAGCCGTCCAGACAGCAAGCAGTTGTGAAAGTACTGCTTGTGGACTTGGATAAAGAACTCGTCCACCAGCCTGTTAGGCCAGAAGCACTCCATCTTCCGTGCCACCAGGAACGTGCAATTGGTCAGCTCGCCATATAGCCTGCATGATGGGGACACAAAAGGCACAATAAACCGTAATACAGTATGGGCAACAGCCATCTAACCACTTGCTGACCTTAACTATCCCTTAGTTACTTTGCTTGAACCTGAGCATTCACAATACCTTAACAACTTAAAGAGTAATTAAACTTCCCAAACCACCTTTTTTAGTTGAAAAGCAATATACATGGGTATTTACAATTGTTGATTGATTCAGGTCCAACTCATGACATTTAAGTGCAAGTAACTTCTACATATAGTGTTATAAATATGCGTAGTGACTGCCCTCTAAAGGTTGAAACCTGCCTATTGCAATTGAATTTTGCTATTGGCTGATCTTGGTAGCCTGCTTTCATCAACAACCGAGCCCACTGTTGCTGCCCCAGCGCTGCCCTCTCTCCAACCAACTACTTTGTGTGCATGCAGGGGCAGGGAGGTGCTGTGGATGGAGAGGTGGCACGGATGGGTGAATGGGTGTGTCCTAGCCACCCTCCCAGCCCTGTCCATTTTTGAGACTTTTTTCACATTACAGGAAGAAGGCCCTCAAGCCAAAAGTGGGAGTCACTCTTTAAGGTTGATTACTATCATGTCCCTTCCGTCTTCCCCATTTGGCTTGCCTAATTATTACTTTGACATGTTTCAATCTCTTCTGTGTATGCTGTTGCCAACTACGATGAATACGGGATTGTTTCCCTGGAAAAGAGGGTGTGGTGAAAGAGCCTGTCCAATGTATGAGAGAAGGCTGTGTCTGGCAGATTTTTTTATTGTTAGCCATAGTAAACAGGATATCAAAAAATGTAAAATCCGATTGTTATTTATTAAGTTCTAACATGCTGCTGTTAAGCTTACAGACTTGTTCATGGTTGGACTTAAGGAGTAACCAGGAGAGGAAAATGTGTAACCAGGAGCTGGGGTATGAGAACACTCTTGTACCAGAGTGTTCAGGTGGCTCAGATGCAAAACACTTGTCCTTCTCCATTAGAAACAGCAAGAGGGATGGGTCTATTGTTTGGACCTAGTGTATGTGTGTGTATGTGCTTGTTGCTCTCCCTTGGTGAGTTTATCATCATTATAAATGAGGTAATGACCCACGATTATGATAAAGCACACAGAGGACATTGCACAAATTAAGGTCATAAATCATAGGATATAATGTGTAGGCAGCAATTCACATTAACAGAAACCTTACACATATGCACACTCGCACACTGACAGTTATTTGGCTTACCGAAGTCCTTCAATGGCACAGCAAGGCTGCCCCCCAACTGTTTCCTGCAGCTAATTACATCTCTGGCTCGTTGTTTTATGGATTTTATGAGGAAAATGCCAAGAATTTTATTAAAGGGCAAATAGGTGTGAGATGGTTTTTATGTAGATTTTATTTCCTCACAAATTTAACAGTAGTACTTAACAGTAAGAGAGGTCCTTGTAAATTGAGCACAAGTCATAATTAGAAAATGTATTTTTTGTGGTGCTACACTGTGCCACTGACAGGTGTGTCAGTAAACTTGAGGGGATGTGTAGAGTCTGGTGGCATTTCTCTGTGGGTCTGTCATTGCAAGTGACCCCTTTCACATTAAACATAGTCAACTGATGTAGCAATAACATTAAAGGATCAATTAGTGCAGAATTAATATCTAAACACTGTCTCTGAAGAGGACTGCTCTGCTAGTCCTCTCTGATGTGCACAGCTCAGATTTAATATGTTTGTTTAATATTCTAAAAGCTTTTGATGAGCGTCCCAACAGCACGGCGTCTTTCTTTGCGGAAGTTTTGGAGATGTAAACAGCTCAGGGCTTTTGGCATGGGACCAGCTCTGCGGAGCACTGCGGTTGCTCCGGGTGGCAGCTCATTCTGTTGGGGTACTTCTTCCCTCCACTTTTTCCTTGAGGTTTTAGAAATCAGTCTTGGAGGAGAAAAAAAAAAATTCTCATCCTGCTGCTGGTCTAATGAGCACTGAGGTTTCCAGGGATGTTTATGAGTCACCAAATGACAGAAGTCAAAGCAGAGTTGAGGCAGGAGCAGCGTGCACAAAGAGATGTAGTTGATTATTAACTCACCTCTTGTTGCTAAGGTTAAATTAAATCTGACGGTGCGAGTATGCATGCGAATGTGCATTCAATGAACTGCTGAATGAAGTTCATTATCACTTTCTTTTTAATCATCCAACTTATCAAACAGAGTACAGACTGAATCAGCCTGTGTTACATAAAGCAATGGCAGTCATACATGGAACTGGTTAAACTGATGTCATTGTTCGTAAAGATGTCATTGTGCAGAACTTTTGGTTCTTTATTAAATTGCCCTTTGTGCTGCAACCAAGACATTCAGTACTGTTATGGTGTCTTTTTAACTAGTCACCTACTATTGTATTCTAACACTGTCTCTCTGTCTGCATAGTGAATGTGTGCGCACGTATTTTTCAGGCTAGAGGAATATGCTTATAATTGATAATGTATTGATACAATTCTTCCGATTAACAAGAAAGGAAGACAGACAACCAAAACGAGGCAGCAACGAGGAATGCGTAAAATCAAATTTACATCTTTTTCCTTTTCCTTCTACCTTTTCTGTCTCTCATGCAGAAATCCAGAGCTGATCACTGTCTACCAACGACAGTCTATTTTGATTGTATAGTAAAGGAGTGCAACTTAAGGAGTGGGTGAGGTCAGTGAGTTGGTACTGAGATACAGAGCTAATGGCCTCTTTCAGTGTAATACAATTTTGAATGAAATAGGTATAAATCTGACCAGCAATAGAGACTCCATAAAACAATGTTTTGTAACGGTATTTGTGGTGTGTGGAAATCCACAAACAGCAGCACTAACAGATTGGTAACAGTGTTACTGCTGACTGCTTAAGGTGCAGTGACACTCCAGATAGTTGAATTTAAATGGTCTACCTCATGTGCCAGATGGTTTGTTCCACAGAACCATCTGAGAAGCGATTCTTCTTCTTCTTTCTTCTTCTTTCAACGAAAAAATACTCAAGAGCTGTGTTCGAAACCGTCCCCTCACTCACTCACTCACTATTCACTATGTAGTGTGTATTAAATAGTGCACTATATAGGGAATAACCAAGTGCTATTTTGGACACTACCTTGACATTTTTTTCCCCCTGGAAATACACATCTGCATTTCGTTGTGGTAGACGGAAGTTAGATGTAGAGTACATTGTATGTACACTCAAATTTGCTGTGCATTGTGGGCATTTTATAATGCACTATATAGTGGATGAAATTAACAGCAGATAATTCGAACACCACTACAAAATGGTGAACACACTATATAGTGCACTATATCCATGATGGGGGATGAACACAGCTAAGTTCTGATCTAACTGATGCTATCACAGCATCTGTGGTAACCTCTTCAGTAGCAGCCATTATTGATTTGAATGAACGGTTGCCTTCAGTATTGTTAGATGATGAAATGGGTGTACTACTAGGTAATTACCAAGGAGGGCATACACTATTTTACTTTCCAATGGCTTTTTTGGTGATAGGTGGGTATACTGTAAATGCCAGAAAGAAGGTGGATATACACACCTAAACCATGCCCATAGCTGCCAGTAATTCCTAATAAGACACAGATTCGTTTGCAAACACATTTTTTGAAGCCTCAAAAGATAATGGGTATATGAAGAGAGCGAGATACTGCATCGGAGGCAGGGCCCCATTCATTCCTGTCAAAGTTGCTCATTGGAACAAGAAGCCAAAATAGCTTGACTTCCTGGGTATAAAAACACCCGGATCATTTTCATTGGTAAACCCATAGAGCAAATACATTAGAGACTTCGCCATCTGAGTTGGTTATGTCTGGTTTAGCCTTCTGCTTATTGTAATGGGGATAAAGTGATTCAATTGTTTGGATCCTCCAGGACTCATGGGGTTAGCTCATTAGGTAATTGGAGCAAAAGGATCAAATCCCACAGGGGGCTGTGACACTTATAAAAGCGGAATACAGTGATTTACAGATGTGTCTTAAATCTAAGTCTATAGGAAAAAGGATTTTTGAGCCCAAAGGCATCACATGATTGACAAGAAGTTCTTGTTATATGGTATAACTTTCTAGTCGATTTGACACGCCACGCCACGCCACGCCACGCCACGCCACGCCACGCCACGCCACACCGAGCTGCACCAAGATAAGCACACCACAGATGGACCATCTCTGGAGTGGGGCCAAAAGTGCACCCTACCTCCAATCAGGTGGCGGTGATGTCTCACCAACTGCAGCCAACCCCAATAACCCCCTTTCTCCCTGTGAAAAAGTTAGTGTTGCGAGATAACAAGGCTCAAGACAAGCCATAATCAGGTAAAGACACATCCTCAAGGGGCCAGCCCTGTTGTCATAGAGACACAAATCCCTGCCCACTGGGCTGATGTGTTGAGTCAAACCAAATCAATTAAAGACAAGATAGCCCAGGTGTGAGGAAAAAGGGTACATGTCAACATAGGGCCTAGCCAAGATGGATTTTTGTGTGATCTCATCATCTTTCAGGATCTTATGATATTGTAAGAATCCTGCTAAATAAATGTGCCTGATACTGAAGCCTTGTGATGACACTACCAGGCCAAGTATAAAGTGCGCTCAACAGAGCCAGACATCCTTATTTAATTGCACGCTGGATGCTTATGTTAGCCCTAATGGATGGTGAGATAGATCATTCTCCAATGACTCTGCTCATGTGAGTACGAGTTTGTCTATTCCAGGATTTGCCATCTTAGTTTAAACCTCAGACAGAGAGGAAAAAGTTTACATGGAATGACTCATCTTATTTAGACAAAGAAATAGGGCAGCTTCACACAGAGTTTGCTGTACATGGTTTCTTGCTCTGGCTCCAATTTAAATTCACTTAACATCTCCTGATAATCAGATGGTACATTTCTGTTTAAAGGTTAAGGCATCTCTAAAGTCAGAAATAGGAGGTAGATAGATAGAGAAATTCAGAAGCTCACAAGTAAAAGAAAGAAGTGGCCATATTTGGTTTGGTTTGTTTGAGGGACGGTTTATTTAGTCTTTCACCAAAGGGTCACTAAAGGGCAGTATAAACAGGGATGTATTTGGGGAGATGATGATAATAAAGTGAGTCAACACATTCTCATCCCAGGTCATCAAATACAGATGCTTCAAGGTTGTCAAATAATGACCAACTGAAAGCATCCTTTCGTGTCTCTGTGAGACACACCCTTTAAAGTCTGGATGTGAGGCAAAGCTGTCTTCTGTGTGAAACCCCTTTATACATGATTTAAGTTCTGAAATGGTTGTTGTTAGGTTTAGGCAACAAAACTACTTTGTTACGTTTGGATAAAAAATAATGTTTTGGGTTAAAGTGGGTTATAAGTACTTAACATGATGTAAAAGTAACATGTGAGAGACGTAGGTATGTCATGGACAAACGTAAGTTATATAATATTATGTTATATAATATTGGTATTTTGGTTTCACAGGGACACGAACTGTTGTCTCCTGGTTGAAAGTCTTGCTTTGTTTGATCCATCCTCTGCTGCCCGCCCCATACAGACTTTCTCAGTTTAAACTACATGGGCTATATCGGCTGTTCTGAACCTCAAATATTGCCGCAGATGGGTTACACTGGAACTAACTGAAAGACACTAAATGTTGCCTTTGGCCTCAGTATCAGACACTGAGGGGCAAAATTAAGTGTCTGTATTTGAAGATTTTTGAATATGAATGGGCTGAATAATTACAGTTTTGTAAGACAACAGTCAAAACACAGCTCCAAAATGATGGTCTTTGGAAGGTAAATAGATACAGTCAGACAGTGTTTACCAGTAACCTAAAATTCTTAGTGATCCCTCAAGCACATGCACCACCTGTAACCTGCCACAAGCTTAATCCTCTAGTTGAGACTCTGCATCCTTTGCCAACTTTTACTCACAATTTTGTATAATCATTGCATACTCATAAATTTATGGACTGGACAATACATACACAAGGGGTTAACAGGAAAAAAAGAATAAATAAATCTAGCTGTCTGTTTGAGTAACTGCTTACATATGTTTTGTGCAGTTGTGAGAGCAGTTTGCCAGCAGATCCTGTCAGATTGTGTGCATGGTCAAGGCCGTGCGTGACTGTGTGCCCACTCTCACGTCAAGTGTTTTTTGACAGTGTTTTATTTTAAATCTCAACAAGTGTGTGGGAGATGAAATCCACATTATGGGTGTTAAAAAGAGGTGTAATTATGGGTAGAAATGATTGCACAGGCTGTGCTCATATATTACCTGTGAACACGTGGCAAATAAATCTTTGGAATTCAATTTTCAGGTTGGTATTTTAATGTGTTAACATGTATATAAAGTATTTTTAAAGAAATACCATGTGTGCAAGCAATACATCAACTCATAATCACTGCATAATGTAGAAGTGGTAACCAGAGCATGACACAAAGGTATACATGCATGATAGATGTAAACTGTGAGACATCCAGCCTAATTAACTATGTATTAAGTCAATAATATCCCATATGTAAAAGATGAAGGATGGAGGGAGAAGGGGCAATCTACTTTTGATAGTTTGATTTGTTGACTAAGGCACACAGCCAGAAAAAAATAAAACCTGGATAATGAAATACACCAGAGTGTGTTTATTAGCACATGGGAGAAAATAGTGACAGTTATTCAGTTATTTGCCTATTTACACCTATTCCTATGACACGTTATTATGGATCCCACTACATGCTGTGATCGGATTGTAACAGTCAAGTCGTCACATTTAGTTCGCAGGCGGCTGGGATTACTTATTCATTTGATATTGTGCAATATATGATACAAAAAATGGTTTTATGTAGCACGCAATATCACAATCTTTGCCAAGGTTATGTCTTTCAAAGTAAGGACGTGGCCAAGGAACAAGAGTTTTTGGTACAAATCCAGATGCAGTTTAAAATCTTTTGTTGTTAGTTTTTTAACAAAATTCTCTCTCTCACTCTCTCTCTCTCTTTCTCAAACACACACACAAACACACACACACACACACACACAACCTCCTCTCAGCCTAAAAGCTTGAGCAAAAGTAGAGCAGTGATATTTCCTGCAGAAGCCTTTCACTCCATTTCAGATAATGTTTTTTTTTTATAATAGACTAATATTATGCTGTCACCTTCTATCCTCTGCTGGCTTTTAATATGTCAGATTTTTCTGAAAAGTCTGAAAAAGGAAAATGTCATTTGGGAAACCCACTTAAAGTCTAGCAATGATGTTTTGTTTGCTGTTGCCCTTCAGACAACCTCTGAGTCATATTATATTCAGGTGCAGTTAATATTTAGCAGTGTTAAACCTCTCTTTGAAATCACCATCAGTGTGGGGTCACGCTGTGCTGTTCAGTACCACTTTGGCCCTGCGTGGGGGAGCAGAAAAAGTATAGAAGCGGGCTAAAATGTTGCTGTAGATACCTGCAAGGTCACATTCCTGGTAGATTACTTTGTAACATGAACAGCCTATTTCTACTGCTAGCAAAGCCACCCTCAGTACGTCATAATACCGCAACTACACCTACTCTCACTGAGAAGATTGTGCTTTTGTGCAATTCCCATTCAAAATGTGCCTGTTCACAATGGCAGGGTTAGCACATATTTTTCCTAATTAATTTCCAATACTTTATTTACGTATTTCAAAATGAGTATGTTTAAATATTAATGCAGTTCCCAGGCATTTGTGGATTAGCAAACTGCTAATGCATTCTAGCTTTACTGGTTTGTTAGATATTTCAGCTTCCAACTAGCTGCATGTGCCCATTGCTAATTGACTAGACTGGCACAAGTGGGTACTTCACATAACATCAAGGCTGTGCCCCTTTTTGGGCATAGATAACTGAAGACCCATGGGTGTCAAAGCAATTTTATGTATTTGCATTAACATAAACAGTTGTTTTTGCAACCTTGCCTGAACCTGAGCATCTAGGATACCTTGGGTGATTGCCGTGATGTCCCTTCAAGTTTCCCCTGTCCATGCGGATCACTAACCCTGGCCCGGTAATGGTTTATCACGTAATACTTGTTTCAGTGGTCACTCAGTGCAGCACTAGACTTAGTTAACAAGAAAATGTATTTCAGGTAACATCAGTCATGTTCAGGATTTTTCATAGACATATTATTTGGATAAAAACATTTGCACACCTGTATGTCGACAAGTGCATAGGAGAAGACCAAAGGCTTGCAAAAGCAGAACAAAAACTCCCGCACGCGGTTCGCCTTACTTGCAATTAAGAGTGGAGTTTAATAACAACGTTTTGGTACAACCTTCATCAGTTTATTTCATACCTGAATACTTAAAGCTAATGTACCGAAACGTTGTTATCGAAGTTTACTCTTGCTTGTTAGTGAGGTGCACAGTATGCAGAAGTTTTGGTTCTGCTATTTATGTATTCTTAACAATAGCAAAATCATATATATTTATATATTCAAAAGTTTTCCAAAACATTCTGTTGATTTATTAAAACAGTTTTTCTAATTTCATAACTACAGCAGGCAATTCATGACTGTGGGAAGCCCAGATTACAAGTGAACAGAATACCATGAATCTACCATGACAATGTAACATCTCCATCTTTCCAGTGATAGTTTTGGTGACCTTGTACAGCGGATTCACTACATGGTCTATAGCAACTGGATGGGGGCCTGAGCTGAAGGTAGACCCCAGTCTAAATTATTATCCTAGTCTGGCACTGCTGAAAGGTCTCATAAATACTGACTATCTCATTTTGAAATTAAAAGCATGATGATAATGGCGCCTGATGCTGATCATAACTTATTCAAGTTTTAATGAGAACAAATTGGTTCATTACAATCTGGTGTCGTAAACATTAACTCTGCCCTTTTCCCCCTATATTCGTGAGTAATTTTCCTTTTTACTCTAGTAATTTATCTATTCTCCTTGTTGAATAGCTTGTCTGAAGAACAGAAAGATTGGGCGTTTTAACTGATGTTTAACTTAAATTAAAACATTGAATACTGCTGCTACCGAGTGCTACTATCCAATCCTGAAAATAAAATCTACAACATTTAACTGGAAGTTAGGGAAACCAATGGTTATTTTTTAACAGTTATGTATCTTAATTTACTGCACTGCGCACCATCCAATTTAAGCACCAAACCCCCTTTAACATACTTAACAAGCATTTAAAAAAAAAAAAAAACCTTTAGCTCTGTTTGCACAGATAACAGTGTCAGCACAGCTAATGGTGCTAACATAGTAAACAATACTAAAGTGCTTTTGCAGTTCAAAATAAAGCCACTTACTCACTGGAGGTGGTACCATGTACTGTATCTGCAGTAGCAGTAATCATTTTTAGATCTGACAAAGATCTAAACAGGAATCAAAAACTTGTCTTACATAAACTTGTGTGGCATGAAGTAGCGTACAAGTGTTACCTCATTCCTTATGTGCGCTGTTTTTAGATAGCCTTGCACCTACATGATGTGCGCGTAACTAAACCTCTTTCAGCTCACCAGTGGAGACCAGAGGGCTGGCAGTGGATACTATGTTTCCACATGTTAACACAGCTATCAAACTGTCTAGCAGCAAAGCCAACAGACAATAAACTAAAAAGCATTAACATTCCACCACCTCTTTATGAATAATGTTTTGAAATGTGGCGCAAAAACTCATCAAGTTAATTGAGCAATGGTCCAAAAGGAAATGCCTCTTGAGCTGTTTCACTTTTTTTTTTTTCAAAAGCAACATTGGCCGAGACTGACATCTCTGTAAGAAGTAAGGAGGAATCAGTCAAAAACTGTTGCATCCTATAGTTGGCCTGCTAACTCGATGTCCACTTGTGACCAATTCATGGACTATCCAAAAAATACAACACTGCAACTCATCCTGATCAACAGTGATGCTGTCATTATACTTTTTCATTATACTTTTATTCATTATAACTAAGGAGGACATCTGATAAGATATGAGAGAGATCCCTGAGAAAAATGGGTCATGAAGCATCAAAGAAATGCAGCCGCAGCTGAGAACAGGGTGAAACCTGATAAAAAACAGATAAAAATCTATTGGGGATTAGAACTTTTGTCATTTCAGCAAAGAAACATATCTGTGCTGATTTTGGTTACAGTCTTAAATTTCTGAACATGACCCACTGTGACTGTTCTAGCCTGCCCTATATGTGCAACCACATGTCATCAACTTCAGTATTTTGGGTCCTAAAAAAGCCTCTCATCATTGCATGTAATATTGAGGACTTATATTGAGTCCTGCTGCTTGGAGAGATCACCTAAAAGCAGACCAGGAGAAATTCCTCCCTCTAAAAACAAAGAAATGTTTAAAAGAAAAAACAAAAAAACAGGCGAAACTGTCACTACTAAGCACATCAGACAAAATGTTCTTTTTCTTTCTACTTTGTTATTCTGCTTACCTCCCGTGTCTCTTTTCCTCTAGGGGAGGCTGAACATCTGAGTTTGTCCACAAGTGTGTGTGCAACTCTTTCTTTTTCCCAAATGAGAGCAAAAGTGATATTTTGCAATTTTGAAAGATGTTTTTTTGTGTTTTTTTTTTTAATGATGAAGTAGTCTCCGGCCCCCAAAATACACAATTGTTTGGACTTTTCTCTCCCTCTCTATCTGTTTCAAATCAGTCAATATCAGGATATGAACAAATGAAGCTCAGTGTGTTGACACGTGTGTGCTTGTGTTTGTGTGAATAACTGCATGTATACTGTATCTGCATTTGTGTTTGAATGCTTTGTGTATGTTTATACTGGGGTATAAATTTGCATCTGTGACTCTGTTTACATAGTTTATACATGTACGTAAATGTTTGTTCAGTATGTACTAAAATGGACACATGACCTAAGTCAAATGCTACAGTAATGTTGTTTCAGATAAAGTGTCTACAGATGCTGACCTGTTGATGCTGGTGTCCAAAACACAGACAGATGTTCACATTTCCAAACAACAAGCATGAAACCTGTCAAGCACCAAGATGTGTGGTGCATTTTTCCAGCTCAAATCAGCAACACAGTCCAGGGCCTGGTTTCCTAAAAGCATTTGAAGACTTTGAAGTATTTCACTGCTGGAAAAAATAGTATTTTAAAAGGTACAAATACTTTTAAAATTAGTGCTACACGACCAGCAAAAACAAAGAGAAAAGACTGTGGCATTTGCATTTGCTCAAGAGGTAGAGAATCTTCAACTACCATAATGCACTACGCCATGATGGATCAATAAATGCACCGACTTATGGGTGACACTGGAAACAATATGGTAGCCAGCTGGTTCTCAAATGGCAGTTAAATAGATAAAGTATCTTTCTAAACACATTTTAGGTGGCGAATAGGCAACACGGTGACAGAATCTTGTATTATAGTTTGAGAGAGATCTATCTAAATCTGCTTCTACTCTTTGTGTTCGTGCTGGCAAACCTACAGTCCCTAGTTTGAGCAACAGCTCTTGAAACAGTGAATTGAGCTGAGAGATGGAGGGAGGTTTACCATAGCTCATTTACACATTTACCTATTACCCGCATGGATAAAGCTGGTTGAAAATTGGTTAAATATCCCTTTTAAGGGCCCGATTGAATCATAGTTTAGTTAGTACAGACAACTTATAAAAACACAGTAAAAAATAAACTATTGGTTTTAACTTAAAAAAAAGTCCAGGCTGCCTTACATTTTGAAGTTGACTGAACATGAGAAGACAAGATCAGTCATAACAAAATTACCTCAACTTGTCCTCAGACCAAATTCAGGGAACCTAAACTTTAAAGCTGGCCAGGAAAATAGCCTTATAAGTTTAAAGAATGAGTTTCTTTTTACAGTTTGGATGTCAGGTATCAGAGTTTTAAGAGTAGCCTAGCCTCTGCCTCGCACAGCAGGTAAATCAGTCAAAGTTTAGTTTCCTAAACCTATTTTCACCCAGTAACATAAAATACCATGGTCAGAAAGTTGAAAGCTGTGGACTGTTTACTACACAATCAAGCTTCCCTGCAGAGTGCTTGTCCTTTAGTTAGAAGTTAACAGCAAGCAAGTAAACATGGATGTAAACAATAGTGAATTTCAAATATGTAAAAAAAATAATGGCCTTTTATATGTTTTATGAGGTAGGAATGGATTTGATACATTTGTTAGACATCAAGAATACACACAACTGGTTCTGCAAGTGACGGTAAATTTAACGTTGCCCACGTTTTGTCAAAAATGGCAAACAAGCCTTAGTAAATCTAGCCTTCACTTTCCAGTGGCTTATGATCATTTGTTTTATGTTTACAAATTCATCCATGAGTTTATATGTTTGCAAATAGAACCACAAAAAATATGGGAATATTCTGTCAAACTCTTAAATTAAGAGCACTTTTCTGACCTATCTTTGCTTTGAGTTTAATTCTACCATCTTTTTCAGAACGTAATGCAGTTATACATTGTCAAGTGAAACATACATTTAATCAGAATTTACCCCAAATGACTGTATCTAAGTTTCTCTGACTATACAAGACTGTTATAACAAATGTAAACTAAGAAAAAATCATTAGAAAATACTGCAGTGGAACTTCCTGAACACTTGTGTTTGGTGCAATGTTAGTAGTGCACAATCAAAAGAAGGAAACTCATCCAGAATTCCTCTCCTGCTTCTACTGAAACCCAGCGGGACCAATGGGTCGTCAAAGCGAATGTTTGCAGTACTAATGCCAAGGCTCAGAACAAGGAGATGGTTCAATTAGAGCAGGAAACACCTCTTGTTGTCTGTTCTTCAAAGGGCTCCAGTACATATAGGCAGCTCTGCGTCAAATTTGAGATGTTTTCAAAGCTTATAGGAGGTGAAAGACTGTAAAGAACTGGGGTTTTTACAGCAACAAAGGAAGAGAAAAAGAGATGATATGTTTGTTCCCTCGAAGGAAGAAGAACAAATGCAGTGGTTTCTCCTTTCTAGCAACAGAAGAGAAGCGTGGATGTGAAGGAAATGTATGCCAGCCAGTCTGATGATCTTCAAAATTGGGTGACTTCTTTCATCAAACTTTAAATACAGATGGAAATCCTCCCTAACTGAGGCAAGTATTCAAATCATTGTCCTAATGCTATTAAAGATGCACTGCATAACAGCTGCAGCCGCGCAACAATCCAGGCAATGCTGGATGTTATCCAGTCATTAGAGCTGTAAAAACATACGGCAATCCATTTCTAATCACCGACTAATCAGCCGTTTAATCACAGGGGTCCACAGAAAGGGAACTTCAATTAGCTTTCCACACTGCTGAGCTTGTTGGATTTCTCTGGCCTGGGTTCGCACATAACCCCGATGTGAGCTCACTCACAAAAGGGTTTTTAAATTATTACAGACGGCTGACAGGCATGCATGACTGACTGACCAAAATACCCTCCAACAATCACACGCAAAGAAAGGCCCTTGTAAAACCAAGAAACACAGCTATTTTTAAACTAAGAGCCCGTGGCATGAAAAACTGAGACAAGGGCAAAGGCAGAGAATGAGACCTTAATTAGGATTAATCAAAAACTTAATATCCGTCTTTTGATTCATTGGGCAAACTTGCTCCAGTGTTCTGATCCTGCAGTAAGGTCAGCTGGGCAAGGTGCTGAGATCAAGCTGAATTCACAAAACTACTTAGTGTACAAGGTCACCAAAACCATCATATACCTCCTGTTTCTGAACTTAAACACAGTAGTAGAAAGGAGCTTAGCATTTCAGTAAAAGTGACAAAACACAGGGATTGATAAGCAGAAGAAAAAATACTCTTTGAACTTATTGTAACTTATTTGTATGTTATAAAGTATCTTCTTGGAGAAATTGAATCTAATTTGTTTGTTTACTCTGCAAATGAAATCTAAAAGGGAAGAAAGCTGAAGTTGTTTCTGCCGTGTTTATGAGGCTATGCAAAATGCTGGAGGAGTTTGTGTGTGTGTGTGTTGGAGGCTACACTTAGCTACTGCCACACTGAACACAGTAATGTAATAAAGTGCCACAGTTACCCAACTAACCCAACACACACAGCGGATGGATGAGTAGATAGCCTACAGGGTCTTGGGGTTGGCAGATGGATCGACTAAAGCATACTTAATAAACCCAATACATATTCATATGCAGCGGATTATCTCAAGTTGTTGATGTTTAAGTTTTGAAAAAAAAAAAGATGAGGTGAAGCTACACTTATTTGTGCCCATCAAATGCAAATGAGTGTTGTTGTGCAGCTTTCACTTCTCCATATACATTTTCCTCATTCAAGATACAAGGTTCAAGATTACTTTCTTTGTCCCTAGGGAAATTTGTCTCGGACCTAAAGGCTAACACATGAAAATACATACATAGACACACACACAAAGTGCATAGCACAGGAAAGTGCAAACATAAAGTGCACGCAAATACATGCAACAGTGCCCCAAACTTTACACCCTCCTTTTTTCTGAGTTTAGGAGATTCACTGATAGAGGGATGAAGGAATTCTTATACCTATTAAGGTTTCTTCGCCTGTATTTAATAGGGACCATATAGTGTCAACCTGGTGGATGCAGTTAGTATTTTGAATACAGGACATGTGGCCATAAGAACCAGGGCCATTCATGTTTTTGTGTCCGCCACTGTAGTTCTCCTACACACTTGTCACACAGGAGACATTTCAGTTCTGTAACCTCACCATTAGATGCCATTAAATCCTAAATACTGGACCTTCAAACTATGCTTGTTTAATTTTGTATATTTGTTTGTTGATGTACAGACATGTCTAATAATTGTTTTGTGACCTTGCTTTTTACTAAATTAAGGGTTATACATCTTTGGTTCAACCACCAGGCCTTGTGTGTTAATAAGCAACCTGTTAATGACCAACTGTTCCAGGCAAAGACTGAGTTGTGGTTGGCAGTCTGATGCTGCTGTGACTTTATTTCTGCATCATTTAGCCAGTGACCACAGTGACAGTGAAAATGTAAGTATCTTTTACGCCTCAAATCTCAGTGTGAAAGCCTTGAATAATCTGCCAAACAACAGCTTTTCAGCACTTTGCTGATTCTCTCTTTATGTGACAGCATGATTATTTTCCCCAAAAAACATGGTGTGGCTTTGGGGAAGACGCAATGCCGATGACCCTTCCTGCTCAGCTGTCAATCAAACACATACTGCACACCTGCCTGCCCACTCAGAGGCTTACAAGATAAAGGACAGTTTGGGAGTTTTTATTTCCATAGGCCCTTTTAAACAACGATTTTGACATGATTTTGGTGCATACAAGGGAATGACATGCAACCACGATTAGGCGGTCTTTTATAATCACTGTGGACGTTGGATTAAAACACAAATTATTGTCCCAGTTGTTTGCCAGAGGGCATCTTCTGTTATGATGACTGCAGAAAAGATTAAAGTCTTCGACTCTTAATAATTGGAGTTGTGCCCATCGTCTTGAAGCAATTAAATTGTTACTTTCTTTGTTGAGAGATGCTATTGGCACTATGTAATTGGACATGACAGTTGAGTACCAAATCCTTTATCATTCGCAGTTTTTCTCTCCAGCTGTTTTTTAGTCTCATCCATTTTTCCAAACTTAATTGTTTCTTTAACGTGAAATAAGTGACTGCAGTGTGTACACTTTCTTTGGCCACAAGGGAGCCTTTACAAACCATCAGCTTTACAAACGCAGACTAAATCTCGTCTCGCAGGAATCTCACAGACTACATCCTCCTGATGTAGGCAGTGACCTCGGTGGCATGTGTTTTATTGAGGAGTCTGTGGTACTCTATGTGACCTCACATAGCGGCTCCAGGGCACTGAAAGCTATGAAAAACTGTAGTGAGAGATTTAATGGCTGAATGAGAAAAAAAAGCAAGATGGATGTGAAAAATTGAAAGTTAAATAAAGAGACAGAAAAATATTTATGGTTTAGAATGTGTTGAGCTGTTGGCTAGCTGACACTTAGTCCACGGCTGACTATAAATGGCCATATCTCAAAGCAAACAGTTCAAAAGGTTAAACGGCTGCTTCCTCACCACAACATGTTTAGTATTAAGGTGCTGCTTCTGTTGACTAATCTAAAAGGTTTGTGCTGAGGGTGACTGATCATGCAGCAACGTACTCTATATCCCAACTTCTCAAATGCTAAGTGGCCATACGTGTCAAATTATGACAATCCAGGTACCCCTCCAGCAACAATTTTGAATGCACAAGGATGGTGTTTTAACTGATTTTCATTACATGCAGTGTGTCCTTTCAAAATAAACTTTCATTTCAAAGGGAATATGTAGTTCCCACTTATCACATGCATACAGTCTTTTCTCATAATAAACTTAGAACGTTAGTTTACTTCCCTAGTTGGCAAAAACAATATGTGGTTAGGTTTAGAAAAAACATCACAGTTTAGTTTAAAATAAGTAAATCAATTAATCATTTATTGCCTGAGTTGAGCAAGAAAATAGCATCCAGGAGAATGAGACTGGTCGTTAACTGCCAAAGACACATGGATATCATTCCCAAGGATGTCCCACATCAACATATTTAGTAACATACTATTCCATCAAGTGACATTAATTGCGTAGTATAGCACACTAGGTTAAAATAACTCAACTGACATTTGGTTACATATAAGACACGAAGGGTGATCACCCAGATGAAGGTTTGGAGTTTGTTAGACCCATCCACCTCCACTCTTGCTCACCCAGTGCATATTTTCTTGCTCTTTTATCACAGCAGTTGTTCTGAGTGGCAAAAATACCACCTTATGCATCTTATACCACCACCGAGGGGTACCTTGGTGCGTTGAAATCTGAAAGCATTGGTTTTGACAAGTTGGGAGTGAGACAAAGTTAGATTAATCATACACTAACCTTATGTAGCTAGAATAAAAAATCAAGCTAATATGTTTTCTACAGCACATTTGTGCAGCACATTTATTATCGTATTGATATGCAAATACATGACATTAGAATTGATTATATATGCATCTATGTGTTTATGTGATCTGAAGACAAGTGGTGGAACAGTATTTGAAATACAGATGCCGAGAGCTTAAATTTTTAGAACAACATGCTGGGAAAAAGTTCAAATTGAGCATTGATGCTGACATGTTATCATTCCTGTCCTCAGCTGGATGTCTATGTCCTTCCATCTGCCTTCCATCTGCATTAGCAGACTTGTGATATTTTCCATCTGCTGAGTGTCTTGTGCATACCTGAGTGCTAGCAGACCAAAAAGATAAATTGCAACAACTTTCTTCTTCAAATTATCATACAACTAAGCTCAACATCAAATGCATCTACACTGCACACTTATTAGTAAACCCAGCGTTTTTTCACAGCAGCGCCATATCAGAATAATTTGATTAGTCTCAATTAAGGATCACCATGTCAACAAACTGTGCCCCAGACATATCCTGTACCCAGAGACAATCGTGAAAATATTGAAAATGCACTATTGCATCTCCTAGCTGAGTTTCTTTCTCTTCCTCTACAGCTCTTCATGCATGAATGTACAATGTCTTTCATGCCATCAAAGGAACTTACTCTAACTTGCATATTTTCACAGTGATAACTAATGAGGCAAATCAGCTGCAGAGATTATTAAAATCCTTAAAGAAGTGGTATACCATTTGGGTTGCAGTGTCATCACCTCAGACAGTGTCTCTGGAAGTAATTAGACAAGTCAGATAAGTGATTCAATAAGCATCACATGCAGCTGAAAACATGAACATGAACATGAACATGAACAAACATAAGCAATGTTATGGCAAGTAGAAGAGGAGTTTCACAGCAGCTGGATTGGAAAATTGAAATGAATTGATGCATTTTCTCCACCTTAAAGATTACACTTGTGGTTTTGCATGTTTTAGTCAATTTAGTGCTCCCCCTGAGAGCTAACATTAATTACATTTAATAATTGGTGCTTTGCATTTCACATGTTGAATGATACTTCCCTCACTTCCAGGGCAATCGCTGATTTCCATACATTTCCATAAAATATGAATGCATTGGTAGACTTGCCTGAGTGCTTGAGTTGCAAACAGCAAAGTTTGCTGATGTAAATGCAGCTGAGAAATTTTAAATCAATCTGCACTTGAACTGGATTAACATAAAGCATCAATGTAACATTGACACAAACTAAAGCATGCTTACTGTAATGGAGTGCACAACTCGAGCAACTTTCAGTGCTAATGGATCATACTTTTGGAAATAAATGCAAATCAACATTCATCTAAAAGTTGTCAGTGGTAATCTAAAATGTCAGTGTATTCTCATATAATGGTTTGTATGATATCTGATGATTTGGCACTCCACGATTGATGTTAGGTCCTTAACATGAAGTCACATAATTAACATAAAGTTACTGAGGTTAGACTAATACATAGACATATTATCTTGAAGTGTTTCAAAGTTCATTGAAACTTCACACAGTTCTGAACATCAATCTCCTTGGAAAGTCTCGGGAGAAACGCTGTTATTTAGTGACTCATCCACCACCCCAACCTGCCTCCGTACTGGACTGCCCAGAGGCACTTCCTTCTTTAATACTGTCAGCACATTGGACATGTGATCGCAGCCTTCTACATGGGTTGTGAACAAATTTCTCGCTCATGATTGCGTGAGATACACATTTTGGTGCATTACTTCTTGTAGGAAAACATATAAAAAGTGCATGATAACAGCCTGTCCTTTGAGGGTCTTACAGTACAAGGAGACATGTTGTGGAATGGATGGAGAAGGTTTTATATGGCATGTAATTAACTCATGGATCTCAGAGTTCATCCATACACAATAGTGATGTCTCAAAGTGCCAAAAAGGAAAGGTCACATTATTGTGACAACTTCAGTTATTTAAAATATCCAGTCTTTTCTTGTCAAGGCAGATAAGACATTTTCTTATAACAGTTTCTGGTCTGTTCATCATCTGTTCACATTTTGACATATCACTGCAGGAAAAGCACAGGTTTAAATGTAAAGACAGTGGCTGAATTGTTTTGTTAGTGGGCCCTGGTATTGTGCGGGCTGGCTCACTGTCACAATGTCATCACTTACTTCTACACTTGAATAAAAAATAACCATTTTCAGTTTTATTGTTACACCTGTGCTTTTGCAATTATGAGTCAAAATGTCTGCTGTGAAAAAGGCTCATTAAAGTAAGAACAACTTTCTCCTAAATTCAAATATCAAATGCCTTTTTGTATTAGGAGTAACAAATAACTGATTATATAGCTGAAGTTCTGTGTATGGGGTCTGTGTATGGGGTTCCACAGGGTTTTATTTTAAGACTTTAATGCTCCTTATATTATTTTGTTTCCGACAGCATTTCAACCTGACGCTGTTTAGCGTCATATTATTCAGATGCGAAAGGTGGCTTTTGGCATTATGATTTTACACCTAAATTGCTGAACAAACAGCAGTGTTTGACAACTTCAGCATAAGAATGGGCATCATTTTTTCATTTTTTAAATTGTTTCTCGAGACTCACTTTTTTCTTAATTTTTTTTTTAAAATCATATTATCTGTTTCCTTTGTTATGTTCTTTTATGCGCACTTTTATCCTTTTTTCCTTATTTTTTTTAATTTTCCCTATTTGTTGACATTTGCTAACCATGGATTTGTATTTGAATTGTTATCTGTTGTCTGTCATGTGTCTCTGTGTGTGAAGCACTTTGTAATTGTTGTTTTTAAAGTTGCTATATAAATAAAGTAATTATTATCATCCCTGTATTGACTTGTGGGCACTGGTGTCAAAACTCAACAGCATTTCTCTACCCTTCTTTCATTGCTGGGATTTGATGCATGCTCTACAACATATTTACAGGAGAACAAATACCACCATGAGACATTGTGCAATAATAATTCTGCTTGAGGGGTTGTAGGAGTCCAAATAAAACAGAGATGTTACTGTTGGAAGGTGACAGATACACATGCAATATCTGAGCATTAACATCTGAGAGAAACTAGAGTTTAGAGTAGGACTACAGCTGTTAATACATAAAGCAGAGCTGTTTTAGTGCTAGACAAACAGATGGAGTCATTCATAGTTGGCTCAGCACTCAAGTGTGTGAAAGCTTATAAAAATGTAAGAAGGTATATCTGGAATCTGAGAATACATACATGCACTTAATAATGTATACTGCAGTGACAGCAGCTGTGACGGCATATAGGACAATTGGAATCATATGTGTTTACACATACACACACACAGACACACACACACACACACACACACACATATATGTGTGTGTGTGTGTGTGTGTGTATCACACAAATTTGTACAGTTTTTGGCAATGATAAATGGTGTGATTTTGGTGAATTTTAAAGAAAACATGCCTTTGAAACCCACCACTGGGTTGTGGGGTTCAGAAGGTATATGTAATAAACATAAAATACAACCATTTAAAGTTGTTTGTCCCTATAAGCCAAAATGAAAAAAATAAAATTCCCTCTCCAGAGCTTAATAAAAATATTTGACCTACCTCCCCCATTGGACACCACTCCCTTCCCCCTTGTAAGTAACAAACATTCCCTAAGTTAATGAAAAATGTAACTGGGCATTTAAAATATTAAGGAACATGATCATAGGAGCATAATTTAACATTGTACGTATGATTCATGTGAGAGAAAATGAGAGTGATTTCCTGCAGAGAGGGAAAAATTAGGGCCAAGGCAGGGTGAAGGACAGCTGAGCTACTAAGCAGCACAATGATACACGTTTTTGAGGAGCTGGGTCAACTCCGGCTGATGTGACAGCGGTAAGTGACAGCTGAGGACAGAGGAGAAAGCTGAAGGACCTACCTCCTCCTTTTAACAGCTAAGATACATTGGGGTAGGAAGGGCATAGTGTACAACTGTCCTGACACACACATTTACACACAGATGCCAAATGTCATTTGGACAGAATTAGAAATCCCCAGTGGCATTTTGGCCAGGATGCAGCTTTTCCTTGAGGGGAATTGTCCTGATATTTGACCTTTTCTCCTCATCTGAACCATTTTTAACAGTTCGATCTTTCATTCACAATTATTGTTGTTCTTTTCCTGCTTTTTCTGTTTTCTTTGAGGAGGTTTGAGACAAAACTTTAGATATTAGAGGATAAATCAAACTCTTAAGACCCTGTTCTGATTACAGACACAACTGTAGAGCAAACTCTGTGCTTTAAGAAAGGTAGAGTAAGTATGACTTTCTTTCACAATTCAATATATTTTTGAGGTAATTTTTTTTTCAGGGACCATACACAAAAAGAACATTTAATTTCAAGTTTTAAGAGGAGATGCTTTAAACAAGTTTAGCTGCTAGCTGCAGTATTTTCAAACACACAGAAAAACACTGAGAAATACAGAAGATAGTGTACACACAAGACACAGTATACTGTCAAAGTGTCTTACACATGTCTACAACTGAAAAAAATACATTTGACATGACGAGGCATATGACATGTTGAAATGTAAACACTTATTCTATCCTTTACTGGCCTTAAAGTGAAAAAGACAGAAGTCCTCTGGAGGCTGACCTTTAAGCTCTGAATCTCATTTCCTCAGAACAAAGCAGAACAAAACTTTTGATTGGTGCAGGAGTCGCTTTGGGAGTTATAAACCAGACAGACGTCTAATTAAAAGTGAAGCTTTCAAACCTCAGCAAGTTATTTTCACTAAGTATATAAAGAGTTCTCCTTATTTCCTATCAATCTTTCAGAGCCTAATTGGTTTTAAGGCTATCTTACATGTCTGAGACTATGACGATATACTGAGTTTCAAATATGCCTTGCAGTATATTTTAGTGCATCTTCTTTAGATGTTTTGCCCATCATTTGTATTGTTTATGGCATTGTACTCGAGATATTTGCTGGGATCTGGGATGGTTTAGACAGAGCATTGAAGTCATACTTGTATTAGCTGATTGGTACAGCTATTTTTACAGCACCAGCTGAAAAGTAACATCCAGTCATATTCATGCAGGTTTACAGGCCCATTATAAGCTGATACCTCTCACTTTACTCTGCTGATACCAGCTCCAACCACCACCCCAACCTGCTCCATATGTGCTAGACTTTTGGTATTGTTGATATAACTTAGATTTAATATTTGTACATGCTTATGAACAGGGTGATTATTTTTCCCAGCAGAGTCCTCAGTGCTCACCACATTCTTTGAGAGCTCTCTCAAAGAGCTCTAAAATCTAACTGTAAAAACTGCTATAAATGGTAAAGGGCTTGATGGAAGTAGCTCTGACTAATACTTGCTATAGTTGTGTCTGTAATTTTCCTGACATCGGAGAAAATTACTGAATGTCTAACTGCTCTTTATCAGTTTCACCTCCAAATAAAGCAGTTAGATAATATAATTAGTTAGATAATTTTATGGTCCCATTGTGTCATATTTTTTTTGCTCTCTGACAGACTTTGTTGTAATGACATTAGTATGGTGTCAGACCTCAGATATGATGGTCATAACTATAAAAAAATGTGCACAGGTTGTAATAGGAATTATCAGTATTAGAATAACGATTTAAAAAAAATGTTTTTTAGTTGTAAAATAAACTTACCTGGCATCAAAAATGTTAATAAGTTAACTCAACTGAAAGAAATCAATTGTAGCATAAAAGCAGGTTCATACTTGGGTGTAAATCTTTTATTTTCTCTTGGATCATGAATTCTGCCTTCAACCTAATCAATACATTCTGTATTTAAGTTCATTGACGAACACATTTGTACACCTTGTATGTTTATTAGTCAGCTGCTTGTTCAGTACCTGCCTCTTGAGCATATATGACTGTGTCATCTGCATACCATAGGATATGCACATAGATGGGCAACCTTTTATCCTACAAAATATGTTTGTATGTTACTAAACTGTTTTCTTTATTTCATTGTTGTGGCAATGTAATCAATGTCTGGATTAAATTGAGAGACACGGTTTCTTTCAGGTAACAAAATAATACATTCATGTACTGCAAAGGATTCGCAAGGAGGTGCCTAGGGAGTACGTAGGGCCTACAAAGTGCAGGACACCAGAACAACGGGTTCATCTAGATTTAAGCAACAAAAGCACTTCTGTTTTTTTCAGATTTCAGTTAAATGTTAATAAAAAAAATAAAATAATGTTGTATTCCCTAAGTGTGGATACTGTACAGCAAGACTGCCTATTTTAGCAGAGAACAACTTAAGTACATTGTCAGTAAACATTTTGCTGTTAATTGCAGTATTACTATTTTTTGCCAGGAGACAGGGCTGAGTTGAAAGACGTACTCACTGAAAATCAGAGGTCTCAAAACAGAGCCTTGTGGCACTCCTATGGTTCAGGCTCCTTCTGATAACAATTCACTGTATATCTTAATACAATGAGTGAAGTTGGCCTATGTCAAATAAGGTTATATCCACTTTAGAGTAACAATAGACTATTTATATCCAGATTACCTACTGCAAAGTGCTGACTGAATTACTCTTAAAGGCCTGAAGTTGGTCTAGAAACACTGCTCTTTACCCACATTAATCTTCCAGCTTGGATTTTCTACCCTTGCTATGACACAGTTGGCTCTGTCCCAAAACTGCATAAAAGGGTTTCACCAGCAACAGTTGGTTCTTCTCATGAGAACAGAGACAACACTGCTGATGAGACGAGAACAAACTGATCAAAGGGGAGGTGTTTTTGAGACTTGATTAATTGTGTTCCCCTTCCAAGGTTGCAGATATCATTATATTATGGGTTATGACTACTACTTCAGAATAGAGAGTTTACTGTTTTAATACAAAACACTTTGATGGATGATTTAAAATTGACAGTTTATTGGGGGGTATTATTTATGTAATTATTTCACTGTACCAAATGATGCCAATAACTGGCACTCAGATCCTATGAGCAGCTGTGGAAACCTGTGGCGCCAGACATCTTTTACAGTGAGTGCAAAGATAATATTTGTACATGCACAAAAGATCCCTGTTTATGCCAAAGGCGTAAAGCTTTTGTTCTCCACACTAATCGTCTCTGCATATCCCTCTCATCTCATGCCATTTTTTCCAGTCAATCTCTTTCTGTGTTGCCTCTCACCCAGTATCTAATAAGCTGTTGGAAGGTGACCAAAATGTCACACATTGTATATACCTCCAGGCAGGAAAAAACTAAATCTACTGCTTTGTTATAACAGTGTGAAGTTAACTTCCATTTCGTTGACTCTAACTGGATCAAAGATGATAAATAAAGGTTATATGTGTGGTGTTAGGCAATCTATAGGCTTTCAAGAAACACATTACAATTACATGTAATGCTCTCACTACATTACAACTAACAAACTGAGTGAAACTGCTGATTCAAGGCCTTATGCAAATATGAAATGGGAAGCTCATTATGTTGTTATTTGTATTTGTGATCATGTTAATCTGTTTGCATATGTGTTTAGACCTCTCTCTCTCTCTCTCTCTCTCTCTCTCTGTCTCTCTCTGTCTCTCTCTGTGTGTGTGTGTGTGTGTGTGTGTGTTTATCCTACTCACTCGACTGTGTCCTCCCAGCTACACCACTTTCCCTGGTCCAGCTCTTGCATGTCCAGTCTGAATTTGGCCAGGCAAAACTCTTCAATGGCAAATTCATAGTGGGGGGCACATCCTAGTGCCGACGCACACTGAGACACTGTTGAGAGAAGGAGGGAGGAAAGGGAGATGAAATTACAGTAATGACCAAAAAATGAGTGACAAGAAAGATAAGGAGGCAGAAAACTCAGAGGAGGTACTCAAAAGTTATTGTTTTTACAAATCATTTGAATAATGCACCCAAGTGAGATTTGAGTAGCTAAGCACTTGCTCAGTTTATGTGTGTGTGTGTGTGTGTGTGTGTGTGTGTGTGTGTGTGTGTGTGCTTCTACGGCTTGCTTAAAGGCTAAATAAGGCTGACATCACCAAAAAGCACTTAGATTGAAAGAAGCAATGACCTTAAATGCTTAAATGCTGCCGTCTATTTTGGGTCACTGCAAACTAAGATGTTTCTCCGTCTGTGGGACATGACACTGAAACACCATCTGCCATCATAGTGTTAGGAATATCATTGCCTTACAAGATCCCTAAAACTGAACAGGAACATTTACTGTACAGTGAATTCTTGCTGGATATTCTCTACTTTTGTCAATGAGCAGGATGCTAAAAAGGATGCCTTGGATTATTACCTCCAGGGAAAAAGTCAGAAGATGTGAATGCAGCTAAAAAAAGAATAAGGTAAACTTTGATGGCTCATGGTGGTAAAACTACGGTGATAAACGTATGACACTCATATGTGAGACTAATATTTGATGGAGGGTTTTATAGAAATGCTATATCAGATAATGGCATAAAGTGCCTTTGAAGGCAAAGTTTGACATTTTGGGAAATATGCCTCTGTGCTTTCATCCTGAGAGATAAATAAGATCGACCATTTTCATGTAGCCTGTCTGAGCAAAATATGAAGCTAGAACCTGTAGCTGATTAGCTTAGACTAGGATCAGAAGAAGCCAGACAAGCTGTCTAAAACTAAAAGAAACAAAAAAAAACTCAAGGCTTTAGCTGCATATTTAGTGTAAAGACCACTGTATCAATCTTTTCATCTAACTTTTGGCATGACAGCACATAAGTATATTTTGCAAAATGTCAGTATTCCTTTAATATAATAAGCGGCAGCTGCCAGTTGGTTTTAAAATCACAGCAAATTATTTAAAGCTAAGAAACCTGCTTTTCAATGTAATTACATGTGCAAACTGGGTTTGCAGTTTGTTCTAAACAACACAAATTATTAAGATTTCATCACCCAAAATATCATATATACTGTTATATTATTGTTCTGGAATTTTAAACCACATTTTTTAAAAAAAAAACAAAATAACCAAATGGGAATGTCACTTTATATCATTAAATTAAATACCTGAAACCCATTTCTGGGTGTGATACTTCATCACACCCAGAAATCCTGTAAATGATTGTTTTGAAGCAGTGCTGAATAATTAGCACCAATGTACGCAGTGGTCTAATACAAATATAAATAAATTAATTCGTAAAATTACAACAAATAAAAATCACAACTCTTAACAGCCTCTCTTGTTGGGTGAGCAAGACAGAAAATGTATTTATTAACACACATGGACTGTAAAAAATGATGGACAACAAAGCTCCACTTCCGCCCACTGTGCCAGAATGCAGTCAAAATATTCCCAATACGGTCACTGCCATCTTGCGAGGGCGGAGACTGCGTAGTGTCGATAGCCGCGGTGGGGGAGTTCCTGCCAAAATATCCGTCCGACCAATCACAAGCAGTTCCATTGAATGCGAGTGCACAGATTGGCTGTTACAGCTGTCAACCATGGCAAAAAACCCTTTTATATAACTGAATAACTCATTAAAACCAAACTTATCATGAAAACAAACACTTGAGCAAACTTCAGGGTGATGATAACTAACTTCAGCGACTGAAACCATCTTTGGGGAAAAATGTATTTAGAGTGAACTTTGAGTTTTTAGTTCAGCCTATGATCATTCATTAACATAGAGGGGCCTTGGGACCTTGAGACTTATACTGCAGTTAGACATCAGGGGGGCTATTGACATTGAAAAGCCACACTTTGGGGGAGTTGTTGTGTTGTCCATCTTTATATACAGTCTATGCTATTGAATATGCCTTCATAGTAATTATCTCACTGGAACAATTTGAATTAATGGCAATAACTATTCATAATTCATATACGGGAAAAAAAAGATTCAATGACTAAATTTGTTGGTTACTTAATACAGATTTCTCAAATAAATTAATTTGGACATTACAGATGTATAAAACAAAACTAAAACCAAATAAAGTAGATGAACAACACTGAAATATTTGACACATTCCTTCATCTTCCTCATGATCCTTTATAATGACCTCTTCCTATCACTTCTTTCTGTTTCCCAGCTTCCACACATTTTCAGCACCTCTCTTCATTTTTTTCATCCCATATTCCCACAGCAGTGCTCCTTCTCTCTCTCTCTGTTGTGTTTTATCTCAGTGAATCAGCATAAATCTATCAACATCTCTATTTAGCCTTCCTTCAGCAGCTTCTTTCTTCTCTTACAACTTGTATGTCTCGCATTCACCAGCCCCCTCAGAGTTTTATGGAGTAGCGGATGGATAATTTGGGCGTATAGAGTATTTCTTGCTCATTCCAAATCAATAATGTCAACAGCATCATGTGTGCAATTTTGTTTATGCATGTATGTCATTGTGCAGAGCACAAGCTCAATAAAAGTCTATGTCATTTTGAAGATGGAAAACACTGTACAAAATATAAGTTAAAAAATATGCACAAACAACTTGTTTACATTCCTACAAGGAATCTGACTCATGCTGTGAGGAGAGCGGATGAAAAGGTTTATCCGCACATCTAAATACCTCCGATCAAATGTGGCGATAAAAGATCAAGATCAAGTGTGTGTGTCTGTGAAAGACAGAAAGGATAGAGAAGATCGGAAAGAAGTGCATTTTTTTTCTGCAGATGAGATTTTTGTCGTGCCAACAATCTCTTTCTTACAAGTTTTCCAACTTAAATAACAAATAGGAGTCCTGTTACCAACTTTTTATAAAAGTTGAAATGAATCTTCTGATCTGGTGCGCCTATCATCTTCTAAAACTGTTACAAAACTGATTCATTTCATTCTTTTCAGATCTGCCATTGTTATGGTTAAGCTTTGGTTAGGTTTAGGCGACTGTACATTCAAACATAATACATAAAGCTGGTCTCTGCTATATTTTTGACTGTGTTTCATTATGGGGATGTATTATATATGAATGTACTCTCCCAGTGTTTGCATGATTTGGACTCTGTTTATCATGGTACACTGAATGTCATTACCTATTGTAAGCCCCTTACTCATCACTGTAACTGGTATGCTTGGGTTCGGTGGGTGTCTTTAGAACTGCGTAGACTTTTTGGCATTCTCTTATTTACGAAGCTGGTCTTGCCCTACTTAAAGCATATTTATGTGTTTACATTAAGCAAAAGGTTGAAAATGGCTATGCTCTCTGTACACCAAACTTGTTCTTATTGTTTTTACCTAAATAAATGTAGAAAAGGTAATACATACTACTAACCTGCATGATATCTGTTACTTGAGGATTTTGTTTTGTAACTTACAATGTTACTGAAAAATAAATACTTCATGGCAATACAGCCATTTTGGTCATGCACTGATTATGCATTTTGAACAAGGCATCACACTGTAAACTATAGGATCAATTATGAATGCAAACTTCTAAAAAGACTAAATTAGCCCCGACCACATGCTTGTTGATGCTTAATCATGTAAATATTTTTGTGTAATACAGGTTTAAAAAAATGACCTTGTAATATAAATGTACAGAGGGGTAATCATTTAAAACATTCAGTGGAACAGGATAATAAGCTAAACAGTCAAAAATAACTGAAATCCCTGGTGGCTGCAGCGTCCTCAGGCCTGCTCAGTACATTCACATAATAAACCCATTCCATGTGAGTTTGCCAATTGAACTGTGCTAATGATGGCTCGGTTGCATGCATGTTGACTTGTAACGAAGCCTGAAGGAGACACACACACACACACACACACACACACACACACACACACACACACACACACACACACACACACACACACAAAAGATAATGACAGCAATCTGTGCACCACCTATTTCAGAATCTATTGGCTACCATCTGATGACAACAAGCCTCAGGGGGGCAAAGGTCCATACTTCAGAAGATCCTATGCAGCAAGCAGATAGCTGGGCAAAGACTTTGTCTTCCGTATGCCATCATTTTGGCTAATCTCTGTAATATATGTTTGCATATAAATGCAGATACATTTTTTTAAAAAAGGCTAACACCAAAAAAAAGTGTCCTCAGATGATAGCCAATGGGTTCCGAGATTGCATTTCAGCCAAAATGTTTCACCTCTCCACCGCAGCTGTTTTTGTGCAGCTCAAACGTGATTGTCCAGTACCACCAGGATGATGAATAGATGAACAGACTGAAGGGTAATCAGAAAAAGCCTTCTGCTTTATACTGAACCTATTAACTAACCAATTTGACTTTATTTTTCCAGTTATCTTATCACATGTTTAAATAAAAGCATTGCAGCCAGTACAGAATATGTGAGGGCAGGAGGATCACACTGAAAGACTTTCCATTAGGTTGTCTTCAAACACAAACAAAATTGTTCAGCAAGTATTGCAACAGGAGATATCTGTGGCTCCTGGTTGTGAGGAAACTGCAGATTTATCTATCAGCACTCATATGGGCAAACGCATTTGTGTTACAGAGAAAAACACCTGTCTACATTATCTTATCTCCAGTTACTGACAGATCACAATTAAATACCGCTAACAGTCTGTGACAAAATGTTTGTTTTTTTTCTTAACATGATTTGCCTTGTCCCCATCGCTTACACACACATCTGTCCTTGTCAAGTCAATATTACATACTAGACTACCTCATGATTGACTGAAGATTTCCCCATTTCCTCCTGCAACCATATATTGATTTGAAGCTGTTACTAAAAATGATACAGTGAGGCACCTTTCAACCCGACATTAACTCAGGGTGCATGTGCTCAACCTTGTCTCTGCAAAATTCCACTGATATAATACTAACTGACAATTTTTGGACTTTGACAACAAAGATAAGTGTTCGCTTCCTAAGTTATGCGGGTGGTTAGCGTAAGGCAATAAAAGCACTTTGTAAAGTATTAGGGAAAGATTGTGGTTTGGGTTAAATGGTAATGAAGTAAACATATTGTGTGACATTAGGTCACTGCAACTTTAACTGTTTTAATTTTATTGCTTTGGGATGTGCAATATGGTAAAAAAAAAAAAAAAACAAAATTCATTTGCAATGCACTTGAAGATAATATCAAATTTGTGTCTTGAAAAATTAGGGTTGGGTCCCACCAGCTGGGTCCATTTTGGATCTGGTTTCAGCTTAGCAAAGTACTCAGATTCATTGAGCTTCGATGCTAAGAATGTCAGATTGAATCTTCACTTTTTATGTCTTCTCATTATGTTTTACTGTAGCAACCAGCGATGAAAATGTTCTAGTAATGTTAGTAGGCTTCTCATTTAGCCGGCACTAATTGTTACTTTTATTTTCAGGTTTTAGCAATAGGTAGTGAAAATTAATATTTAATGTTATTGTAAATCAATTAAATGGCTATCCCCCCAAAGTGAATAATTTCAGGCTTCTCTTCTATATCTAAACTGAATATATGAGTTCATTTATAAGTTTATAATCCTTACACTTTTTTTTCTGAAAATTTGACTTCTGTTGTTAGATCTAGACCTTTCATAACACCGTCATGCTTTTATTTACTTCTTCTAGCAGGTTGACAAGATCCATCTAAAATTTACTTTGAAAAGACTAAAGGCCTTGATGATGCTCTTATAGTTGAACCTGAGAGTTTTCTTCAAATGGCATTTCACTGGCATGGTGGCCATTTTTGCTTGTTTCACCACAAAACAAGAAGGGTCAAAAGAGGAGAAGTCATGCTCTCAAATGATGTCACACCATTGAGGTACAACACATAAGCAGTGCAATCTGGTTTCAGCACCTGCAGACCAGTAGAACAAATAACTCTGTAATAACATATTCTAAACATTTATAGCATCACCTACTGTAACCATCCAACATCACGGCAACAGTTACATTGCACATGTTTCATATACCCTAAGCTCCCATGGGGTTCAAAACAGGAAGTTGTGGTAGCTTGTGAGTACATTTTCCAATCTGCTCAAAGGCACGATAACAGTCCCAGACCTCGTAACATTTGCATGTCAAAATGTTGTTATTTTCATAGGGCCACCTATTGGCAACAGTTAATGTCATGTTTTATACCTTGACGTACTTTTCAGGTTAACTGCATTCAAATAAAATGTGGTGATTAAAAAAAAAGAAAAGAAAATACAGCCTTCAGACCTTGTTGATGCTTTCTGTTTAAGATTGTGTCTTCCTTGAACACTGCTGCAATGGTAATGCTGTTGTTTTAACTTAAGTGTACATTAACCAAACTGCCCGAAATTTTACGAGTCTCATAAGAGTCCAGGCCTGAAGACATTAACATGCCAATAAGCTGTCAAAGTAAGTGCACCACCTACTGGAGGCAGGAAGGAAGCGATAATATTATATGATTTCTGTGAAAATAATATGGCGTGGTCTCCAACAGCATATACAGCAACATGGCATAACTGTGTGCTCTCTAGCACCAGACACAATAGTTTACACAAATTTTGCCAAACATAATTTCTAGGGCCACGAATCTGCGCAGTAAAAAACAATCTCGGTCATTCTTGCAAGTCTGACTTTCACAGAAATAAACCTGCATTAACCATCGTCACGTTAGTGCCACTGACATGCACAAGGAGTGAGGGTCCGCTCATCGCATTTGAATTTAATTGTTGTATTCTGTATTAACTCAACTGTAACTTTCTGTTTGATGGGGAAATCTTTTGCACTACTTTTTTTTTGAGGGGTTTTGGAGGGAAGCCCATTGAGACACTGTGTGTGATACTGGGCTACATCAACTTGAGTTAACCTGACTTCACCCATGCATTAAGTCTGCTTCTGTAAACACAGACATGCTTTCAGTCAACTTGTCCAATTAAATAATATACAAGAACAAGAGAATGAGAATGACCTTTGACCTGGAGCATACTGCCTCCTCATTCTTCTCTGTGGGGTGTCTCCCAGAATGCACTGCTCTCTGCGTACAATCCCATCCAGCAGCTAGCTTCAGGGGGCTCCGCTTACTTTGTTTGTTTATGTGTTGTGAAGAAGAGTGTGATTCTGTGTGAGAGATGGAATCGGACTATCTATCTATTTATAGTATGTTTTTCTCTCTCATCATCCTCATCCAAGATGCATAAGAATGAACTCTGAAAGAAAACTAAACAAAGAGCCTTACAGCAAGACAAACAGAGCTGCATAATGCCTTTACCACGTTGCCCTCTTGAATGCCTCAAAGCCAATATATGCACATTCAACATAGGAACAAGTACACACCCATACACACACTCCTGTCTGAAAGTCTAGTTTGACAGGTGTTGATCCGCTACTGTTCCATAACACTGTGAGCTCTTCTGATCATATCTGGAGCTTTCCCAAGTGCCTGAGGTTACGCATGGCTTAAAACATATTGAGCTGCTCTGAATTAAAAAGAAACATGCACAAGATGTTAAAAACTCAGGGTTTTACACAGGGAATTAGTATGAAATGAAAGCAAATAGGTTAGGATGGAGCACAGATAAAAGATTCAGGTACTACATGCGACTGAAACGTGAGTGTTGAGAGAGAGATGCAGCAGGCGTGCAGCAGATGACAGGACTCAAGTCAGATGAAATGGAGGTCTAAATATAGATGAGGCGGGGGGTGGATGACACTTCACAGCATGTTTCTACTCTGTGGAATTGGACTCAAACTTTTTTTGTGCTCTTGAACACTGACTCCCAATCACTAAATGCAAATAGCATAATGTAAAAGTTGTGCAAGTTCTTAAACATTTTTACTGAATTTTAAAAAGTTTTTCTCAGCGGAAAAAGAATTCTGTGGGATAAGATAACTTTCTATGGAACTGAATCTGTGTCAGGAACTTCAACACCTTAAGTGTGAACTTTAATGTGAAACGCCACAAGATAGAGTTATGTTATAATCAAAACTGAAAACAAGATTGGACCGTGTATGAAAAGCTACAGGGCTTTTAATTTAAAACTAGGACTTTTAATTTGAAACAAGAAGTGGCAGCATATAGTCAGCCAAAGACTTTTGCCATTACTTTCGTTTACATAGCTGGCCCCATTTTTGCGTCCCAGCCCAAAAGTTTCATGTAAATACATTCTATTTGTGGCAGTTAACAAAAGGAGAATTTTGTCATTGTGGCCCATTCTGATATGGTACAGCGTAAAAATTAAAAACATTTAAATTAATGTCAGTGTCATAGTGCCATACAGTGATGGCAAACAAATTGATGAGGTGATCCTCTCTTTCCTCCATCCAAAATGTAAGCTATCTTGCTAATTGCACCATGATTTTATGCTAATGCTACCAAGGTTACAAAAATGAGCTGAAAAAAGTTGTCACTCATCTGATGATAGCAATGTGCTTTCCTATGCTCTGACACAGGTGTGTTGATAAAGCATTAAGTTGTAAAATTTTACTCTTGTAGCAGGTGGCTATTTAGCTCGCTAATTCTACCAGGCTATAATGCTAAACTGGTGACAGAAAATTAGGAATACTGTAGCACAACAGCATCAGGCTCTCAGGCTAGCTGCACAGCCTGGCAGCAAATCTTGGGAAAAAAATCCCATGCAGCCCAGAATGCATTTTCCCCATAGGCCACCATTACAAAAGAGACATCGGTAAAACTGACAGGACACCTCAAACTTCAAACAAGTTCAGTTATGATGAGGGGATTTTAAAAGTAAAGCCTCCAACTCAACTGTGGCTATAGTTTTTTTTTTTTCAAACTTGTTAAAAATTTGGTATTTCTGTAAAGGTCTTCCTTAGAGTTGTATTTTTTTAAAGTGTTGTTTTTAGGAATTTCTGTCCTGCAGCAAAGTTCAACATGGCCACAGCTCTTGAGGTTTATCAGAAGCAAAGAGCTGTCTTAGCTGTCACAAAACACAGGGAAAATGTGTACAAGGATAATGCCATGATAGCAACATGAAAAGCTGGTTAAAGCATGTTAAAGCACATGAAGGGGTGGGCAAAGCCAGCATAGCAGACAGTCTTGCGGTCCTCCGTCAGCTCTCAGGGACCCAGCTGGCACAGGCCTTCGAATAATCAACATTACAACATTATGAACACTCCCCTCTGCTTACATCAAGCGCTAGTGCTCACTCATCAACAGTGATGTGCCTATTAGCTTTGATCAGAGCAGCTTCGGCTATGTCAGTAGGATTAACAGCTGCAGATGGGCGCGCACTCCAGGGCATGTCGGCTATGTTGGATTTGCCTACCTCCTCACTGCTTGCCACATACTTTACCCAACGTTTTACATTGTAGTCAAAGGCATCATCCTTGCACACATTTTGTACAACAACTCCAAAAAAAAATCCTTTACCATTGCGTTGGGGGCAAAACTTTTTTAACTATACAAATATTTGGAATTTTTGATCCACAGCAGTTTTATATTGGTAAAACTGTTCAGGAGCAAAGAAAAGACATTTCTAAAATCTGTGACATCATCACAATGTAAAGTCTACGAGTCGAGCGGGAACTTGTGGGAAGAGCAAGAGGGAGGAACAACAGTGAGCATGTTCAGTGGGCCACATACCACAAAAGGAAACCCAGAAGCTAGAAAACTTTTTTGGTATATGTGCCAGGCAAGCATCTCCATTGGAATAGGTGCCAACTAGGTATTATAAAAGTCCTCAGCTCTGTCAGCACCTATTAATTCAAAAGAGCAACGGCCAATGGGAAATCACCATCACTCACGTCATTGGTCATTCCAACCAGTAACTACATCACTCACTCACTCACTCACTCACTCACTCACGGACAGACCTTTGCGCTGGCCTCACATGCTGTGGCCCGGCCAAAAAGAAAGCTGATCCCCAAAGAAGGCTTGCTAAAATTTATATTTTTTCAACTAACGTTCTGGGTAAAATATGTTTATTTTAGAGGTAGCTGAGAAGTCAAATAGTTTTTTTTCAGTCTCTCCACAAATTAGAACAGGGTCTATGATCTGATTGTATTGCAGAATGTATTTGCAATGGAAATGGTTTAATTAAAAACCAAAGTAGATACAATCCACAACAGGAACCAACAGCAATTACAAATGAGCTGGAATAAAAATGTATCCAGTTAAGTCAGAAGTTGTTTTTCTCATGAATTTCCAACATGTTCCTCGGCAGCATCCCACAGCAATGCACACTGCAGCAGGGGTTGGCAGAGGAAGCAAGCTCCTAAGAGAGAAATGCAAATTTCATTGTACTGCTTGATGATGCCTTGATGAAGCCAATTGGGGGCATTTTAAAATGCCTCAGTAGTCGCCTCTGCAGCAAGCAACAGATAGGTAAGAAAGGAGGGACATTTCATTCCCTTTGTGCCCAGGCTTGAATTATTTCCCATCTCCATCCTGTGAATTTTATCAGTGACAACCCCTTTCACATTCACTCTAAATCCCATTTCAATCTTGAGTAATTATTTCCCCTGCTGACTATCATACAATTTTTACCAAAAAACCTGAGAACCTCTAATAAAATAGGCCATGATTTAAATATGTTATATAATAATTATACGGAGGCTTTCACACTAAACCTCATCCATCTGAGATTTTTTAGCTCCTGTTTGTAAATGTCAGTATATAAAAGCAGCATGTATAATGACTATCAGATGGTAAATGCCTGTGATAGCCAACTGCTTTCTACGCCCCAGGCTTGTATTTCCTCTTCCATCCTGATTCCCAACAACACAATGTAACAATACTCCCATCCCACATGTGTCTTGTTACATTCTCTTCCCAATGGCAATGTCACTGGTCTCTGTTGGCTGACCTTCCAAATCAGCAAGAGATTCATCATTACAGTAGCTTGTTTGTGAGTTCTGTGACTGTGTCATCACATGATTAAATGGTGAAAGCAACATGTCCATGCTCTTAACTGTAACAGGTCTTTTCTGGTGATTGCACCAGTTAAAGACGCAGGATCTGATTATGAACATCAGTTCGAACTGCAGTTGTCTTTCATTTACCACATTTCAAGCATAAGCTGAATGTCACTATCACTTGTTCCTATACCTACAGTTAGGATTAGGTCTTTCCTCTGGTTGCAATAGCTCTCTTCTGTTTGACAAAGTCCAAGTCACAAGTCTTTGCACCCAACTCCAAAGTCAAGTCCCTAGTCCTAAACCTTGAGTTTTGCGTTCCAATCAGGTCATAATGCGCTGTCCACCAATTGTAATGCCATATTAACAACAGAGTAATGATAATAATAATAATATCATACCTTTCTCATATATAGAAATCCTTTCATCATAAATTATATTCTATTTCTCAGAGCTCTAACACAATTTACTACTTGCAGTCAGGCAGGTTGTTACAGTAGCCGTCTGTTGCTGTCTGTCTGTCAACAAACATCTTTTTTCTAATCATGTCAAATCTTGTCAAATCCATCTGAATTGTAGTTTAAAAAAAAACGTATTCCAGCAACTGGATAAAGTATCAAGTGGGTAAAATAAGATTGCTGATTGCTTACACAGCAAACAGTATTCAATTGCCAGCAGACATGCTAGTAAATTAGCTTGTTAGCAGTAGTGCTTCCTATGCTTCTTCCATTGGTCATGTGACAGCCTACTGCAGGCATCATAGCTGCTAGCAACAGCCCTGACGATTAATTTGAAACACATAATGACTAACCAGTGCTGAGTTCAGATGCGTGCTGCATGGTTTATGTTTTTATATTGGCTTAGGTAAAAATGCACATGTAAGTGCTGAAAACTTTCATGAAAATTAGGACAATTTGGAAGTGAACGTCAAAAAACTGCATTTAGGTTTTTTACAGATTGTGGGACTCAGGACACCCAGCTTGAAACTAGGACAATCCTGGACACACAGTGGTGTGATGGTCACTATGAAAATAAGACAAAACTTGTTGGAAATATACTTAATTTATCAGAGTAAGGGGTGACTGGTGTGACTTTTTTTGTTGTTTGTTTTGTTTTTTCATTATCATGACCCTTTCTGGAGCTACAAATATTTTTCCTAGGAAGATGGGGAAAATGCTAGGGCTGTACCTGAATAAAATTAGTCAGTCGAATTGGATTTGGCGTTCAATACTAATATTTGATGATTCGTTTTGTTTTCCATACAAAGATCAGCGCGATGTTCAGTGTGACAGCGGCATTTATGTCACATAGTAAACAAGTTAACGGTGCTACGATGGACTGCAAATGCACAACATCATTTTTTGCCTACACTGGATATTAACAAAAGCCAGGGACTATATAGCATTGACTTGCTGTGAGATGTACATTCACCAGTTCTTCACCATACGGTGTGGTCTGTCTCTCCCTCTGTGCCGCTGCCTGCATGTCTGCAGCCCTAGAAAATGCATGACCCTCCTACCTCCATGACTAAACATATTTCACAGTCTCTGGCTATGATGAATGGTGTGATTTGGGATATTTTTTTAAGAAAATACGCCTTCAAACCCACTTGCTTGTTTGGGGTTCTGAGGATATTTAAAAAAAAATAAATATAAAATACAACCATTTAAAGTTGAATGTAATTCCCCTGAGCTTAATCATAAAATATTCCTCCCTCCCCAGTGCTTAAAAAATATTTGACATGCCTCCCCCTTTTTACACAGCCCTCTCCCATCTCATATACAACAATAAGTCCCTTAATAAGCCTGAATTAAAATTAAACTAAACTAAAGCAGTAAATGCTCTCCAGATGGACTAAACTGCCTCATGAATAATGAACTCTGCCTGTGTATGGCCCCTAGCAGCTGTTCTGGCATCAGATTCACTGACGACAGACAGCTGAGTCAGTCTCAGAGTGGCAGACTGTTGAGTCATGGATGATCCAGCCTCCTGAAAATGTTCACATGTTGCAGCCTATGACTCCAGTTCCACTTTGAAAGTGACAAACAGATGTTTTCTGTCAAAGGCTATGACTAATTAGGCAGACAGATCTGATGCTCACAAATGAACGGGCATTCTACTCCACAGCCGCCCTCTCTCGCTGTCGTCATTTTCTCACCAATGATTCATAGAGAAGGACATCTCCATCTTTGGCTTTTGATCTAAAATTATTTTTGACCACCGCTGCCCTATCACCTGATCTAACATCAAAACACCCACTTCTTTGACTTTTAAACACTTTTTAGTCATGATTCATCTGAGTTCATGGAGTAGTAGAGGAGAAAGAGAAAAACAGTTTCTCCTCCCACTAATCCGACAGCTCAATTTAGATTCTGTAAAGTTACACAGGTTTTATGCATATTTTAAAAACCCACACATTTCAGCTCTTCCTCTGCAAACTTTGTCTATTTGATGTTCACACTCTGGAAAGTTTGGAAGACTTTTTCCGGCATTTGGGATGATTTAATTTTGCATCTTAAGGCTTTACGGTTTGAACACCCGAAAATCAGGGCATGCTCCCATTTTATGCATCATAAATTCTGTGTGGTCAACCACAGGCAGCTTAAACACCGAGCAGAAAAACAACCCCAGTGTGACTTTTTTCTTTTCGATGATACATTTAATCCACTTTAAAGTTAAGTGACTTGCCCCCCCCTTCCTCCCACTTTTACCAAGTGTGCTGCATTTTTATCAGCATAATGCTTCTTGTGTTCGTGTTTTTGTAGAGTAGCGATTTTCTACTGCAGCTGAGACCAGGAAGCAGTCAAACTCAATGGAAACAATAATGAATCGTTCTCGTCTCTCGATACCATCTCTAATCCGGGTCAACATTTCTTTTAAGCTTAAAAAGTGACATTTTGGTGTTCAGTGTGTCACAATAAATCAGAGTGCTGTTGGTCCTGCAGCTTAAGCATTTCTGTTAAAAAGTTTCCCAGTCAGGTGCTGCTTGCTGATTGTTAAATGTGAAATAAAGATTACATTTTTAGTCTCTGACTTTAAAGCTTTGCTAGAAAATGAAATGACTATCTGAAATAAGAAAAGGTTAGAACAAATCTGAATGAAAACAAAATAGACCTACATCTTCATAGTTATAACCTTTTGCAAACCAAGATGCCCTTATAGTTTACATCCATGTCTATTCATAGTCATATGTAGCCATGACAGTTGACAAGGCTACAAGTATTGCAGCAAAGACGCAACAAATTCTAAAATATGGATGCTTCACACACATCTTCTATATAATCAGCAAGGTTTCAAGGTGGACACCCAAGATTAGTGTCACCATCTGACCATTTGTCTCCCCTTCTACTATGTCAAGAATTCTTGAGCTATGGCCAAAACATGTTTTGTGAGATCACAGTGATCTTGACCACTGACCACCAAATTCTAATCTGTTCATTGAGTCCAAGTGGACGTTTGTGCCAAATTTGAAGAAATTCCCTCAAATCATTTGTGAGATATCATGTTCACAAGAATGGGAAGGACTAATTGTAATGCCTCTGGCCGAAGCTGCCAGTGGTGTAACTAGAGAGGAAAAAAATGGAAGATAAGCTCTAACAAAAACACATTAACATGTGGATGACCAAATAAATTGTCCCAAGGGCCAGATCTATCCCCGCACTGTTAGTATGGCACCCTTGCTGTATAATACAGTACAAGGGTGACATTATTGTACATTAACAAGTGTACTATGATTAATTGTCAAATGTCAGTTTACTGGGACCTGCAAGTCTCTAACTGCATTTCTCACTGGTAAAAAACTATTGGTCACAATAATAGTTGGACTGTAAGAACATAATGTTCTGACAACAGACTGATCAATATATCAGCTATTTGCTTCAGCAAGTGGTCAGGTCACAAATATGACTAAACTCTTACCCCTCTTTGAATGATTTAATCTCTGCTGATAGTTCTTGAAGAACATTTTGTGATCTCTCACTGTTCTCTCATAGTGCTGTTCTCTCTTCACAAGTAAATCAGCAGGATGTAATGTTCCTCTAAATGTCTGTATAAAATGGGTATCCTTCACATGCAGCATGTCTCCCTCAGAATGATTCTGCACTTAGGATACGCAGATACTTTTTTTCTCCTCCACCTCTTGCTAAAAATCCTGCTGCCTGCCTGTAGAGCAAGCTATCAAAAGAGGACAGCATTATAAACATGCACACACAAAAACATGAACATGTGCTTGATGAAGGAACAGAAGTGTTTGGTTTGTAGGTTCATAGTGATAAATCAATACTCAGCATTATGTAAAAGAAAGAAAAAAGGGAACTTGTCATTACTGATAAGTCATTTTAAGTGATATGTGGTCAGTGTCTGACAACTTTGTGTAGACAGTCAGTTAAATATTGACCATTTTATAAACGTTCCATGTTTGCCTCATTATGTGGGAAAAAATGCAATTGCTAAAATCTCCCATAAATAAACCTGTTTACATCATCTATCAAAATGTTAATGCTATACTGTATATTATATCATATGTTAATAATGGCTTGATTGATCTGCTAGAGATAAATATCTGTTGTTGGGCTCCATATTATCCATTACACCTGGAAGCTTCATTATTAACCAGTACTCCAATGATACTGACTCACCCCATGTTTCGCGTGCATTATTTACTTTGAAATAATTTAATGAAACCCAACTTTATTTATGTATATAAATATATACATATGAACCAATAATGAAATACATCTATTTATTTCTTAAAGGAATAGTTTTACATTTAGAGAAATCAGTTAATTTTTTTCTAGTGAAGACTGAGATGAGTTTATTGTCTCATAACCAAAGGTAGCATCAATCCTCTCATCTAACTTTCAGCGAGAAGACAATCTATCATTCTTCCAAACATACTGATCTGTTTCTTTTGAAGGACTTGTCTTCTTGACATTGCACTTTAATGATCCAAATTCCAAATAATGCCCAAAAAAAGATGTATAGCCAAATGATTTGAAGTGAAAGTGGGGTTTGGGGGGCCCATGGGGGTCTGGGATAGGTGCCTTATTTGCCTGCTTGGAGATCGTCCCTTGTTATAATATCCAAGTCTTTTGACTCTGGATAACAGTGGCATTGTTACAATGTGTGTCTGTAGAGAGCTCTTTAAGCAGTATGTATTGGATGAAATACAACATTTTGTATGATATCCTGCGAATTAGTGCTCCACAAATGACATAACATCATTAATGTTAAAATTATGTAATTAAGATAAGGTTTCTGAGGTTAGGTTTAACCAAGTAAAGTTACAGTGGTTAGGTAAAGAAAAAGAAATACGGTGACAACATACCTTAAAATGACTCAAAGTTCACTCAGTGTTTACAAGGTTTCAAACACCCATATCCTGAGGAAAGTCCTGTGTTTTGTGACCCATCCACCACCCCAGCCTGCCTCCTTACTGGGACACTCAGGACTGCTTCCTTCTCTACTCAGGTCAGCACACTGGTCACATGATTGCAGCCTTCCAAAATAAGTGGGGTATATACACATTACTGGCTCATAATTGTGTTGGATATGTACAAACCTTGGCATTTTTCATAAGAAAACATACAAACAATGCTTGAGAGCAACCTGATTAATTGCAGAAGAGTGATGTATTGCACTTGAATAAATTTTCAATTTGGAACTAATGTTCACTCAACAAGCAAGCTGATCAAATTCCTTGCTATACTGGACTCTTTTGACATAAATTAAATTGAACACGGGGTATTCGAGCAACAAAAAAACAAAAAATGTCAAACTCTTTTTCATTCATTGTCCAAAATCCAAACATCAACCCCCGACGGCTTTCTTCTCTCATGCTACGTGAAGGTCAGTGATTACCAATTCAACTTCTTTTTTTTTTCTTACAGCTGATTACCACGAGACCGAACAAATGACGACAACCTCTATGAACTACTGATATGTACATTGGCTGTTTATCACAGTTGGATACCAACGAGCCGAATAAAAGTGAGTCATTTTCACTCTTTCTCTGTGTAGCGAGCTGTGCATGCCTCATGAACCACAGGAGTGGAACGCCAGCAGCAGTGCATCAGCTGCCGTCATTACATCGTATTACAGTTTTACCTCTAGCCCTCTCACTCACGCTCACACACACAGACAAATGAATGTGTTCCTCCACCTCTGCTTTACGTGCTGTCTAATCAGACAGCTGGAGACCTAGGGGGCGAATTTCACTTCAAACTAACAACATCCCTGAAAGTGTTCACATATTGAATAGACAGAGAGAGAGCGATAGAGGAAAGATATCCCTCAAAGAAACCTCAAAATGAGCAATTTACCCCTGTATTCTCCCAGTTCCTGTCTAACTTTATTGCAATCCTCCTCCACACACATACACAAGCTCACACTCTTTCCTCTTTCCATGACACAGTGACTTGAGATGGCTGTGAAAGCTTAACAAGCCACTCTCTTCCTCCCAGGTGCTCTCAGTGTTATTATTAAAGCCCAGGGCATGCTTCACTGCAATGTGTCTTTGGCCCTTGAAAGGTAGGAGCATAAATAAGCCACTGAATTTGAATATAGCCTGAAGCTACCTGATCGGGTTCAAGATCAGTGGAGAGGAGACTTACAAACACAAACACTAAGCGGGCGCATCATCCATCAGTGAGGGGGAACGGGGTTTTATATGGCTAAAGGTTACAGCAGACAACCGCAGTTTTAAAGAGATATTTTAATTTGGGGGGGTGAGGCTAGATTGTCTTTTTGTTAGTACTTTAACTTAATGTATCCTCATACTATGGTTTGCAATATGACAATGCCCACACAAGAGTTTGTATGATGCCCTAAGAATTAGCATCCCACAAATGACGTTACATTCTTAACACAAGGTAAGTTACGTAATAAGCATAAACTTGTTGTTGCTTGTTTTATGTGTTATGTTTTTAGATTGTATTTGCCCTGATGTACAGCACTTTGTTTTAGCTATTGTTGTTCTTTAAGGTGCTTTATAAATAAAATTGATTGATTGATTGATTGATTGACTGAACTTACGGCGGTTACGTTTCCGCAAATAGCCTAAAGTTCAACTTCATAAAAGTCTTTCCCCATAAACTTACATTGTAAAGGAGACTTCGGTGCATCAGTGGATACTTTTTTTTTGAAGACTCAGAACAACTTCAAAATTAGTTGTTTCACTCAGGATTTTATCTATTTGTGGGATTACATTTTGGAAGTCTAGCAGAGCTGAACAATCAAATAATTTTATTCCCATTAAATTCTGTCCATTCAAGTTAGCCAACAAGCTGGTGGAAGTTTCTAGTATGCCTGCTTTATGTGCCCAACAATGTGGAAGAGCCAGGTTAGTTTATACTCAGAAAGTCAAACTTTTTTAGGCACCAAGCACCAGTTGGCAACTTTAAATGAACAGGGCCCCGCCTCCAACGCTGTATCCAGGTGTCTTTATAAAGCTGTGTGAAACTAGTGCTGCCTTGTTACTTGGAGGGTTCAAAATATGAGAACTTCTGATAAGTGGATGACCTGCTCTACTTCCTGAGCCACAGCTGGCCATAACAGAGCAACATAAGCATTCATTTGGTGTCATGTTTCTGGCCATCTGATGAATGTAAGTCCAAAATTCAATCTCCTTTTTAGCCCTGGTTTGTTCCCCATTTAACCCTGAGGGAAATATCTGGTTGTTTAGATGTGAAATTCTTTACTGTTTTATTACTAGTGTCCATCTGCTGTGCAGTGCTAAGCGGGCAATGTACAGAGGGTTTTTAGAGCTTTTTCAGGGTAAACAGCTACCTGCTGCTGCTGGAAACAGCACTGATGAAAGTTAATAATGTATATAGTTAGTTATGTATATATATATATATATATATATATAAGTTTAATGGAGCTGAGGGAAACTGCAAAGTCAGATGATAATTCCAAGGGGTCATCACTGGTAGGGGCTCCTTTAACATTACATTTGTGACCTATTACACATACTTTATGTTAAAATAGAATTAGCTTAGCTTTAAGTTATTAAAATTCTTTCTTCAGTACTTATTTTTTTTCTCCTTGAAGTATGAAAAAAGTAATAGAAAAAAAAAACTGCTTCTTACAAATATAGTACCGGGATTGTTCTGAAGATATTCTGTAGCCGAAAGGAACAACAACTAAGCGCTTCCATTCTAACAGCTTTTTTTTAGAGAGAAAAGGACAAATCTCAGTCACCACAATTGCCTACAGAGGACAGAAGAAAGAGAAAGAACTGGTGACAAAGTGTTCTGCTGCTGTGCATTTTATTCAACTTAAAACTCCTGAATCTGCTGCTGCCGTCTGTTAGTGATAGTTAAGAGGCGCGTAAGAACAAATTCAAAGAAACATTTCCACATTTCCCCAATTTGTCACCTCAAGAACTATACTGCTCACAGAGGAGGCACGGAGGAAAACACTTTTTAGCTCCTTAATTTTACATTTTTCTTACCTTGTCTAAACCAGGCAACAAATTGGCAAACAAACTGCATCTTTTAATGTGTTACTCTGTAATGTAACTCCTCTTTCAATGTGCATCAATGTGCTCACATTTCATGGTGTAAATTAGGTGTGAGAAATGGGACAGGGCTTCAGAGGAAACGTTAAGTCAGCGCATGACCTAATGTGATCTCTCTTTCCACAACTGCTACGTTTAAGATGTCTTTAATTAGGGCCCGAGCACCGACCGGTGCGAGGACCCTCTTGGAATGCAAGGAATTATTAGGGCCCAAGCCATGGATCTATTATAAATCTGGATACAGACGTGGGGGCGGGACCTAGTTCATTTCTATGAGAGCTGCTCAGAGAAAGCTCTTTTTCCGGGTTTAGAAATATGTAAATTACCTGTAAATTCTGGCCCATAGAGCATGCATAGTAGAGATTAACGGCAGCCAAATGCTGCCGAGTGCCGACGAGAGTGGCTGAGCAGTTAACTCCCACCGGCAGAGTGACTGACTTCCGGATTAGCGCCTTGCTAGTTTGAATGGCAGTCTAAGAAATGTAATCTTGTGGCTCTTTTAGACTTTCCAAATGTTATTGAACCAGATGGTTTACATCCAGACAGGGATAGAAGTTTTGATGCTCACAAAAAATGATTTACTGATTTACAGATGTCTCTTTCACCATGCTAGAAAATGGGGAAAAGTCTTTCTGGGCCAATGTCATCATGTGACTGACTCAAACGTTGTAATTTCACTTTCAGCCACAATGTAAATTTTGCATCAATGCAAGGCGCACTTCCTGGGGGCTTGGCCCAAGCACCAAACGGTGCGAGGACCCTATTGATATCCTGAATTTTCTGTTTCCCTACCATATGACCCTTATATTAGCAGAGCAGACAAGACTTTATTTACAAAGTTACAAAGTGCGTCACAATACCAAACTATATATTATCATTTTAAATCTTACATCTTAAATATCATATTTAATCTTAGAATATATAAAATTTTGTCACCCAAACACTTCACCTGATTTATCTGCCTAAAGGATATACGATATATAGCTGAGTTATATATCGTTTTAGCCGATAAATCAGGTGAAGTGTTTGGGTTGTCTTAATGATGTGTGACTTAGTTTCTGTCTTTCAAGATGAGATGAGATAAACCACGTGACTGCATTAAAAAGGGCTGCACTGGAAGCCGGCTCTTTGCAGGATAAATGGTGAGCGTTTCAACCACAGAAGGTGGGCTTTCTGTATTTATTAAGAACCAGTGGCATTTGCAGATGAATGCAAAGATAAATGTGAATATATTTTAAGCAAAACAGCCAGAACAGAAGCGGTGAATGACAAATTATAGTTTTTACACTTTGGGTTTGATTTAAACAAATGAGATACGTTATTGAGTGAGCTTAAAAGGGGCTGGTAGGGTGCATTTTTTGCCTTTTGTTCCCCTGTGCTTAGTCTTTGTGCTAAGCTAAACAGCTGCTGGTCCTGGTATCAAATTTAGCATGTATCAATCTTCTCATCTAAACCTCTGCACCTCTGCAAGTAAGCCAGTAGGTTTTCCGACATGTGAGACTTTTCCTTTTAAGCTATGAGACAGATGTAGAATTTTTCTAAACTTAAACATAGAATTTTTTTCTCTCTAATATGAGGCCACTTTATGTATCGCATCACAGCTTCAGGCACTCAAAGAAGACAAAACACTTCACTAAGGTTCACACACACAAAAAAAAACATTCCACCGTCATGCAAATTATGCCTTGCATTGTGAATCATAACCATGTAGCTCTCAGCAGGGACAATGAAAATGATTGGAGTGGAAAATGAGCGCAGCCTATTCTTACACATCATATTTATGTCTTCATCTGTGTGAGAGGAGAGGACAATTACAGCATCCATAATACAAGTATACCAACAGGAAGAGCAGCTGGAGGTGTGGGTGGTGTATGGCAAGGCAATCAAGACTGGTTGACTCTGAGGCACATTCTGCAAGTGGAGATGTTAGTGATTTGTTTGTTAGTGATTTTTTTTTGCATATATATATATATATACACATACACACACACACACACATACTACTACAAACTACAAATTCTATTTATGAATGTATGTTTAATGTATAATGTTTAATGTATGTTTTTGTGCAAATATGACGATGCATTATTAATTAATAAATTCATTTTACCTATCTGTGTTTGTGAATGTTTTGAAAAGGTTAAGACAAGAAGCGCACTCATGGGAGGACCAGTAGAAATTAATTGACCTGGTATGCCCAAAATAATCACAAAAATGTGTTGCTAATCATCATACTTGTTGTGATTAGATAACCTCTCCCTGAAGCTATATACTGTATGTATAGAGTTATAGATGACTGCAGTGGGGGTATGAGTGGCTGTGAAGAGGTTTCAGTCTGTAGGCTGAGAGCTCTGCATCACTATTTTAAAAAGAGCTGAAGAGATGAGATTTATTTGTATTCATTCTAATTCATATATGGATCTATCTGACTGGGACAAATAGGCCCTCCTGGACAAACCCTATTAAATGCTCTGCATTGGACCAAGCAGCGAGGCACAACAATAAATGATTGCATGGTTCCCCTCATATCTATATGATCTTGGAGTAAATGAGATTGTTATCATAGAGATTAGGCTCTAGGGATTGATAGTTATCCGATGTAAGAACACTTTAATTGCATTTATAATTGATTTGGTATTAAGTAAAAACTAGAGCCAGAGAGAGAGACTGCTACAGTAATTGGTTTGACAAATATCTCTGCAGGATGGCGCTCCCTCTAGAACAATAAGTATGTCAAAGACAGATGGAACTTTAAACAACATATAGAAGACTAACTATCACACACACACTCTTTCTCTCTCTTTCTCCCCCTTATATATATCTCGTCTTCTCTGCGTCCAGGTAAACAGTAAGGATAGCTTACAGAAAGGGTTCATAATCACATAATGATCACAGAGGACAGTGCCGTATGTCTAAGAAAAGCCCAAAAATAAATAAATAAATAAAATGCAATATTCAAGAATATATTCACTGTGATGCCAATGTTTAAAAAGCAATAAATATAAATCAAACACACAACTTTGCAGCACAAGGCTTCAAACAGTGCGTTGGTTGGTGAGCACAGGGTCTTTTTCCTCCTTTGAACCACAAACAAGGCGTCATTTCCATGAGGGATGTTGTTTTTGTCCCCCTCACTTTTATGATTTCTTATGGATTTTCTTGTTTTAAGCCTCTCTGAACTGTGTTGTTCTACTGTCCCACCAGCGTTGTCCAGATTAGAGAAGATCAGAGTTGATAAAAAGGCTGATACATTCATCTGAGTCGCCTCCAGTTATCAACGCTCCCCTATGAGCGAGGGCGCAGCCTCAGATCCTCAGGCAGGGCTCTGCTGGCTGTTTCTCAGCCCCGGCTCAAAATTAAAGGTGACCTGGCTTTAGCAGTCAAAGCCCCTTAGCTCTGGAACACCCTGCTTGAGGATGTGAGGCTTGTAACATCTTTTAAATCACCTTTTAAAACTTGTTTTAAAATCTGTTAAAAGAAAAAGAAAAAAAACAAACTTTTTATTACTTTTGTAACAATGTTTATTTCAAACATCTTGTTTTGTTATTATTGATGTTAATGTTTTTTTTTATCTTATATTGTTAGTGGGTGAAACACACAAAGTTTGCTCTTATGTTATAAAAATCTGAACTGTACTTTTTTCTCTTTCTTTTTCTTTCACACCACCAGTTTCACACACACTCTGTAATGAATGTGTTTATAGACATACTGCATGATCTCAATGTCCAGTCTCCTGCCTTTGATAGAAACCTTATGATAGCACACAGACACACAGACACACAGACACTCATTTCTCACACTTCCTAATTGACAGAATAATGAGTGAAGCCAGTGTGTGTGTATGTCTTCAGACAGCTCATATTTATTACACTACAAACATGTGCACCTATGCAAACTCACACCCACCCTGACACCTAAACAGACACATGCACTTCACATGCTTTTCCACCCACACACACACACACACACACACACACACACACACACACACACACACACACACACACACACACACACACACACACACACACACACACCATACACTGTGACAATTACTGAAGAGGTGATGCGTGTTTGCACCTGCCACATCTATCTCTGTCAATTTCAGTCTCATCCATCACCAGCTAATCATTACGACGAACAGGGCTCTCAGCGCAGATAGAGGTCTGCCCTGCCCGGGTCTCTCTGGTAATAGCATACAATTAACGTAGATAAAAAGGCACATAACAAAAGGATGAGCTGTAACACCACCGTAGCGCGTTATCTACAAAGACCAGAGGGCTGATAAAAGGAAGTGAATACACGCTGTGATATGCAGCTCTATTTTGTGAAGGAAGACTTGTTATTATTCTGTGAGAGCAATTGTTCATTTAAAAGATGGGCGTTTTACATACACTTTGCTTTTCAGGGTTAGAGAAAATATACAAAAACAAAGCAGCTTTAAGCTGTTGATGATGTTATTGAGAGGAGAAGCCAGAAGTTTTGAAATCTGTCACAAAAGTATTGTGACACCATCCAAACTGTCAGGTCTGGGTCGTAGAATTCTCATAGAGCTGTTCTGTTGCATCCTAATTATACGAAAACGTATCTTTCTAAATCAATGTACAGGAGGGAGCAGTAACCAGATCTGAAGAACCTGAACCTGAACCTGAGCGCAGAGAAACACCACGAATACAGATGCTTCAGTTCAGGTCACTAAAGCTCACTGAATGGATCGATGGGTATGAAAATGATGCATGCTCATGTGATGTTTCCTTCACAGTCGCCATGATCGCAACCCAGCTGAACACCTACACTGTGTGGGAGATGTTTGTCATGTTCTTTCCATCTCCATCAACAAAACCTTAAAGGAGGGAACATCTTTTGGAAGAATGTTGTTGAGCCCTCCTGTAGAGCATCAGTGGCGCTGGTCTAACACCTGAGACACTTGATGAATGCTGGTTTGTCTATTATCATTGCAGTAGATTAAGTTAAGGATGCAGTCTGAATTAGTCAAAGTGAAGGAGTGAGCAGTTTGGTCAAAGTGACTGGCTGCTTTAGGAAAGCAGCCCAAAAACACAGACTTTGTCAATTGGGACACATAAAGGACGGGATTTGATCGAGCATGTAACAGGCACAAAGGAGCTGATTTATAAACACCAAACAAGGTCCGAGAGCGAGTGAAGACAGAATCACGAGTATCGATTGATGTCCTGAGCCTCGAGAGGAATGGATCAACGCATTTGAATGAGCAGTAAAGCTTCCTTCGACTGCTCACAATCTGATAAAACAGCTGGAGGAAAAAGTGAGAGACGATTTTAAACGTGGTGCAACACAAACTCTCTCAGATTTGCTCTCGGTGCACTGAAACATCTTGAATTACAGATTAGAAAACAGCTCAGATTTGTTGTTTTGATTTTAGTAGTTTTGGTTTAAATTTTGTTAATATTAAAATGCCTGTGTGTAGTTTAGTGTGCCTGGTAATAATCACGCAAAGCTAACAGAAAAAGAGAGGAAAAAAGAGACAAAGACAGTTTGTATCTCTTATGTTATTTTTGATAACATCGGAGATACAAATTCTTTGGCAGAAAAAATTTAGGAAAAAAGAGAGAGAGTTGGTATCTCCTGTGTTATAAGCATAACAGGAGAGTGGGCTTAAGGCAAATACAATTACACAACATGTCAGGACGGCTTTGTAGAGAGGGGAAAGGTCATGTACTGTATAAACACCCACAGTAAATGCAGGTGCACATGCATTAAGTTTAGCTGTGATGAACGGGTGCATGCAGTGAAACACAGGTCATAGAGCGTGTGTTTGTGTGTGTGTGCGTGCGTGTGTCAGAGCAGGTTTGATTAGAGATAAGCAGACGGCTGGTGAGGCTACTGAGGTGAACAGAAAGGCTATAGCCCTGTCAGGATAATTTAGAGAGAGAGAGAAAGAAAATAAATGAGCCTCCTGCTCAGCTGTAAACACACACATATGCTATACATCTCCATCCTCCTCCAAACATACCATCTAGGTGTTGTCACAGGAATTTGTTGTCAACTCAAAACTGTTAAACCTGATGAGCCTAGTCCAGATGAAACAGCATTTTGAGAATATCCATCTTCAGTATTGTGATGTATTTCCAAGTGGGATGGATTTGATTTAGACTGTTGAAAAGTGGGCGTGTCATGACCGTGAGGTCCAAATTCAGCATGTTGAACCAACCCGTTCTCATTCCAAACTCAGCAAATAGCGCCGCTCAGTCAGTGCTTTTGGCGTGTGCGTGTAACGCCAAAAGCATGGATGTGTGTGTGTTTGTCATTTTCCCCACCTTACCATTTGCCTCTTTTGCCTAAAGCTAACCATTCGTGACTTTGGTACCTAATCCCAACCATCGTGACAGCCGCACTGTTGTGTATCACAAGTGCATTTGTTACCATCAAGGTAACGACACTGCGGAGCATAAACAGCTGACGCAGAGGCATATCTAAAATGTGGTGTGTAGACGTTGAAGGTCCTGACAGAGCGACACCATGTGATGAGTGAGAAGGTGTTGTGAATACAGGCCAACGCCACCTGCTGGTAGGGAGAGTTATTTTCAAAGGCACAGAACGGACGTGCTGGTTGGCCGTCGATATGGTGTGTTCCTGTGCATCTTTTTGGCCGACACACATCGACATGAGGCAGCATAGTAGGGGGGCTAATTTAAGGGCATAAGTCATGCCGAGTCTCAGCCAAGTCTGGCAACTGGACATGGCCCTATTATTTCTTCCGGAGTGTAGAGTTTGAGCCTATGAAGGGCCAGGTGTTTTCGGATACCTGGGACGGAAGCATTTTCACACTGCTGAATGTGTGAGGACATTGACACCATAAATGATCCTCTGCATGACCAGTACACTGTTTCTATTTTCTTCTACTGTCAAGCTTTAGTTTATTTTTCCATCCTGACAACTACCTGGACAACACAGACTGTGCATGATAACAAATACTCACACACTACATCCACATTTCTGGTCAAATGTGAAACAGCTAAAGGGTGAAAACAGTCATAATAACATAAACATGCTCCAGGTCATTGGGCATATTTATGTCTGTTTTCATCCTTTGGGGTAATGTGGTGTGCTTCTGGGATACAATCTGAAGCAGCCCTAGTTTGGGGATTAGAGAGCTAAATTCGCTGATGGAAAACCACCATGTTCAGTTCATGGGTTGATTAGAAATGTTTTGGATAAGAGCGAGTTTTGGGGTGCTGATGGTTGTCTCGCCCCGTGTCACAGCAGCGCCTGCAGCTGCCAGAACCGAACCACTCATCCACTTCAGTGCTGCATTGGAGGACGTATTAAGTGGCTAACAGTGTGGGTGAAATTACAGAGCTGCTGCTGCAAAATGTGTGTGTGTGTTTGTGTGTTTATCCTTGTAATAATTTTATCTTGTTTTCCCTTTGACTAATATTTTTGAATTAATTACTCACATCAGCTTAACTGTTAACACTTTAAAAACAAGAGTTTGATTCTGACACTGTTGCACACACAAAAAAATCTGTTTTTAATCATTTTCCAACAGGGTGAAATTACTTGTTTGCAGTTTCGACAACAGCCTGTTTGATTTATTGTTGTGTAGCCTCCCTGCTGTGTGCTTTAGGTAACTACAGAGGCAGTGAAACGTAAGACTATAGATTATGTTGAAGTGAGAGAGACACAGAAACCTCTCCACTGAATTCTCTGTTCTCCTGTTCTACCCTAAAACCAAATTGAGGCATAAATCCTCCACCTTTTGTTGTTTTGTCTAAGTATCTGGTTCAACACCAGAGACCCAGAGGGGAGTAATGAACTTCTGTGGGGTCACATTCCAGCGGGCCTCAGTTTCAGAATCTGTTTTTCTTTGTTTGTTATTCTAAAGGGAAAATTTACCACCTTTTATTTCTAATTTTTAATCAGCTGAAGCAGTAAATTTCCCAGTGTGTTTTGTATTGGCTGAGAAAGCTGAGTTCTCCTGCTCACAGAGCCATGCTGACAGTGTCTAAATGTACCAGCATGCATTTCACGCAACCTACCAGAATATAGCTCTTAATAGCCAAAAAAGTGTGGCCGAGATTTATAAGTTGCACCTTTACTTCTGCACATAAAATAGAAACACAGAGGCTCCAAAACAGCGTCAACCAAGAGGGCAACACACTTTTCACATTGTCATTAGCAGCAAAAAAATGATCCACTTCTCTGTTTTTTTTTTTACCTTTCAAAATAAAAGCTTAACATAAGTTACACAGAGAATCGTGCTAAGGGGCAGATGAGCAAAATAGTTTATGACAGTGTTAGGTGCTCTCTTGGCCGTGCTGGTCTTGGTTGTCATTTACAGGGAACGCTGCACCCAGGTCCCTTAATACATCAATGCTGCAAACTCTGCTTTCTGTGCAAATACTGCACTCACATTAACCATGAACACTGAATGGACAGCCACTAAAAATGTGGTGAACTTCTCCTTTTAGGTTTGAAGTAAGTAAATATTTACATTTAAACAGTCCTACACTGATCCCAGTTTAAGAATTTCTGATTTCTTGTAATTCCAGTGAAGACAGCAGGGTTTTATTCTTCAAATCTTTTAATTCCCCAGTGGAAACAAAATATGTAAAGAGAAAAGAACAAATGGGGCCAAGTTGTTCTTTTTGTAATCCCATCAGAAAGAAAGATACTAAGCCAGCTCTGCTGCTATGCCAGCAGCGCTTCTGAGCCACCAAAGGGCACAGTCGTCGCCACAAACAGCTGAGATCCCTGTCTTTTTCACTGGGCATAGTGTGTAGCCAGACTTTCAGCCAAAAAAAAAAGAAACAAAAGGATAAGAGAGACAGAGACAAAGGGTTGTGTGTCTGTATGGCACTAGCAATGTCTAATTTAGGCTCAGTAATAACACTGGCATACTTGCAAAAGCAGCATGATACCACTTCACTGAAAGGATAGAGAGACAGGAAGGGACCCAGTAAAACAGTGTGTTAGAGAAAGAGGAAGTGGCAGAGTATTACATTAACAGAAAGTGTAATTTCATTGAACATTGCAGTGAGTGAAGAGCGTGAAAGAAGAGAGATTACACAAAGAGGAACACTATAAATTAACATGATGCTATGGCAGCTACATGCTAGCAGAGGCCAGGACTCATCTGCATAATGCATAATAGCTCAAGTACCGGCTGTCATGTATAACCTGCAATAACTCTATCCAGCTCCCTCCTGCCATGCTCGCTCTCTGTAACTAAATTGGAAACTCCAAAACCAATGTCACACACTGCTTCCCTATTCTCAGCCTGTCTTTGTCTATCGAGCCAGGGCTCTGCACACCATCAACTGAATCTTTCTCTTTCCTCCTCCTTGCGCCACTGCTGCAGCCCACCTGCAAGGTTGAGTTTAAAAATTTTAGCAGATTATCAGATTACACCTCTAATCTGTCCCTACATCACTGACAGGCCTCCAATTACATGCTTGTGAAATAGCTGATTAAATTTTTAGAAGTTCCAGTTGACTGCCACTGGCTGGCAAGATATAAGTTAACAGATGAGGAGATGAATATATAATGACTCTGTTTAGTCGCTCCAGATTGGTTCTTCCTGTTAACAGGTAACAGTACCTCTTTTAGGTTTTCCATGTTTATAATCATCTAAACTACGCTGGCAAACACTTTAAATGCCAGAAATGAAACCACAAAGAGTCCCAGATTTAATAATGGGGCGACAAATCTTTTTTTGTGATATGGAATAATGCATCTCAAATGAAATGTGAACCCATCATCTCCTTAATTCTGTAATTAAGTCACATTGTTGGCTGCTGCTTTATAACTGTCCATTTTTCTGGATCATTCTCCATGGTTTCTGGTTGTGAAATGATTTAACAGTCCACACATCCCGACCTAAACAAGATGGCTGTATGGTTTCCTCTACCGAATACTGCAGCTTCCTCTGAACAGGGTAGAGAAGTGATTCACAGCAGGAACAGGACAGCACCTCACATTCTCACTGTCACACCCGTCCTTATTCACCTCAAAGCAAAAGCCTCCTTTCCTTCTCTCTCCAGAGTCCTCTACTCTGTCAGATCGGCATTTAAATAAAGATTGGGTTGAATGGCACTGTCACTGAATTTTACCAAGTTTTGGTGAATTTAAGGATATTACAGTTTTTGATATCCCATTGTAAACTGATGCAGCAAAGAAGTCATTTAGTTCACTTTCCGATGCCTGTACAATGGCTAGCAGGATGTTACTACTAAAAGAACTCAGTGAAAAAAAGGAAATCAGTGTAACACTGTGTCAAAAGCTACTACACCTTTGAGGAAAATTTGCCATAAAGTTTCATGCATTCAGTCCCATCCAAAAAGGGCACAACTGAGAGAATAAGCTTATTTTTCAAGTAGGCCGACAGTTTTAACACTAGCCTTTTGCTTTGGGCTTTTTATTACTATCACACCACCACAGCTCACAGGGGAAAAATTGCCCAAGGCGGCACATGAAGGGAGTTTTATACTAAACAGACTGTTACTTTGCAAGCAACAAAATCACCAGAATAAATGTGGGCATTGTATGTTTTTGCAAACCCCAGATACATTACATTTACATTTGTATGCCATGTAGTGGACACAGCGGAACTTTACATTTTAACAATGTAGTGGTTAATGTCTGATTTGGTTTATGCACAAAAACTACTTGGTTATGGTTAGAAAATGATTCTGTTCTGAAAACAGCAATCATCTGAAAACAAAGAACTACATTAAAAATTCTGACACAATTTGAGGCTCAAGCCTAAGTGAAGTGGCAAGGGTTTACACACTTACTTGAATAAAAACACATATTATTCATAAATTCAATTCTTCTTATCTGGTTAAAAAAATGCATGTTAATGCAAGGTAAATGTGATCAGATAGGTCAGACCACATCTGTAGACTTGGCCTGTGATCAGCTCTTAGACAAATGTAAATGCAGCCTATACAGTTTGGATAATCGATATGGAACACTTACTTTCGAAATTGCTATGGGGAACCATGCAGATTTTTTAAAAATGCATACGTTATTTCTATAGTCCAAGATAGTCAAAAATATTAGTACACATGAGAAACTCTGACAAATCCAAAAACTTAAGTGCTAAAACTCAAATGTGCAACGTCACTTGGTAAAAAGTCTGGAGCTGCTAAACAGACTTTTTCTGACATGATGTTAGAAAAAGTCAAATTATTGGGTTAGTCCAAATAAAACGGGATTTTTACAATGTTTAGCATTATTATTAGTCTGACTGAAATCATACTGAGTCAAATTTCTCAAAGTCGGACTAACACACCTAGATAATGTTGTTGGGGGATGATTTACTCTTTAATGAATACATCTGAAACGTGCCGGGCTCTGACCTGGAAGTCAAACAGCATACATCTGTGGAAGAAAGCCAGAAAACCAAAAGAAGAAGGGCAAAAAACAAAACATGTCATTGGTAAATACAAATATATCAGTTAGTATATACATATATGTACCTATATGTGTACGAAATGTACAGCGCTGAAAAGTTATTCATGTTTTCAACATTTAATCAGTTTGTCTCTCGCTAACTTGTTTGGTATGTAACGTAATAGGTCAACCAGGAGAAGGTCAGTAGCAACTAGCTGAAAGGGGGCATATTGCTACTTACCATGGCAGAGTCAGACATACTTCCATCAATAAATCCATTCTCCCCTGGTGCTTATTAACTGGGACAAGGACATTAGTCCAATTAAATGGCCTATTCGAGCTATAACCGTAGCTCGACTTAACTGTGCATGTAAACACACTGACTGAGAGCATCCAGGGAGATGTTCTGAGTATAAAGGTACATTTTCTGTTTCACAGCTAAGAACACTACAATAGAACAGAGTTCATTTGGATATAAAAAAAGAAAACAAAATCAGGCTCCCATTCATTGTCTATGGAGCAGCTCCAGACTTTATACCCTGTGACATCACAAGTTTAAGACTTACTTCTCTGGTTTCTGGCTTTAAGAGAGAGTGGCTCATGTTTACAATTATTGATTGGACTTTCCTAGGCCATGGTAATAACATATTGGCATTCTTAATTTAGGTGGTGTAGGTGTGCTACAGACGACCCCTTCCTCCACACAGGAAAAAGAAGTAGAGCAGCAGCACTGCTTTGTCGATCTTCGTGCCAGGGGACTCACCTACTCACAGCAGGAAAAAAAAAAATCTGGCAAGTGCCATCACCTGCAACTGAAGCACACATCTTTGACTGTAAAGTGCATATATGTGTTTTGCATATTTTTATATGCACTTTGGATGTGCACAAGTGTGCAACATATATTTGGTTGATGAGACATTTAATATGCAATGTGTGTGTTTGCACTTAGCCATTCACTTGTGCACTTATGAATATATTTATGCACGTGGTCACACCATGTAACAGTTTATTGGTGTGTCGGCCAGAATGTTGGCACTGACTTCAAATGAAAATTGCAGTAGTTTAAGTCGGCATTTATGATCAGTTTAAACTTTTATTGGAACAACTTATACATGCTCAATGTGGGTTTATGGGTTAATGAGAAGAGCAAGGCAGTAACACTGCCAAAACTGGAAGCTGCAGTCCAACTGGGATCCCACATGTTTAATAATGTATGAAGTTGAATGCTACAAAAATGCACTTGAGTAAAAAGCATCCATCACTTGGCATATGGAAATGCAGTTTCAGAGCTACTGTCTGAGGGGGAGGGAAATAGAGTGGATCCTCTCCAGAGCCACAGAATAAGCATGTTTATACTGTGCCTATATATTTTCTATATAGTTATATAGTTGTAGTTTGTGTCACTAAGGTAAAACTGTATGCATGTGTACATATACAACCACATCTGCCCTTGACACTTGACATCCATTGAGCATTGGTTGTCTTGCTTAAGGGCGCTGCCACGACACAGGCGAGCACGTCTGATTCACTTAGCGGCACTCATGAATGTGTTCACACATACAGTGTTATGTGTGAGAATATGTGCACAGTATTTCTTTGTGTTTGTGCTACGTGTGGCTGTCTGAGAGTGGGTGCCAAGTATGCCAGCATATTATAATGTGTGTATGTGTGTGTGTATGTGTATGTATGTGTGTGTGTGTGTGTGTGTGTGTGTGTGTGTGTGTGTGTGCGTGCGTGCCTGTGTGTGTGCGGCTCCAACCACCAAGGTGCTGAAATACTTGTTGGCTCCATGGCGCCTGTATAATTGCTAATGGCTTTTCCACTTTGGACAGGGTAGCACACATACATACACACCCCTCACACACACAACAATGCGCATGCACACATGCTTCACTAACTAGCAGTGCCGCGACGCTGCTCATTAGCTGCTGAGGCGTGACAGTGAAATCTGGGTTACTGCTTTGCAAGTTCACACACATGCATGCCACGCAACGATAAACAAACACACACACACACACACACACACACACATCCACACCAGTCGTGACCAGCTATAAAACTAGTTAATGTGGGGAGAAAAGGAGGCAAAGGAGAACCTTGACAACAATAAAGAAGAGCCAGGGGTGCTATTCACCTTTTTATTGCTCATTAGGAATATGAGAGGGTGTGGGTTAAAAAGAGAGAGTATGGAGGAGACACAGAAAGAGGGAAAAAAATTGTCCTTTCGTTGACATTAAGTGATGTCAATTTTAGTTACGCCTTATATTCCTGAGATCAATTTTAAAGAAGGCGGTGGAAGGAGAGGATGAGTGCTCATATTCATCTCATAATTTCCATTTCAGGTTAATAGTTTACAGGGTGCACAGCCAGAGCAGTATAAAGTGTGTGTGAAGGTAATGCAGCGCCTCTGTTACCTGAGGTCAAAGTAATAAATGAGGCAGGACGGTCACAGACATATGAGCAGTAAAATCAGGTGAGCAGTGTGGAGTGGTGTGAAGATCAAACTCCTCTAATGTTATCCAGAGGGATGCAAGGTTTTATTGAAACTGCTGCTCAGATTTATCTTTTCAACACTGATATGGAGTAACAATAGGGATCTTTTTGCACCTGTTGATTGGTGTACTAACATAAAGCATGATAGATGACACCCAACATTCATCTGAACACCATGTGATCTAAACACTGAGACTGAGAGTTTTTCAGCTTTTTATGTTTGAATCAATAAAATTGGTAGCAATTACAGTTTCTAATTCACAAGTCAATGTAAAAAAGCAGTCGCTTTCATTTGGTCCAATTTGGGATTTTCTGCGGCCTCGCTCAATTCCATAATAGTAATTCCCCTCCAGTAAATTGGTATGTTACGCCTCACAGGCGGCACAGACAGGAATAATCAAAAACTGCTGACGGAAGGCAATTCATCAGGGCTTCAGTGTGTCTATCCAGCTGCAATAGACCTTTTTTTTAATTTGAGATATATATAGAAAATCCTACTTAAATTTCCCATGTGTTTTGTTTTCAAATGTGACTTATGAGAAAGGATTTCAGACAAACAGGCTGTGGTGTTCACTGTCGCATCACATGGCATGATGGTGCTGGGTGTTGGAAATCTGAAGTCACTGTCACAAACACAAACAACAACAAACAACACAGAACAAAGGAATTAACGGTCACTATTTCGATTCTCTGACCTCAAACAGTATGTATGTGTCTGACTGAAAGCCACCTGAAATCCTAAACTTAAAAAAGGATATTTATTATTATAAAGTCATCGGATAGATTGACAGAGCAAGCTCTTTTTAGCAATCCCTTGCACATGTAATCACACCTGAGAACTACCTCGGGTGAAGTAAATAAATACTTTACCCCACAAATGTTCATTTTTTTATCAATTACTCACCCTGTCAAATTTATGAAGAAAACTTCTGAAGTAACCCCACCAAAATCATGCAATAACACTAACAAACATACTGATCAAGGCAGTGGAAGAGCAGCAGCTCTCATGTTTGGTGATGTAAAATTACTGTTTTTGTCAATAGAGTCTGGCTTTGTAGAGAGCCTAGATTTTGCTTTCAATTCAGTTGTTAATACTACGGCTTTAGCCAAAATGCATGTGTTTGGGAAGTACTGAGCATATGACTGGATAAATGAGACCTGGATTATAATGCACGATGTGTGTGAGAGGTTGTAAATGGATGTTTTGACATAGTTTTGCTGTTGTTTGATGTGGACCTTGATGACTTTAATTCATCAAGAATTGCCTCCATCTTTGGATTCTTTGGTCAACAGAGACATGCAAGAAAAACAGACAATATTTTCAGAAATTCAACATAATGTAGGGTGTGTAACTGATATACAGATGGTCATTGGGGGGTCAAGTGTTCCTTTAATGTTATACATATGCAGCATGCGATATACTATTCATTTATCTTAATACTGAATAATTCCAGATACGTGCAGCACACTATACAACAGTATATCCTATTTACAAAATATAATCCAGCCTCTGGATTTCACAAAATTAATCTCTTAATATTCAGTCTCTGTACTTCAACAAACATATCCCTGGGATAAAAAAGCTTCAGTGTCTACAGACCTTGAGAAAAAGTCTGAGGATCAAGTGAATGGGATTCATATGCTGGTGACCATGAATGTCTGCAATATTTCATGGTGATTAGCATTTAGCTAGGCTAGAAATGTTAAAGCAAGAGAAACTGTGTTAGGTCTTCTAGGCAAAATGTCAAACTTTACGTTTTATGTTTGTGTTGAAATTCAAAACTTATCATCTTTGTATGTCTAATAGAGGGATTTTTAGATATCAGAGAACTGTTTGTTTCAAATAAATATATCTCAAATGCTGTTTTAGCGACTTTGCCAAAAATGATGATATGATCTAAACAAACCATCTACCAAAGAATTCCAGTGGCAATGTTCCAGTCGTCCAATATCAAATTTCTTGTCAGGAAATAGGGTTTGATTTAAAAGGCTGCAGTAGGAATTTGATCTATCTTGGACTAATTTCACCCACATTTCAGTAGTCACACATCAGTCCAGCATCATAAGTTAGCAAGCCTCCTGCCGTCCTGTACTGTAACTCAGAGGTCAAAAACTGCTCCAGCAGTGCAGCTCAGTGGTAAACAGCACACGACTGTGGTTGTAAGACACATCTCCCGACTACAAGCAGTATGTACCACGTAGTTCCATACCGCAGCCCCCCCTCCACTCCCTCCGGTCATTACTATAAATACCAATGTGTAACCATTCGACCAGTCTGGTTAGGGTAAATGTTAGGAAAAATCCCTCAGAGGCTCTTTGGTGGATTCACATGACTGCATGTCACGAGCTCTTGATGATGTTGGCCACTTTGTCGCGTCATTGTGTATTTTCCGTGAAGCAGAAATGCAAAAAAAAAAAGAAAAAAAAACTTAAAAAGGAAATTCCAGCTTGATTCACTGGTTGAGTGAACCACTGCGACAGGCTTTCTATGTCACTGTTATGTAAGGTTAAATGTAATGTATGAGAGCAGCGGCCCAGATAAATAGGCTGTAAAATCTGCTCTCTGGTTCTCAGTGAGAGGGTTGATGTCTTGGATGAGGAGGAGTTATGTTCATAGTCTCTAGTTTTATTCTTATAATAGAAAAATGTGACATGGTTGCATTATGTGGAGAAATACACTACAACTGTTGGTTCATGGCTGCCATATGGTTACCAGTAATTCAATAGAAATCATTTGGATGCTGGATCGTTTCAGTTTCATCAAAATAAAAAAAAAAAAAAGATTTTTGTACTTTCTGTTTTACAACATTATGAAATAAATACAGTCTTTTTGACTATTGATCTGATTCGGAAATCTTTGAGTTGTGAAAAACGATCGTGATTTTTTCTATATAATATATAATAACACTGACGAACGTATCCTTATACAATGGTTTGTATGAAAGCGTATGTATTTTCGCCCAATGAATGAGCAGACATACTTATTTTAAAATTACGTAGTTAACCTTAAGTTATTGACGTTAGGTATAGGTAAGTAATATTACAAACGTTGGATCATCACATTCGCACTTGATGCCATCAGCTGGTCTGTTATGTCTTACTGTAATAATAAATGTTAATTTTTTTTAAAGCTGCACCTGTCAAAAGTTTTATGTTTATAAGGGATCACTTGACTAAGAGGTCATGTGCAGTTATTCTCTATCATATGGATCTTTTAGCTCATTGTTTTGGTTTTATGATTCACAACTTTTCTGTTTTAGATGAGCCGTACTCAGAAAAATAGAATGAGAGTAGAATGGACATTGGACTATTTATCATAAAGGGCCATAATGTGTGTCACACTCACTTGTTTGAGAATGCAGTTTTGGCCTTCTCTTTTGAAGATTTCTTTTTCCTTTCTTTGGATAAAGAATGAAAGGGGTAGAGAAAAATGATGACATGCAGCAAAGGCCTAAAGTTGGAGTTGAACTAACATCCACTGTGGTGAGGACAAAGACTCTGTACATGGGGCGCCCACTCTATCAGGTGAGCTACTGGGTGTCTTTAGTTTTGCCCTATTCTTACACCTATTTTCCTTGTTAAATAGACAAAATACAAACATACACCAATCAAAGTTTCTCTCTTTCACCAAACTAAGACTAACATTAGCCTTGTTAATTCATCATGAAACACACTTCATTCACATTTTCTGGTTGAAATAAATCCTTAATCCAAAGAGTTAGATGTAAAAACATACTGATCTCCACACTTTCTCTCTCGGTGGTCTCTGCCTCTGCAGTCCACTCAGTAGCAGCTTTCAGTTGTTCTTTGGAGGCAGCTACAGCTTTAGTTTACATGTTTCAACGAATGTTTAACCAACGGCAACAAAAGACACAAGGAAATATTTGTTACAGGAAGATTTTTTGAAGTTACGGATTACTCCAAATATGGAAAAATTCCGACTACCCAGTACAAATGGGACACACCAATAGATATCCTTTGAATGTAGTATACAGCTCCTTTAACCTTGAATTTACCATAGTGTAGGTGTCACGTTTGGATAATAATGATGGCATAGTTACGGACAGAAAGGTTGGCACTGAACATTTCAAACTATTATTGAACGCATGCAGGGTCATGCAAAATCTGTTGGCGATTAGGTCACAATAATTGACCTAAGTGGACTGTGAACAGGCGCACACACTCACACAGACACACACTTACACACAATAGGTGGTTTGTTCATTTACAAAGCAATACTGACAAGAGAGACTGTTGATGTCTCCCAGCATTATCAATGATCCACAACTAATTAGTAAGAGTTGTTCCCAGTCTGTGTCTCACTAATCCTCTCAAAAGAGTGTGAAATAGGATCTTTGAAGCAGAGTTAGACTCATTCTTCCATCGGTGAGCACATATTGATTGGAGTGCAGTAAACTGCAGCTAACTGCACTACAGGCAGATTTCAAAATACTGAAAAGCCTCAGCGTAGTGCATAAGTATGATCTTGGGTCATAATTTGAATTTCTTTTGAGAGCTTCGCTTGCTGAAAACATCTTACTTAAGCATAACAACAGTGTTGTTATTTTGCCACTTGTTAGATATCAGTGTTTACCTCCCCATAAAGAACTCTCAGTGGGATAAAGTGAGAGAGGATTGAGGAAGTGTACAAGAGAAGTTATCTAATATTACACATAAAAAACGACTCCACCAAAAAGGGGCATGGACACTTTTTTTCTGCTTCCTTCTCCTCCTTTCATCCCCCGTTTGCCATCTATCTAATTAGCCAAAGTCCAGTGGGCGGGTTTGTCACACAGGATGCACGCAAAAACACACACACAGAAACACACACCATACAAAAAAGACATGGATATATATCAGCGCAATTAAAACTTTCACTATCCAGCTCCACCTACCCCATATATCTTTCTCTGTCTTGTTAGACTCATGGCCCCCTTTTCTCCCCCCTGTCTCTCTACTGATTTATGGAGATTCTTAAAAATGTCCCCTTGAGTCCTTCGCACCAGAAATATGTGTTCCTCTGCCCAAGCAGAACAGACAGAAAGAGTCTTGTGATTTTATAATATCCATGCATTCCTGTCCTCTAGAAAGATGACAGTTTAACTGGGGACTGGGGGAAAAAACTGACAGAAATTAGCATTACTGTCTCTGCTGGTAACATCACAGACACCCAAAATTTATCTTTAGCAGTCGGGGGGTTAACAAACTCCGTCTCTCTCCTACTAATTCACTGTCTTGCATTCACATTGTTGCCTTTAAAAACTCCTTGGCTGCTGGTGCTGCACGACTTCAGCCAACCAGCTACAACATCTCTATTAGTTTTTGATAAACACTCAAACTACTGATGCAAGAAATGCTTATCTGTTCAAGAAATATGCAGCATTTCATCATCGAGAAGCCTGTATCTCATCTGCTGTCCTGGACTTTCCAATGCCAAGAAAAACACTGGTAATGCAAACGCTTAAGTCCAATACTTTCTTGTCAGGGGCCATGAAGTAAGTGCTACATAAAGTGGCTTAATTAAAAAAAAAAAATTAAAAAAAAAAGAATAAAATTACTTACATCAAATTACTTTTTGAAATATCAAAGCTGACACTCACAAACTTTCATCAGCAATGTTTTCAGCCACAGCAGAAAGCTAATTTTGGTGGAAAAGCTCTAAAACCTCAGTGAACACTGCCTGCCCAGCACCAAACAGCAGACAATCAAAGTTAGCAACTAGCTGGTAAACATACTGCAGCATTTGGCTGCTGGATCTCAAGACAGATATTTCCCTGAGGAGTTGATAAAGACCAGAACTCTGCTAAAAGGAGGGTGAATGCTGGACTTTTCATCACATGGACACAAGGAGGCACCATCAGGAGGGAAAAACAGGTAAATGTTTGGGGCATGGCCACTTATATTTGTACCTATCATGATGACCACTACAAACACCCTTAAAGCTTCCATAAGTCAAAATACAGCTGCCCTGATAACGCCAAAGTACTTCTTTCACACCAATGATCAGGGTTGGATTGATCCACGTTTAACCCTTCTTTTGTCAATTCAAACCAAGCCAGTCAACACTGGTTAATTGTTGGTATTGTTAGTAATTCCTTATGTACTGGAAATGGCGTGATGCACTATATATGGACAGCAGCAACCCATAACAGTTGTGTCTCGACTGTGCAATCAATTGCAAACAGATTTTTTTTTCTCAACCTGGGTTTTGAAGCCAATCGCTGAGCGTCTGTCACCCTAGTTCTTGCAGTGTATAACGCACTGTTGGCACTAGTCAGCCCTTGATGGTTGTTTTACTGTTCGTCTGATTCGGCATGTGTAATCAGCATTGGAGATGATGAAGCCCGTTAGAAAGTAAAATCAGTTCAGTGCATGAGAAGAAAAATGTAAGTGAGGAGAGCAAACAAATGACTGAAGTCATGGGGGCATGAGAACGAAACAAACATATTATATTAGGTAAAATCTTTTTTTTAGACTTTGAGCTTTTCCGCCAGAACAGTTAGTTATTGTTTGCATTACCGTTCACCAGCACAGGGCAAATGCAATTTGTTCTTGGATAACAAGTGTTGTGTGTCTGTATTGTTGGTCTTCCAAATTCCCTTTTTGAAAAACAAACACAGGATGCTTTTTTCTCTTACACTGGCACAGAACGCACATGCTAGTTGGCTTTCGGCTGTAGTCTCTGCAGTATGTTAAAATGCAACTTTTTGGTCAAGACACAAGGCAACATAAGGCAACAAAAAAGACTTTGCCACCACTTACTATAAACGCTGATGCTGTTCTGTGCTGCTCAATGTGTAAATGACTTTATCAGATTAATAAGGTGATAATATCTCGTTTTTTTTTTGTTTTACCAGATTTCCATACTGCCCCTAAGTGACCCAAAAGGTTTAAGTTTACAGCTTCAGAGTAAGCCAAATTAAGTTATGGCATTTTTACAACAAAACTTCCCCATTTTGTTTTCCTAGGCAGTGTTTTATTAAGACACTATGGTGGAGAGTTATGTCCAAATTACTGCCAAAACAAAGATAGCCTCTTAATTTTGTTAACTTACACCACTGACGTCTCATGTTAGCTTCGGCTAGGGTCATTTGAAGGAATGATTACAAAGGCCAGGAGCTTCTGATGTACAGACTTTCATCAAGACTGACTTCAAAGTCTCTGAAACCATCCTTTAAGTCAGCTGGATTTCAGAAAGCTTAACATTATTCTGAAAGAAGCCACCCACCAAAAATTAATCAACTTGAGCTTTTCTTTTAATAACTATTTTTCATTTTGAAAGAGGAATTGATTATAAGCTTACCAAAGGCTCATTAAAACAATGCTTTACCAGACGTTGTCCCATGACCCGCTCTGAGCCTCACTCTTGAGTCCACTGTGATCGCAAACATTTTGACTGTTCACAGGATATTCAGTCAGTCTGTCAGCATGTTGTCAGCCAGATGTTTTCCCCTGAGTCGTTCCTCAAAGTATTTCCCTTTTGTCATTTCACTACTGTCCAGTGAGTCGCTTCTGTATGTGTGAAATATTTCAAACGAATTAAAAATTGAATCCTGAGCCGTCAGATGAGAGACGATCATGTCAGGGAAAGAGGATTAGAGTGTCTCTCTGTGTCAATCCCTTTATATCTATAGGAAAGCGTGAGGACTCCTTTCCCTTTATCCATTCTGTACCCGCTGGCCCAAAACATAGCCGCAGAAAATTAAAAATCACTTCTGTCACGGCACAAATTACTTCAATGGCCGAGATTATTTTGGTTGGTTATCAACTCTGCGCTCCATTAAAGTGTGCTGTCAGTCTTTAAAAGTGCCTGTAAGACTGGAACAATAAACGTATCCTTGACAGATAAATGAACTGCCTGAATGGGGATAATTATTTAGGGATCCTGGGACATAAAATGCTTTTAAAAAAGATTTTTTTTTCGAGCGAAACTTTGAAAACTGCTGTTTCAGGTGAAGTGCGGTGGAACAGTAATGAGGCAACCTGGTGCTGCTGTGATGAGTCATAACTTTCTCTCTGTGTAAATATAGAACACCTACATGGAGCCTTTTGTAACGGGAAACAAAGGGCAAATAGTAGAGGAAGCTTGCCGTAACACCTTTGTCGAGGAGCGTCACGGTGAGCGCGCACTGCAGTTTGCTGCATTTCCAGTGCATATTTCATGTGACACGTTCAACAATGTGTTCATTCTCCTTTTTCATAACCACGGAGAAGTCTACAACAGGTATAACAAAAGAACAGCGAAAAGCAAGGACACTGAGTACATTTCTGTGGGACTCCACAATGTCAAATGCTTAGTTTGGGGTTTGGGGATGAGATTCACATTACAGTTCAGCTAAGGGTAAAACATTTAGTGGTTAGCATTAGTGTTAGAGGTTGGGGAATGAACCCGAGTCAACTGAACGTCTTCATGAGTTTTAAAATTACATGTGCTGTGGATGGATGTGTGCATGCTGCAGAGGAGGCAGAAAGAGAGATGAGTGGTCTTATCATGTATTTTGTATCAGTAGTGATACATAATGAAGGAAACTGAATAACTGACACAATTTCAGGAAATTCATGTCCAGCACTCCGGAGTACGACCACTGCAGGTGGAAACTACAAATTAATTTACTGTCTCCAGAAGCTTTTTAAAAATATGTAGTTCATTCATATTACATTTTCTAAGGAACTATACTTTATTTATGAGAGAAAGGGAGTTGCTGAAGTGTGACTTTTTTTTTTGTTGCTTTTTAGAATTACCCTCCCCTGAGCTACAAGTATTTTTCCGCCACTGGGGGAAAATACATGACCCTCCCTTCACCACTGTAACCATATTTACAACACTTTCTCATCCCAATTGTCACATATTGCTGATTCACAGTGGATTTCCCCATCTACATATTATGCTCTAGGTATCCTTCTGCACCTGCTATTTACATTCCAGTATGCCGCTACTGTGATGTCAACAGAAGCACATGGTGGGATTACGCTGCCGGTGGTAACGCAACAACAGCATATGGTAACCAACTCCAGGACGTCAACAAAAGCACATGCTGACATGGTTGGTTAGACGTAGGCACATGGTAAGGTGTAGAAAAACACATCACAGGCAGGCAGTGAACACTGGACTCCTGCATGCAAGTACGGAGTTTGAATTTTAGCACTAAGGTCCTAAAGGGCAGTGGTTCCCAATTGGTGGATCAAGGTCCAAAAGTGGATCACAGGACCATTCTGAATGGACCACAAGTGACTTGTGTACTTGTCAAGTTTAAAAAAATAAAAGACAATTTTGAAGTATAGTGAATTTCCACCACAGAGCTGTTTATTCATGAAATATGTTTTATTTATTTTAAGTCAATATGCTGTTTATATGTTGTGCATTAAAACTGAATATGTAGTCATTTATCTTATGTGTAGACCTTAAACTAATGACTGTGGAGAAATCAGGACCCCATAGCTGGAATACTGCTATAGGGACCTTTGTTCCATTAATGGCAGTTTTAACTTGACGTATCCAGCAGCGCATCATGCGGACGTGACAGGTTCTGTCCGGCCACCCTCTCAACTAACGCCACCTGTCCGCATACCATGCTGCCGCAGCGGGTGCAATCTGGCGGTATGTAATAACACTGCAAACAGTCCTGTCCGGCCGCATTCTCAACTGAAACCTCGCAGTGGCGTATCATGTGGAGGTGAAAGGTGGCTTTTGGCATCAGGATGTTACACCAGAATCACTGCAAAAAGTGGTGGTATTTGACAGCTTCAGGAAGAGAACAGGTTGATATTTCAAAGTTTCTGGCTATGATAAGTGGTGTGAGTTTGGACATTTTTAACAACAACAGAAAAACCTCTCTCAAACCCATTTGCTGGTTTGAGGGTTTTGAGGGTATTTAAAATAAATAAAAATATGACCACTTTAAGTCGTGTGTTCGTCCCCTATGTCCAATCAAAAAACATAACTTCCTCCAAAGTGCTTAAAAAGTATTTGAATCTTCTTTCCCAGGATTTACAAAACATTAATTTATTGGTGGCAGCCCGCCATGAACAAAACATCTGTCATCACAAATTGATTTCACATTTTTGGAGCTGTGCTGAGCCTTGTTAGAATATATATACAGTTTGGTTATGCATTGCAGCTAAGAAAAACATTTGTATTGATGACTGGCTTTAAAGAGAGCATAGATAAGTTTCACCTTTATTCTGAAATCATAATGTTTTAGCAAAATGCATGTGTTTGGGAAGACCTGAGCATATGACTGGATGAAATAGTTGGATTATACTGCATGAGTTGTTTAAGAGTTTGTAAAGGGATGTTTTGATATAGCTTAACTTTTGTTAAATCAAAAAACCCAAACCCAACTCAAACGATCAACAACATGTTTTCCATTTTCTGCAGGGGCATGTGCAAAAAAGATTTTTTCATGATTTCAACGTAACATGGCTTGACTAATTGATTTAAAAATTGTCATTTTGTGTGTGACGAATAACTTAAAGAAGGAAGTGCTCTTGAATAACAAATCACCAGACAACAGGTCAGTGTTGACAACTGCCAAAAGATGGAAATACTAAATTTCTGAATAATTATTCCTTTTTTCTCCTGTCAATATTTTCTAGACTAAATGACAAAAGCTGCTGCTACACAACTATATTTGACATTTTCATAACCTTTCCAACTGAGTGCCCCACATCTCATGAGAATTCATGGATTCACTAAATTAAATGTCTTAATAGTAGTGCATGACTGCAATGAGCTGATAATAACATGATATTATTACGTGATTGCAAAAATGTTGCAACATGTTAAAAGAAATTACTGCCACTTCAATGAGATAATCTAGTGCAGCCTTCTCCCACTTATCAGACTGATTAACTTAAATACACAGAGCACTGCAGGGTCTGCATGGGTAACTAGGAACTAAATGTCAGAGCATTTTTTCCAGCTATAATGAGAGGCACTGTATCTTGTTCTGAAGAGACAAACTTTAAGGTAAATGTGACTTCTGTGCTTTTAATATTGTTGGATTCAATAAAGTTCAGGCGATGACACTGTATAGTTAACTCTAACAGTGCACATTGTGAGTCCTCTTATATGTTTATAATTCACACACATTTTTCTTCTACTTACAGAGTAAATGCAATACTATTCTGTGAAACTTCAAAGAATAAAAGGGTCAAATTGGCACTCCTAGTTAGTGTTAGTCAAGGAGAAAAAGAATTTAGAAGTACAGATGACAACAAGTGGCTGGCAACCGAGCAGCAACACAGCCAATGGTGACAACATACAGCATGTCAGGACAGACGCGCACCAAAACACTGAAAACAAGCATTTACGTTATACATTGATATACTGTAGCTCACTATCTTGTTTGGTAACGGTTATGATAGTTTGGTTTGATAAACTGTTTATGTAAAATTTGCTTACATTCTTTAACACAGTCATTCCTATGGACTCTTCAACAATGGTGCAATGTTGTTTGAGGGTAACATTCAGAAAAACTTATGAAAATAATTTTTAATATTTTTCAATTTCAAATGGGGTGAATTTTAAACTTAAAGGTTTTTGAATATTTTCCATGAGTACCGTATTACATGTTATTAAAAATGTAAACTTTTTTGAACATTGTGGTACGGAGTTGTTTTCAGGCAATGCTGTTTTTTTGTAAATTATTTTACTTAGTCTATTTCATGATAAATAAAACATAAAAAAAGATAACAAATTTATAAGGAAAAAGAAAAAAAAAGAAAATCCAGTCTGAGCTTCATAAATAATAATAGCTGAAAAAAAACAACTTGGCAGGTTAGTTTGTGCAAATTTCCATCCTTTGAAAAAAATCATTATAATAAAAAAAGTTGACTTGTCAAGTTAGTTATGTAGTGGGTGGGTGTAGTGTTATTTCATGCATTTTTTAAAAAATAATGAAAATTTAGTCTTTTGCAAATTAGCTCTTCACATTTCAACACCCCAGCTCTGAAAATTAAAGATAGATATAAAATCAAAATTTCTACACAATGTATCACCCAGTAACACAGCTGTACAAACCCTTGGCTGTAGTGAGTAATGACCAAAGACTTTCAGCTTTCTCTTAATGTCATATATGTTTATAGATGTTAGAAAGAAGTGTTCCAATATGTGCAGGTCCCTCACTCTTTTCCCTTAATGTAGCCACCTCCACTCTGAGAATCCATCACTTCCCAGCTGCACTGCTGTGCTCCAGTTTAAACAAAGATTATGTAGTTTACACTTCAGCACACAGGCTGACAGGCACCCCTATTAATCCTATAATAAATTCGATATCACATAATAACAAACCCTCGGGTTAATGAAAAAGTGAGAGAGATAATAAAGTACTTTGTGGTCTAAATGGAGACAATTATAAAGGGTAATCTGATTACTGAGTTCCAAAACTGCACAATATTGTATTTTTTCATAGTATGAGACATCAGACAAACCCCAAATTCACATGATGGGTCGAGGTAGAAATATTAATCTTGCGAGCATTTTACTTTCTTTGAATGAAAGTAATTAAAATCGTGCACACATCGTAGTAAACCTCCAAAAACACATTAAATACCCCAAAAAGTGTGTTTTAAACTGATTTACAAAACGGAGATTATAGTTTACCGCATTTTCATGTCTTCATCACACACATAAACATGAAAGCAGCCACAGTGTGAGACTCAGACTCACCTACGATGAACCACAGGAGCGTCTGTTTGTTTGGAGCTGCCCCGCTCTGCGATCCCATCCTGTCGCTCTCAAAACGATCCACTGACTCGCTGTACCGGAACTCCCCAGAGTCTTCCTGTCACCGACCCTCTCTCATCCACACACGAAACATACTGACTCGTGAAGTTGTTGAAATCTTTCCCACCAGCCGTCCTGGGGTGTTTCTTTTTTTTTTTTTTTTTTTTTTTGAGAAATCCGGAGCGCTGTTTGTGAAGTGTGCAGTATTGGAAACTGTGCTGAGCTGTGCGCAACGGGACGCACCGGGCAGCCTGGAACCGGTGGAGCGGAGAGACTGTGTGAAGGTTCACTGCTTCTCTCTGCGAGGACAGGGCTGTGGGTGAGCGGCGGGGACACGGGACAGACCCAAACATAGCACCGCGGGGAGGGGAGGTGGGGGTGATTTGGATGAGGGAGGAGGCGCTGGACTCCGAATGGTACTTTTCCATTGGTTAATCGGATACCAGCGGCCAAAGCAGCCTATGACAAGAAATAAAAAATACATTAATAAATAATCGACTAGATAAACAAAAAATATAACAGAATACAGTCTAGAATTAGTACTGAGACTTGTTGTGGCACCATCTGGGTGACCAGGAGTCATTGTGGCTCATAGGAAAAGTAAAGGGCAACAATCACAAACAACTTTTTTGGAAACATAAATTTATAATTAATCTACACCATGCTTAGGGTAAAGAGCTCAATGTGCATTATATGTGATTGTGGAAGTGAATAAAAGTAGTGCGGTCCAGCTATGGTGCGCATCTGCAGACAGGTGCAGTGTGGATGTGGATTTGTGCGCTGCTGATGTGGATTCGGAGTACGACACCGCCATCTAGTGGCCATCTGTAGCATTACAGAACAAGTACTTTTTTTTTTTTTTTTTTTTTTTTTTAATTGACAAAGCGAAAATAAGTAAAGAAATAAATATATGCATATGAAAAGAAAGATACACAGGTGGAGACATACACATTAAAAAATGCATTAAGTCAGAGGATTTAGGGAATAAAGTTCAGTGCAAGTTTACTTAACCCATTCAGAACCCAATTATGTTCCACACACACACAAAATGTAATGGTGGATTTCTACTCCAACAGCGCTCATAAATCATTAACTTTTTTAAACTTTTTTTTTTTATTTCGATACTTAATTATGTACTGCTTTTTTCCTTTCCATTCCAATGCATGGAAATGTGAATGTAGAAATCACCTAATGATAAAAAATGAGCATAAAATGTCTTAAGGTAGGTAGAAGGTAGATTTGTGTCATTTTTTTAAACAAATTAAATTACAACAGACAAAAATTAACAGACAAAAAACAGAAGTTATGTTTCATGAATGTTTAATCCTATTAATGAATAAAGTGACACTTTAAAACCACTGCATTTATATTTTGTATTAGGCCAATAGTTGTCACCACCACTTAAAATAACCTCAATTTTTTTTAAAGTATCTCCTAAAAACATTATGTTGAAAACCTCCTTAGATGAATATTGTGTGTACATAATTAATAGGATGCATTGTAAGGTGAGTCTAGCATTAGAAAATCAAATAAACACTAGTTTCTCATTTAAACAGGGTTTCCCAAGATCATTTTCCAGGGACATTCAGATACTTTTGAAAAAATCCAAATTAAAAGTTACACATCTTTAACATTATTTTCTTTTTACACCTACAAGTAATGAAACATCACATTTACTTTAAAAACTGTTTAAACACAAATTGTGAACTTAAACAACGTGGCATTTAGACTGAAACATACCTTGTGCTTCTTTCTTTCCTCACAGTTGGCCATGCTTGATTTTTTGTTTGTTTTTTTTTTAAAAAAGGGCTGTGGCTCTACTGCTGTCCACTTTAGATGATGTAGAACACTGTGATTGGTTTACAGATATCCTATCAAATAAGTCCAGTGGGGTCAGATGGCAGCATAGATCTAGACATCCTAGAAGAGTAATGTTGGGGAGAATGGATGGTGGATCTGAACAGGTTAAAGTCAGTCTCCACAGTGGAGAAGTAAAAGTTCACTGAACTGATTTTTTGATGTTTGTATAGCGTTTATATTGTGTTCTTCACAATTTGTTTATATACTTATAAATCATGGATGATTACTCTTCTCTGTTGCAGACTGAAGATCTAATAACCTTTTCAATTGCAACTTCATTGTTCGATTATTTGATGCTCTTTCGACAGTTTCTCAGTCTGATTTGGCTTCTTATTGAATTAAATAAAACAGAAGAGGAAAGGTAACATGTGGGTTTTAATCATTTTTTTCCACATAATGCTAAAAATCTTAAACACCACAAAGTAGTTTAAGCTTTAGCAAAAAAGAATAAATACAAAATTCATATAATATGCAGAAATAAACATTTCACTACTTATTTCAAAGTCTTGTCTTGCTGGAAAGTTTTGGAGCAATCGAAGTGTTTTAAAAGTGTGTAACTGCAGTTTGCATTATGTGGAAGGGCACCTTCATTCGTATGAAAAGGCCTAAACATGACTCATCTACGTGGGTTTGTAGGGACTGGCATTTTAGCTAAGCCTTTGTTGTTATATGTTTCCAAATAACTTTGTGTGGCTTCAAGGTGTTACATCGGAGCAACAGAGGAAGCTCCCAAATAACAAAAACTCCAAAAATGAAATGGCTGAATGGAAGAGTCAGCCTGTCAAATCATCCCCCACTGTCAGAGTCAAAAGGTCGAGTCAATAATGAGTAGAACTGAAAAGATGACACAAACTATCAATGGTTGACTTCACAAAATAAGGAGACAGAAAGTTTTAAATGTAAAAAGACGTAACTGCAAGAAACTGAGGATAGCTGAGATCAGCCTGCGCCAGCAAAAAAGTCCCGAAAGATCGAGAAAAAATAATATCACAGATAAAATATCTGTTTTCAATAATATTTCAGGACAAACATGCTGTGAAAGAAACAACACAGGGCAAGCAGGAGAACTTTAGTCAGGCAAAATGAAGATAGAGAAAAAAAGGAGGGTGGAAGGGATAAGGAAAATATGAAAGGCAAGACCACATAAAATTCTACACCAAAAATCTCACTCTCATCTCAGACCGAGAGGTGTTTGAAGCAGACTGAAGAGCGGATGAAGCCGAGAGATGAGTATACCACTTTTAACCTTTAAGAGAGTCTTGAAACGAAATGATAGGAGCATGAAGTATTGAAGAAGGATAGGCAAAGTGAAAATGTGAAGTCGAGCAGGAAAAGTCAGTGAGCTCTGATGCAAAAGAGGTGGGACAGCAAGAGGAGTGGGACTCCAGCGCAGGAGATGAAGTGGGAAACTGCATGAGAAGTTGTGATTAATGAAGATAGTGGAAAAGTGCCAGAGTAGTAAAGAACGAGATCAGAATGTACCATCAGGTTTGAGAGATCACACAACAATATCAGTACTTTCTTTACAGTTATTATTCAAGAAGGACAGTCAGAGCTCCAAGTAAAAAATGTGTTTATGTTCAAAGAAAGATTAAGAGCATCTTATAAAGCTGAAATTAAAAAATCCATCTACATGACCAAGAATTATGATTATAGTGCACTGTGAAGTATTGCAGCAGTACACTACATCATATCTGAGCACACCTAGTGGTGCACTGTAGTTTGAAGTCCAACAGACGAGCATCTTTTAACCCACAGAGGTCAGTGTGGTGATAGTTTGGTCCTGCAAGATCACGTGTGGAGTTCATTTTAAGCGCATTGTGTATACGAGGAGCTGTTCAATAACCTCATCAAGTGACCCTGAGTTGAAGATGTTACTGTAACTATCAGTTTGCTTCAAAAGTGTGGACTTGAGTCACATGACTTAGAGGCAAAAATTCAATAACTTTAGACTTGACAATATAAAAAGTTTGGACTTGGATTTTAAAACCTATGACTCATAATTTTACTTGGACTTGAGCCTTTTGACTTGAAAATACTCGACACCTTCCCCCATGCCCAAAGATTAAAAAGGATGTTGTTAGAAGTTTGCCACAAATCACTTTATTTCCCTTTATTCCTAAATCAACTAACATTAATGCTTTTCATCCCCAGCAATTCAACAGTTAATTCCTCAGATCCACTTAGTTTAAACCAGTCCAACAGCATTGGAGACAACTGTGAAGTTTACGTTACTGAGCGGCAGTTGGAAAAAAAATTATGCTGAAGATTATTCTGTTTGCATAAAAAAACTGTATGTGGTCAACAAAAAATGAATTGCAGTAATCAAAATGTGTGGGCCAAAAGTTAAAGAAAGGGGCGTCTAGTGGCTCTGAGGATAGAGTAGGCGCCCCTTGTATGCAGGCGAAGTCCTTGCCGCAGCGGCCGTGAGTTTGACTCCAGCTCACGGCCCTTTGCTGCAAGTCGTCCCCTCTCTTTCTCCCCCTTTCACACTGTCACTCTTTCCTATCCAATGAAGGCAAAAATGGCCATAAAATAATCTTAAAAAAAAAAAAAAGTAATAAAGAGACACATCAGCTTCAGACTTAATTTGACAATTGACCTATCACTAACCCCGCCTCCTTAGCTCACTCCAGAAAGAGTCAAAGAATCTGCACACTGCAAAACTAACAATAGCAGCTGTCAGTGTCAAAGACATATCCAAAGATGCCATACAGACCTTTTGGGGCCAGAAACTCCTTATTTCACACAGAATCAAAAGGGTCTTCACTTTGCCGAGGTGTTAGCGTTAGCCAGCCTTTGCTTTCTTTGTACCGTCACAGGTAACATTAACAGTTTTTAATTGGGTGGGCTTTAACTACAACCTTTGCCTACAGTTAACACTGGTGTCCAATTGTCAAAGAACAAAAACACTAAGACCAAGTTGAACAGGCGACATGATAAGCTAACGTTTCAAAGCCGAAGTTCGCCAAACATTAGCGGCTATGAGCTAACTTAAGCGAATGTTGTGCAAAGTTTGTTGCGAAATGACATTATACAAAATGTTGCCAACACAATGCATAACGTTATACTTGTAACTTTGCAAAACATTTTGCAAAAACTATGTTGCCTTACCTCACAACAAATGTAGACATCCTCATTTATCTTCAATAAGGTGCCACACAGCTGAATCCAAAGGAGGCACTTTGCTCTGTTTTCGTGAGGTTGAAGGAACGGGACACTCCATTCTCTAGCCTCTCAGGATACCTCGTATCAGTGTTGCATTTATCCCAAGCACATTGTTTGATCATTTTTTAAGTTATAACTGCATAAATTCTAATAAAACCTGGGAAAATCTAAATTTCTGATGCTTTTTCGGCATGAAATGTGATTGGCTCGTTGGCTTTCGAGGGCGGGGCTCAGCAATAGGTGAGTTGAAGTTGCACTGAGAATGGTAAGTTGAGGCTTATATTGTTAGCTAGCTAATGCTTTGCTAATGTTAGCGTAACAGCTAAGTAACTTTTTAACAAACTTTAAATGCATACACATTCCCCTGTCAGTTAAATTCAAGTGTGATGTTGGTGTATGTGATTAATAAGTAAACTGATTCCTCATATATTATATTGTTCATTTAATTGCAGTAAATCAGTGGGTACACTGTGTAAAAATCCAGAAATAAGCATGACAAAGTTGTTTGTTCCTTTAGAAATCAGCTACAAGTGCAAAGACAACATAAGTTCACTTCACACTTCACTAAATGATCGTCCAAAAAAATGTTGGTTTGACATTGATACTCCAGGTCCCACTTAGTCTTAATGTGTCAGACAACAAACAGCCTGCTGGCATTTAAACCCACTGCAACCAGTCTGTCTGCCCGACCATCTCCAAGGCAACCAAGTGTAAACGTACAGCAGGAGGTGTGTGGGGGGAAAAGAAGAAAGGAGAGGAAACACTAGAGTGGAGAGTCTGTTGAAAAGGATCAAAGGTTTGATCGTCAAAATGTCCACAGAAGGTCAGAGAAGACATCTGGCTGAATTATCTCAGCAAGGAATGTAAAGAACGGGAGCTGAATGACATCACTATAGTAAGTAAAGGATATTTCATTTCAACACTGTATTGAAATTCATGTTTGTCAGTGGTTTTCTATAGCATCTGACAATTATCAGCAAATATTTAATGTCCAAAGAGTTCCTGTATGTTTTCTAAAAGTCACTTTTCTAATTTATCTGTAGAGTATTTTGTTAATGTAATAAACATTTCAGCCATCTTGACTGTTGCTCTGTTAGTGTTGTCAAGGGTAAGGCTTAGATATGGCACTTAAGTTTAAAAAATGTCAATACATAATCTTAAATAAATAAATGATAATGAAGCTATTTCATCATATTGATAAAAAGGTAATAAAGCAGTCCTGCTTTTGGATTTGCCCTTACTAGGCTGGGTCAACTGGAGATATTAACCCTTTGAAGCTTGAGCTAAATGGTTTCACAAACATGGGAAGGTGGAAATGAGCAACAAAAGAAGAAATTACCCCAAAATAAAAAATTAAACCAATTCTGTAACATACTTTGAAGATGCAATTATGATAATTGTGAATATCTTTTATAATTATAATAGCTTTTTTCCTCTTCCCTGAGCAAGTTTCCCTAGTCTTTTAAAAACTACTTTTCTACTCATTTCTTTTTAGGTTTTGGGACCCACTTAATGCTTAAAAAAGCCTTTAAATAGTGATGCAATGTTGCAAAATGTTGCAAACACAACTTCCTTTCACACAATTTTTTAAACATATATGATAACTACAGACTGGAAAGTCCTACTGAGAAAACAATGACATAGAGGTCTAGTGTGTAGGCATCTAGTGGTGATTTTGCAATTTGCAATCAACTCAAACTTCTCCCGTGTGCCAAATATGTAGGACAACTGTGGTGGCCGACACAAAAACATGAAAGGCCCTCTCTATAGCCAGTGTTAAGTTTGTCCATTCTGGGCTACTGTAGAAACAACATGGCAGAATCAGACGAAGAGGACCCGCTGCATATGACTCATTCTAGGGAAGCGAAAACAGATGCTAAAATAGATGCTACTAAAACCCTACACACTGGACCTTTAATTATCTTGAGTAGTTCTTGTTTAGCCATGTCTATTATTATTTGTGCACACACAACATACACACACAAACACACACACACACACACACACACACACTCACACAGGTACATTGACTCATGCTTGAACTCCTGTTACTGGTGGACAAGCTCATTTAAAGCACAGTGATGTATATTACAGTGACTCACCAGCAGTAATCATCTGAAAGAAAAATTCTTATCACGCCCTCTGTGCCGTCTCTGCAGGGACTAATGGATCATTAGAGACTTATTACATCACAGGGCTAACATTACGGTAATGATCACACCGACACAGAGTCTGAGCTGAAAGAACCGCATCAAATATATCAGTTTTGTGTTTACAGATATTTATCTAGTGGGTCATTTGGTCCTCTCATTTGCCTTTTTTCTACAGCAAAAAAAGGTCAGTCATTACTGACTTCTTGCTTTGTCTCAGATCGTCGGTCTGGTTACACTTCAAACACATCTTCAAGTTGAACTATGGAGAAGAGAAGAGAGAAAAAGAGTGTTGATGAGAGAAAAGAGAAGGAGGAGGAACATGACGTTTTGATTGGGAGGTTCGGACAAGAAGTGGAGGGGCAGGAGGAGCTGGATTTCTCTGATACTGAAGATGAGAGAGAGCAAAGATGCACTCCTCTTATTACTGCTTGTCATACAGGCATGATTGAGGTAAGTAATGTGTGTGTGTGTGTGTGTGTGTGTGTGTATGTGTGTGTATGTGTGTGTGTGAGTGAGAGAGAGAGAGAGAGAGAGATTTCTATTGTAGTGTAATTATGGTTTAGCTGTAGTCACTTTAGCTGTTATAGCAGATCAGACATCAGTCCGTTGTTAGCTGGAAAATTCCTACAGGTGTTTTTCAGGTTGTATTTTTCCAATCCATAACAATAACGTGTTTATGCGCATGTCAGCTCCACTTGACCTGAAACTTGTAGATGACGTGACTCCTCTGCACCCTCTCAGGGGGCAATGTTCAAAACAAGCATATGACTTACCGGTAACAGGGGAGACCCTCCCCCTTTGATCCCCTGTGAAGTGAGATGAGTCACAGTTATTAACAGCTATACTGAGAATTTCCAAATTTACAAAGCTAAAAAAAAAACCCTGATTTAATCAACCAAGTCTGCATGTGATTAAAGTCTACTCATTTTCTATTTGTGTCACTTACTGTTTTCCCTGCTGGTGATGTTAACAGGTGGTACAGCGGCTGCTGAGGTCTGGCGCTGATATGACCCTGTGTAACTGCAGCCAGCAGACGGCGCTTCATGTAAGCCCCCCTGAGCTCCAGGGAAAAGTGTTGGAGTGGCTGTCAAGGCCTCATCTGCCTCCCCAGGCACAGCTGCTGCAGGCTGCCTGGCAGGGAGACCTGCACTCCCTACAGCACCGGCTGGTGAGACTAACACACAGATACAGAGTGAGAGGTGGAGGATGTCCCTGATGAACAACGGCAATTAACAACAACTATGTTTTTTTATATTACAAAAACACAATTGGTTATTTGTGGATTAACTGTTATAATTATTATTATTATTATTATTATTAGTAGTAGTAGTAGTAGTAGTAGTAGTAGTATCATTTTGCTAATTTTGGTTGCTCATTGCCTTCTTTTTCATAATTTTAAAAGAAATCAAGCCAATTTGCCCAGGTTTTAAAGGGTTAAGCATGTAGCAGAGACAGTAACAGTTAATATTATCAAACTAACATTTATGTCTTTGTCAGATTTGTTTGCTGCAGGTTTCTGTTATTAAAACAAAATCAAATCTTTGTTCTGAGTGCACAGACACTGCTCCATATTCAACAGCATCACATTTAGTCAATTCTGAGTATGAAAATATATGACTGAATAAATAAATACCAAAATGAATAAAAACTAAATAAATCAATGCCTCTCTGCTCGCAGGGTGCTGCAAACCAGCCGATCTGAGACTTCAAATCGAGGCGTCGTGCATATTTCCCCCTTATTATTATTATTATTATCATCATCATCATTAATATTATTAGTATTGTTATTGTTGTTGTTGTTGTTGTTGTTGTTATTAGTGAGGGCAAAAAGGAAATACAAAACAATAACAAAAACAGGGTATTGATAGGCAATGCATACATGAGGTAGATGGACACAAAGATTTAGACAAGGAATACTCATGAATATAATACTAACAATACTAACAATAATAATTATAATAATAAACAATTAAAAATAAACAGAAAAATAAAAATATATTAATCCAAAATAAACAAATAAAAACTATAAACTACAAAAAATAATAGAAATAAAAATTACTAAAAAACAAATAATAGATTAATAAATACACA